>NC_139958.1:15762251-16239751 GCF_963454915.1 Gymnoscopelus microlampas
TGGTTACCAGTTCACGATTTAGTGAAGAATCTTGGCCCTGAAAAATCCATTGGCATCCTTTCTTTCACACATTCACTGGATGTGATGTCGTGTCAGCCTTTCGTGGGAAAAGGCAAAAAGACAGAAACCCGGCAAGTGTGGCCTGAAGTGTCTCATGTCTTCCAGAAGCTCAGTCAATACCCACCAGTAACAGTGCATGACAAGAACAGCACTGCTGATGGAGTTGATGATGCAAGATTTTACCTGTTTGCATGGAAGCAGAGGTCCTATGATGCCATTCCACCTACAAGGGCATCTCTTGCACATCATGTGAAGCATGCCACTTATCAAGTTGCCCGTGTCTGAAGCCAGGCAACTGTATGTCAAATGCATACAGAGAGCCCTGCCAGCTGGGGATGGCGAGCAGAAGATGACATTTGGCAAGTAGCGTGGATGACACTCTACAATTGCCCAGATTTGTGAACAACTGACAAAAGCCGGTGCAAGACTGAACGTCGTGGTAGATGCAAGTGCTACCGCTTTGGCGTTCAGTGCACACAGCTGAGTGCCTGCAAATGTGACGATTAGAACAATTTGTGATCCAGACATGGGGGGGGGGGGGACTCATATGTTGATACCAAAATAATCAAAATCCAATCACAATCCAGGTCAAAATACACATAAAATGTCTTTCCCCAGCAGCCATTTTGGAAAGTGGCAGCCATATTGTTTTTTTTTGCGTGGCTAACGGGGGGAGGGGGCGGGGGGAGTCAAAACTATATTTTGATGCCAAAATAATCAAAATTGGATAATCCAATCACAATCCAGGTCAAAATACACATAAAATGCCTTTTGCCTGAAGCCATTTTGGAAAATGGCAGCCATATTGTTTTTTTTTCACGTAGCTAACGGGGGGAGGGGGCGGGGGGAGTCAAAACTATATGTTAATACCAATATAATCAAAATCCAATCACAATCCAGGTCAAAATACACATAAAATGTCTTTCGCCAGCAGCCATTTTGGAAAATGGCAGCCATATTGTTTTTTTTTGCGTGGCTAACGGGCTTTTCTGCAAAAGTAGGTCCTAGGCATTGTTCATGCCAAATTTGGCGCTTGTATCACAAAGTGAACTATTGTAACATAAAAATGGACTTAGTGGCCCGCACTAATATGTGAATGTGACCACTAAGCTTGGAAGCACAAATGGAAACAGATCTATGGAAATATGTAGGTTAATTATCAACAGTACTATGCAATGAACTGTTTTCAACATTCAGCAGTTTCCTGTTTATATAAAAATCACAGGCTTAATGACATCATTATTCTCTGGGGCAAAATGTTTGTGAACTATTTTCCAACAGTGACAGTAGACTAAAGTATAATAGTTGAAAGGAGGCGCAATTTATGCTGTCTGGGGGATTTCCCTTAATGACTCATCAAATCACCCCCCTGCGTGCAATACATTTCAGATGCATATCTACTGTACATTTCATTCACATTTTTGTTTAGTCAAGAGCTAATTAATGCTTTGCACTGTTCTCACGATGGCATTACTCCACATGTGAAATATGCAGCTTATACAAATCCTTGCCACCAGAATTAAGAATCAATTTTACTGTCACATCACAGGTTTACAGGTGTGAAGAAGTGTTGGAATTAGTTTTTGTGTAAGCTCCATTATTTGTTGTTTTTGGGAAATACATTAAAAAGTGCAGGGAGGCAGGGAGAGGGGGAGCAAGGACAAAACTGCAACGTGTCAAAATAAAAATAATCTAACATATCTACATACACGTAGGGTAAAGTGTAATACAGAATACTTAACTTATTGATTGCAAAGCTTTAGATGGCCTTGCATCTCAAAATATGTAACTAAGAAAACAGCAGAGGACATATTTTCTCATATTTTCACAAAGAATTTCACCCACTCTTTTGCATATGTAATCTGTGATGAAGTCTGAATCTGAATCGGATACTTGCTTTGAAGCAAGCTTTCCGACTATGTCAAGGTTCAGACAGTCTCAGTATTTAAATGTCTAGAGACTTAAGACAGGTTATTTAGCACAGGATCAGCATTTAGTACAGGATCAGCAATAATCATTAACCCAGACATCACTAGAGAAGCATTTCTGCTTGGGTCCTTCTGCAATTTGCTTTCTGCTGCTGCAGTTTAAAGTGCTCTTTAGAGCTCTAATATCTACAGTATGAGACACAGACAAAGCATTGTTCACTAATCACTATAATGTCCTTATTACTGCTCTCGAGAGATGCAACACATATCTGAGCACACAGGGTAATTTCTGATATTAAGTATTAAGACCTGAAGAAGATGTGTAATAAACAGTGGTGGAAGAAGTACTCAGATGTTTTACTTAAGTAAAAGTAGCAATACCATAATCATAATGTACTGTAACAAAATGATCTGTTACAATACTCTGATACAAGTAAACGTCCTGCATTTAAAATGTTACTTGAGTAAAAGTACAAAAGTATTGGCATCAAAATATACTTAGAGTTCCAAACACTCAATATTGTCAAACCTTTAAAAAATCACACCTGTGTGAAGGTAGCGGCGCCTTTGATACATTTTGTCATCAATAAGTGTTTATAATGTGTTTATAGCCACATGTCACGTGAAGCTTGACCAATCACTTTGTTGACGTGTCTGACCAATCAGAACGTTGACGCAAAAGCCAGGTATAGAGGGCTAATATCCGCTCTATACCTAAAGGTATAGAGCGGCTAGCGCCCCAAAAAAATAGCCGATCTACAAGCTCACAACGTGTCGCAATGCGACACGTTGTGAGCTTGTAGATCAACTATTTTTGAAAAGGCTATGAAATAGGCCTTACGTGGTCACTGTATGTTTTATAATAATCCTATATTTAAATTGGCTACTGGGAGGGAGGGAGGGCCGGCCGGCCGGCCACAACCATGACACACTGACTCAGACATAACCATGAACAAACCCGATTTGCCCATATAGTAGGCATTTCACTATGACTCAGAAATATAAACAAACCCAATATGCCCATGTGGTCAGGGTCATGTGCATATATGGGACCGACCGACTTCAAACTCGGCGTGCGTATTGGCAAGGACTCGAGGGAGTGTGGTGCCCATAAGATATTGCACATTTTAAATACTCAAGTAAAGTAAAAGTACCTAACATTAATTTAGTCTCCATTTCTTTTGCATTGTCTAGGTAATCTCTTCATTAGCCCAGAAGCAGGACCATGGGCGATATGAAGACGCCAGACTTTGATGACCTGCTGGCAGCCTTCGACATCCCCGACATGGTGGATCCCAAGGCTGCTATTGAGTCTGGCCACCATGACGACCACGATGGCCCACTCAAACCAGTCAGCGGCGCAGCAGCTGCTAATGAGGATGAGTCCCACAATGCTTCGGGACATGATATTGGAGTCAGCGTCATTGTCAAGAATGTCCGTAACATGGATTCTGGTGAGCCTGGTGGCACCCTGTCAGAGAAGGACGGGCAACTGCACACACACCCCCATGCTGATAGTATAGGCAATGGACTTCATAATGGCTTCTTGACAGCCGTATCACCTAACAACCATTACAATACGAATGGAGGGGAAGTTTCCCGGGAGGAAGGTGCACCTGCTAACAACCCAACTTCTACTTTCAATCAGTTCAGTCCTATCTCCAGTGCAGAGGAGTTTGATGATGATGATAAAATTGAGGTAGATGATCCTATGGACAAACAGAGCAGTCAGTCACTTTTTAGGCCAGCTCCCAATCCCTTGACAGGCCGACCCTCCTGTGCTAAGAGAGAGGAACACATGACCAAATCTTCCATATCAGTGGATAATATTAATACATCTAATAGGTCCATTACAGACTCATGTCATCCCAAACCTGATCCAAACAATGACAATGGCAATTCCGATTGCACCAAACCTAATGACATCCCTTGCTTGAGGAAGTCTGAGGAACAAGCCAAAGAGACTATTGCTAAACCTCAAGAACAGGAGGGAAAGGAGGCTGGAGAGTCCTTGGCTTATGGCAATGTCGCTGTGTCCAGTCTCTCACAGGCCAAAGCCAAGTCCTCAGCCAAGTTATCTTCTTGCATAGCTGCCATAGCAGCCCTCAGTGCCAAAAAGGCCAGCGCTACAGATTTGGGAGTCTCCGGTTCTCCTACCACTCAGAGAGAATCATCACCTATAACTTCCCAGAAGGAGTCCTTGAAGGAAATCAAAGATAGTCCCAGAGTTCCAGAGAAACCTGCTGAACAGGAGGTGGCTCTTGAGGTTGCCAAGAGGCTGATGTCAAGAGAACCTGACAGTCCTTCTAGTGTCACCAGTGAGGGAAGCAGTAAAGGCTCCCCCGCCTCACCTACAGGCACCGCTCCCGTTATCCCTAAAGTCAGAATCAAAACCATTAAGACGTCATCAGGTCAGATCAAACGTACTGTGACCCGTGTCCTTCCACAGTTTGACCCAGAAGACCAGAGGAAAGGAGAATATACATATACAAATATCCCCTCTGTTATGGTCTCGTCCAGTGCTATTTTATCCTCTCCCATGCGGTCATCTCTCCCGACCACGGTAGTGGCCACCTCTGGTGGTCCTTCCATGGAAATAACCAAACAGATGACCATTAAACCTGTGGCGACGGCCTTCCTTCCTGTCTCAGCAGTCAAGAATGCAGGTTCAAAAGTCATCAGCTTGAAGCTTGCTAACAATACCACTGTCAAAGCGACGGTCATCCCTGCTGCATCTGTACAGAGCGCTAGCAGTGCCATTCTCAAAGCTGCTAATGCCATCCAACAACAGACTGTCATGGTGCCTACCACCAGTCTGGCTAATGCCAAACGTGTGCCAAAGACCGTCCATCTTACCAACCTTAACCTCCTGCCACAGACTGTGTCCTCTGCTGCTTGTGATCTACATAAGGTGCTGTCCTCTTCAAAGCAGCCACAGCATGTCAAACAACAGGCAATGCTTGCCCCCAGGAAAGTGTCCAGGGTTCAAGTATTAGCCAGCTCTCAAACGTCTGTGGTGGAGGCCTTCAATAAAGTCCTGAGCAGCATGAACCCTGTTCCAGTATACATTCCCAACCTCTCCCCCCCAACATCAGCTTGTATCTCGCTGCCAACTCGTGGTTATAAGTGCCTGGAGTGCGGGGATTCCTTTGCGTTAGAAAAGAGCTTGACCCAGCACTACGAACGACGCAGCGTACGGATTGAGGTCACCTGCAACCACTGTGGCAAAAATCTTGTTTTCTACAACAAGTGCAGCCTGTTATCTCACGCCAGGGGCCATAAAGACAAAGGCATGGTCATGCAGTGTTCACACCTCATACTGAAACCTATCCCAGCAGATCAGATGATAGCCACGTCTGCTTCATCAGGCGCCATCTCCACCACCACCTCCACCACCCAGGCCGCCACATGCCATACCCCCGGCAAGATTGCTGGTTGTGGGGCTCAGACTGCAGTGATCTCAGCCCCATGCAGTGCTCCTCTGGTGGCAGCCATGCCCTTGGAGGACGACGCATCCAAACTGTGCAGACACAGTTTAAAGTGTGTGGAGTGCAATGAGACATTCCAGGATGATAGCTCCCTGGCCATGCACTACCAGCAGGCAGCGGATGCCAGTGGACAGGTGTGTGTGCGTCTAATTTCACTACTTTTGCGTGACATTTTCATATGACAACATATAAGATAGGGCATTAAGTATGAAAAAGGAATGAAATGTGGAGATTTTGCCCAACAGCAACGATATAGTATATTGAATGGTTGAATTATTAATTTATGTCAGATGTAGGTGCAGTGTCCTCTATGTCAATGTTCTCGGGTTTGTCTCCTTTTCGGTCCACTTTCTTCCGGGTGCTTCTGTGTTTATCCCTACTAACAACAATCTTACATCTTGAGAGATGAATGGTACAATAGGTAACACCATAAAGTGTATCTAGCTAGGTTATAATAATAATTCTGCTGAGATTAATCTGAATGATGTTTTTTGTTTTCTTTATGTCCTTTTTCATGACTATAGAAAACGTGCTCCATCTGCCAAATGATGCTTCCTAATCAGTGCAGTTTCGTGTCCCATCAACGGATCCACCAGCACAAGTCTCCGTACATCTGTCCTGAGTGTGGCGTGAGCTGTCGCTCTGTCCACTTCCAGTCCCATGTCACCAAGAACTGCTTGCATTATACCCGCAGAGTCGGCTACCGGTCAGTACTTGAGAACAACTCATTTCAAAATGAGCAACGTTAAAATCCTGGCAAGTACAACTATTTTGTACATGCCAGGTTAATTGAGCTAATTGATTTAATTGATTATAAAAACATATTTTGATTTTAATAAAATAAAATTGCAAAAATAGCAGATCTAAAATCTCACAAAGCATCACATCGCGACGTGCTGTGAGCTTGTAGAGCGGCTATTCTTGATATCTTTGCACAGCACCGTTGTACAAGAAAAGTATAAAATAGGGCTTTAGTGGTTTATCAGATTTATGACTTATCGATAAAAATATCTATTAGAATGTTTTTGCGTTGATTCTATTATTAGATTAATTGGAAAAGTAATCGATAGAATAATCGCTGAGACAATGATCGACAGCTGGAGCCCTTTTTCACAGATCATGCATTTCTCTGTGTCAATGTGTCATGCAGCTGCTTCCACTGCAGTGTGATCTTTGCTGATGTTGCTGCTCTGAAGACCCACATCCAGAGCACTCATTGTGAGACCTTTTATAAATGTCCCATCTGTCCCATGGCCTTCAAGTCTGCTCCAGGAACTCACTCTCATGGATACACACAGCACCCAGGGGTCAAGATAGGGGAGCCCAAGTAGGTCCACACATAATGCACATAATGTTACTTAAAATGTTCTTTCTTTTAGTTGTTTTAGTGCGGTAATTAATGTATAATATGTTTAAACCTTAATTCTGGTAAATTGAATTGAGTTCAGCATTTGTGACAAACACTTCTGTTTTTTAATTTTATTGAACAATAGTTTGAAAACACATACACATTTTGTACCTGCTTACGCACACGCGCGCGCGCACACACACACACACACACACACACACACACACACACACACACACACACACACACACACACACACACACACACACACACACACACACACACACACACACACACACACACACACACACACACACACACACACTCAACTAACCATATGTTACCCAACACTCATGTCGAATTCATTTTGGCCAGAAAATGTGATGTGACTGACTTGTGCGACACAATCAACAGTTGGGTTTAAAGGGTGTTAGACACGGAGGCTTTGCCTGGGTTGGGTATTTTTCCACATGGGAACCTTTTACCAGGATTCTTTCCCCATCTCTCATCAAATTGATAACGTATACAGACAGCTTGGAGCAGGTGTTCATGACCACCACTGTCTGCCCACACAAGGCTATAGTTTAGAATTTTACATTTGTATTTGTTTTACATGTTTTCAATTTCAGTTTGTTTTAATTCGTTTTCACAGCGGTTTCGCTGGTTTAGTTTAGTGTTTTGTGAAAAAGCTTAGTTTTAGTTGACAGGGGTGAGATTCAGAACACTAAGAAAAATAGTGAAAATAGTCGATCTACAAGCTCTTTAGTTGTGAGCCTGTATATCTGCTATTTTTATTAGGTTTATGTTTGAAATATTGACCTAGACGAAAACTAAGGACATTTTTGCTATGATTTCAGTTAGTTTTAGTTAATTTTGTCAACACATAATACAGTTTCAGCCAAATACGAAGTTTAAGCCTCGTTTTCATTTTTATTTCAGTTGACTAAAATGTTTATTACATTTTAGTTTTAGTTATTTTTGTGAACTATAATAACCTTGCTCCCACACCTGACTTCCTGCAGAATAAACAAAGTGATGTTCACTCCTGTCAACCTAATGAAAGTTTTTGTATTCAAACAGAAGAGTGTACAAATGGACTTGATGAATTGAATACACAGGACCACAATGGAAACATAAATTATTCAAGGCTATCTTATAATATCTTATTTCGCTCACATTTAAGTGTCTTAAAATGGTAATTATAAATATTTGAATGAAAAACTGTACATTCATAATTAAAACATTCATTGTAATTCCAGGTACAGTAAATTATTTGGACTAGTGCATGGTTATCAAAGACCCCATTGTTATAGTGCAAAATTACTATCAATCTCTTTGCTCTCTTTAAAAGCCTAATTTCAAGCTGCAGTCCGGAAATTGTTTTAATGAATACAAAGTTATTTTAACCAGTCTGTAGGTAGAGTAGTATGTTAATACAATATAACTAATATATCTGCAGTGGTTAGGTGGTCTCCCTACTAGAAATTTGGACCCCGGTGTCGGGTAGGACACATACAAGTTGATAAGTAGTACTGCTTGAAGCTGATAAATGCAATATGTACCCGAGGCCATTTTGGATGAGTGGTAGATTTTTGGTCGTGGGAGACGCAGGTTTTAAACTCGGGTAAGACACAGACATTCGGGTGAGCTTTGTTGTTTGGTTTCTAAATTAAGTTAGTTATAGCACATTCCTGCATTGTGCTCAGTACAATGTGAAAGGGTTGCTGTGTTTCTGTCTTTCAGGTTGATCTACAAGTGCTCTATGTGTGACACCGTATTTACTCTACAATCTCTACTCTACACCCACTTTGATCAGCACGTCGTCAATCATAAAGTGTCGGTGTTCAAATGCCCTGATTGCTCGATGCACTATGCCCAGAAACAGCTCATGTTGGACCACATTAAGGTACAGTATGCTCAGTCAGATGTTTTTTTTGTCCCCATTATGACAGCAGATATATGCTCTAAAAGGGTGACATTCTTTTTTTTTTTTTCTCCATCTCGTTTTTAAGGTTAACCTAGAAATCTCCTACCTTGACTGCATGAATAGATATTGTAATATTGTTCACACTATAGAAGCTACAAAGCGACATAGATCTCATGCCTGAAGCTTGAAGCTTTTGACGGCCACTACAAGGGCTACTAAGACGTTGAGCTGGCTTAAACTTTTCTCAATGCTTCAATCAATGACTCAGAGTAACGTCAATCAATCATATGTATTTGTTTCACCATTTCCACTCACCTTCTCTCTCTATACACTATTTGTAATGGGATGAAAATCTAATCCTTGCAGTCAGCCATTTCCCTGTTCTTTTAAACCAAAGCCTTTATATTTTCCTTTTTATTTTTCTCGCTCATCGGACGTACGTTTAATGCTATCAACGAGTACGTTTTGCAACATTTCAAAGGCAACTCGGCACTCCGGCATAACTCACATATCATGTTTCAGAACATGATATGACATTCTTTGTGTTGTATTTTGGTTCTGTCCTCGTCTTTCCGTGACAGGCCCTGCACGGGACTCTGAAGACCGTTGAGGGTCCCCCTAACCTGGGCATTAACCTGCCCCTCAGCACCAAGCCCACCAACTCCAACAGTAGCAACAGCAATAACACCAAGGATGGAGTGAATGTCAATGGAGACAAGAAATCCTCTGCGTCTCCCCTCAAGAAAGCCAACGGCTCAGTAGACGTGAAGAACGCTCCTGGTTCAGGCTATACGTGTGGAGACTGTGACAGCATCTTCACCTCCAGGGAGGTCTATGTGGCACACATGAGGCGTGAGCATGGCAAGGTAAATGGACGTTTTAACCACATGAACCCACGCGTTGCTGAGCGGAGTCCCACAAGGCTCTATACTAGTGTATTTTCTGTTTTTCCTCTACATTAAATATCTTTACAGATGCAGGTTTTTTTTGATTATTCTATCGATTACTTTTTGAATTAGTCGAATAATCCAGAAGCATGTTTTTTGTACTCTCAAAATAAATTGAGTTTTATTTATCAACGGATCAGTTAACCACTTAAGTGTTATTTTATACTTTGTCACACAATAGCATTGTGCAAAAAATATGAAAACAGCTTATCTAAAAGTTTACGCATTGTGAGCTTGTACACTGGAGTTTTTTGGTGAAGAAACGAGTGCAGAGGGAGAAAAGGAGGGGGCCAATTACAGACCCCTGGGGACCCCAGTCAATTAAGTATATAGGGCTCAATACTAAATTATATTTCACCTGTGTGTGTGTGTGTGTGTGTGTGTGTGTGTGTGTGTGTGTGTGTGTGTGTGTGTGTGTGTGTGTGTGTGTGTGTGTGTGTGTGTGTGTGTGTGTGTGTGAGATAACTATAATATCTATAATATAAAAAAATATTGAAAGCAGAAGTAATAATGAAGTGATTTGTTTTATTATTTGTTTCTTCTTCTCCTGGTTGCAGATACTGAAGAAGCACCCTTGTCGGCAGTGTGATAAGTCATTCAGCTCTTCCCACAGTCTTTGCCGACACAACCGTCTCAAACACAAAGGACTACGTAAGGTTTACACTTGCCCGTGAGTACACAGACTGACTGACTTGCTACACTAATGGACAGAGGAAAAAAAAAAAAAGACCAAAAAAAACCACTAGTACACCTTTTCGTTACTACACCCTTCTGTAACAACCACCTACCAAACTCCTACGCTAACATCCCCCTTAGCAACCGCAACCTCCTACACCCCAGCAACACCCTAGCAACACCCTTGAAACCACCTCCATAGCAGCCAACCACCCCTTAAACCATAGAAAATATTTATTTTCTTCTACCCTACCAACTGCCTACTAACACCCTACCCTGTAGCAATTGCATACTATTCCCTAGCAACCACCTACAAACATAATAGCAAACACCAGTTAAACCCTATCAACCATACAGCAACAGCCTAGAAATCACTTACAGACCCTCAAAGTTACTTTACCGTAACAGTAACTTGTAGTCATGCTAGTTCTGTCAGCAATTGTACAAAACAGGGACGTAAGGTTGAACATGGTAAATAAATCTTGGAAAGCGATACCAATATGTATATGGTATTACGGTTGCTAGAAGTGCAAATAGATGTTTTTCTTCACCTTTCCAGGCACTGTCCCGCCCTGAGTCAGCCATTCGCTAAGAGGGTGCTGCTGGACCAGCACATACAGCTGATGCATGGAACCAAGGACCTGGAGGGGAAGGCTGGACGTCCTGATCATATGGAGCTTACAACTGACAAGGAGCACTCTGAGGTACTTGGGCTCAACATATTGTTGCTCTCGGGCATAAACCTGGTGTCTCCCTATTTCAACGTTTTATGTTTTTAATTATGTTTGTATTATATGTTTTTACTTTGACGTACAGCAGTGCTGTGCAAAAAGAACAGGACGTTTACTCTCACATGCCTTACTTTTACATCATCTCATTCACCTCCACAGAGCCTCAGTCCAAAGAGGAAGCAGGAAGATGATGACCAGTCTCCAGGGTTACGTTCCAGGGCCTCGGACTCACAGCCGCTAAAAAAACTCAAGGTGAACGTCCTCAAAGTTCACAAATGTGCCGTCTGCGGCTTCACCACCGAGGACGCCGCCGCCTTTCACGAGCACATCCCTCAGCACAAAAGTGACGGCTCGTCCTTCCAGTGTCGGGAGTGTGGTCCGTGCTACACGTCCCACCGCTCGCTGGCCCGACACCTCTTCATCGTCCACCGCTTGAAGGAGCCGCACGGACTCAGCCGACGCAACGGAAGAGGCGACGACAACGACGAGAGTCAGAGAGAGAACCAGATGGGCCTTGGAGATGAGAACAATGATGGAACACCAAGCACCAAATGTAAAGTGTGCGGCAAGATGTTTGAAACGGAGGGGAACCTGAACACGCACATGAGAACACATGGAATGGCCTTCATCAAGTCAAAGAGACTGAGCGCAGCGGAGAAGTGAGAGGACCACACTCATGAACTTCTGTTGCGGTATCGTGACATCTAAAGGAGCAGAACTTTTGCACACGTACAGATCGACAGGTGCGTCGGAGAAAACCATGGGCCGACTAAGGGGCCGTGTCCACAGAAAACATATTTCTGCCATGTATTTCTATGGTAAAGACGTGCTGAGAGCGCTCCTGTTCCCTGCATTGCGTTTTAGCGCTCTCTGCGTGCAGAATATATTTGGCGAAGCGCCCTGGGGCGCCTCGAGTGGAAAATAGTTCAACTTTTGGAGAGGAGCGTCGCTCATCACAGTCGCTTTCCTATGCAGAGTGTTGGAGCAAACATAAAGCGGAGGTGTCTCGCTGACAGTGCATGTGTAGCTTTCTGGACATGATATCCAAAGCACTCCATTGCTCAACAAATGCTTTCTGTGGACACAGCCCCTAATGCAGAAAAAACAACTCCCACTCTTCTTCACTTGCTAATATAAATATTTATTGGAAACGTTTCGGCACGCAGACATTCATCAGGTCTTGTGTAACCTGATGAAGATCTGCATACCAAAAGGTTGTTCCCAATAAATATTTGTGTTTGCGAGTGAAGAAGACAGTGTGGGAGTCCTTTCTTCTGCAGTACCATCAGATCTAATACAATACCGTTTTGAATTTATAACAACTTGGCCGTTGATTGCAGAAATGTGATAGAAACAATTCACCCATCTCCATTGACTGTACCGACAACATACAGTATATGAACATTTTTTAATGTATGTAATAAATGTCCATACCATATACAGCCACATTTCTTATGCTCTTAAAAATATATAATATATTTCAAAGTCACTTTATGTGTATTTAATTAAATCAAACAAGATAGCATTTTTGTACACTTTATGACAGATGTTTCTATAGGCGTTGAATAGATCTTTTTTCATAGAAGAGCTTTTTATTTTCAACTGTTTTCATTGTGGTCTTGTCAGTGGGGTGGTTAGATAATGTATGAACATGTTCTTTTAATGGGATTAATCCTCATACGGTCTGCAGTGTTCTGAAATGTTATGCTGCTATTGTCCAGCGAATGTCTGAAAAAAACTTCTCAACGTTGGTTCCAGGGAACCCCAAGCAGTCCCTAAGTGGGTTCCAGGGGGTCCCCAGCTAAATGATTTTTAGGAACCAAATAGACCATTACGGGTCTGTTACTCTGAGAGTGAAAACATTTTACCAAACGCACCTGTAAGGGTCCATTTGGTTCCATTTGTACACTCTCAGAGTTAAATTAACACTGATGATTTTACAGTGTAGATTGTGGTCCCAGAGATAAAACATAGTGTCAAATGGGAGTCTGTGGGCTAATGCAAATCAAACTGGGGGTCCGTGAAATTATAAGGGTTGGGAATCACTGCTCCAGCAAACCAGCTCAATGGATGTTTGACATCAAATATTTTCTTTTTCTTTTTTCTTTTCTTATTACGCAACTTCATTTACAGTATGATAACATTTGTTTTAATATGGACTTTTTAAAACATATTTTCATTCACGCTGGACCTTCTTCAAGAAGAGGGGACTGTTGATATTCAGTTACAGCTTGGCTTAATGTTGGTGAAGGGCAATTATTCCCTCAAGCTCTGCATGAGTTTTTGTTTCTTTCCAGATGTTTACATCACATATCTGTTCAGATGAGATGGGGACAATCAGTGTTCATCAGTCTAATCTGCATTGTTTTGTTGTTTCTTTATTTTATTTTATTTTATTTTATTTTATTTTATTTTATTTTATTTTATTTTATTTTATTTTATTTTATTTTATTTTATTTTATTTTATTTTATTTTATTTTATTGAAAGCACCTCAATTTTTTAACAGTATATATGCATCTGTCCTTGACAACTTGATGTCATGAGATTATACATTCATAGAAATTATGAATTCAAATTTTGTTTGAACAGTTTCAGAATTTGTGTCAGATCATGTTAATAGAGCAGGGCTCTTTTAATAATTTCTTTTGAAGTCACTTCAGGGCCAAAATTAAATTTAATTCTGATTTGTTTTGTACAGGCACAGTGCATTGTTTGTAGCCTATACATTTTTGAAAATGTCATTCCTATCTTATTATGTTTATGACTGTGGCAGCTCTTTGTGATCATAATTTACTTATGGTGTCCTTATTTAACTGAATATTTAGTATATAATAAATGAAAGCACTTTTTTATAGCAGCCTTCTTTACAGACCATCTTTGGTCTAAACTAGACATGAATATTACAATATCATTGAGTATCATAACTAATGAAAGCATCATTAGTTCCTGCCTTTTCAATTTTATTTTATTTTCTCTGATGGATCATAATGATCTGCATGGTTTTGTACGGCAGGATCTCTGTTAAAACAAAGAAATACATTTCCTTCTCAGAATGTAAAACATTGTGAAAAAGAAGTAACCTACTAATATCTCAGAGACAACTATTTAAATGAACATTACATTTTAAGACCTGAGAGGGAAAGCAATGAAGAGATTATTTTCCATCCTTGTTCTTTTGTTCATGCCTTTTGTGAACCAACACGCTGTTTTAAACAATAGTTTTTCTACTCTGACAAAAGGACTGTAAAGCATAATTTATACTTAGTCGTACGACAGTGTTTTGTGCCAAAAATAGCCGCACTTTTAGTTTGGCTATTCTCGGTGCAAGACACCGTTATACAACAGATTAAAAATCAAGCATAATTGTCTCATGCTGTAAAACTGCATGTAAGAAGCAGTCTGTGAATTGTTCTCCGTTGATTATAATGTGTCTGGCTGCTGCTGTTTCTTAGTCTGATGCTTGTGTACAAAGCTGTTCTTGGTGTCAATAAATGGTGAAACCTACCAAGGGGCAAGATTTGATGTCCACTGTACACGAGACATCAGCTCCTCCTATCAAAATAATATCAGCATGACTCTCTTCTTTAATCACGCTCAAGGATGAGATTGATGGCCGCAGTATACAGTATGGTAGACTATGAATTATCAATAGAAAAATAAGCACTCTAATTCTAGTTATAAAAACTCATAATGGTTTATAACAATAATCACAACGCAAGTAAGTACTTCATAATTGTTGGCCACTCAGACTCACAGATGTTTTCTTTTGGCCCAATTATATACATTATGCTCATTTTATAATAATGCATTATAATCACTGTTCAAAGGCATTATAGTGTGGTTATAAGACCCTATATGTGGTTATTGGGTGCTGTAAGTAAAGTGGAAAATATAGCATTAAATCTACACCTCCAACAGTGTCATTATTTTACTTAAAGCACCCAATGATCACTTATATATAGTGACTCATAATGACATCACACTACAGTGCAGTAGGCTACCTGTCTTAATGGTGAGATTAGATGTGAATCATTGTTGTAATCAAATCCCACTCCCATTCGACGCTGAAAGACAGGTGTGAGTGAATCTCCAATTGACACAGCAGGTGTTCAGGGAAGACCGTGAAAACGGAAGTCCACCCTACCTCACTGATCATGACGTGTCCTTTCCAGTGTTATTTAACCATCTTTGCACAAAAAATACGATCTTTCCTGAGATGGACATGAGATGGGTGGCCTCGGTGCTGGTTGTAGTGATGTTAGAAACAGCACAGGCTTTGAATGTGTCTAAGATATGTTTACAGGACACCAATGCCTTCCTCTGGGAGGTCAATCAGACCAGGCCAAGGAAGTATGCTGCTATGAGTAAGTACTTATTTTCTGAGGTTTATAGGGACTCCTAATGCATTGGTTGATTTTGTTTGTTCACATATTTTTAAGTGTAAAACAATTGCATGGTTGGAGTGTCAAACTGTAGGTGATAAGAAAACAATCCACTTGGGTTCATGGGGATTGTCCAAAATTAGTTCTTGGATTTGAGAAAAAGATAATATACAGTATGTACATAAAGATGATATTGTTTACATGTTTATAGCATCACTGAATCATCAATCCTTTGTTTCACAGTAGTGATTGATTACATGAATTGCACAAGAGTCAAATTCTTTGTTTTTTGTTCCACAATGCTGTAGCAATAAGGAATTAGTAATAAGGTAGATATACTATATATATATATATATATATATATATATATATATATATATATATATATATATATATATATATATATATATATATATATATATATATATATATATATATATATATATATATATTGTTTGACACATATTGTTTGACACATAAACGCTAATAAGAAGCTGAGATTTGATGAAATTGAAAAACGGGCTTCACAGTTAAGTTCAGATGGTAATGGTCAATGGCTGTGTGCAAAATCAGAGCAATTGGTCCAGCCACTGAGGAGAACCGGGTAGCTTCACCTACTCACTCACCACTACAGACAGAGGTTACTAGAATTATAGTAGGATATATATATTATTATATATATTATTATATAAATTGTTGGTATTCCTTATTACTTCTTTGTTATTGTTGCTACAATATTGAGGAACAAAAACCAAAGAATTTGATATAAAAAAAATAAATATATATATTGCTATTTTGATCCCAGTGTGTGTGTGTGTGTGTGTGTGTGTGTGTGTGTGTGTGTGTGTGTGTGGGTGTGCGTGCGTGCGTGCGTGCGTGCGTGCGTGCGTGCGTACGTGCGTGTGTGCGTGCGTGCGTTCGTGCGTGCGTGCGTGCGTGTGCTTATATCCTCAGTGTACGATGCATTTGGGAAGATGGGTAGTGACGTGGAGGGGGGTAATGTCAACAGGCCTGGCTCCCTGCAGGAATGTCTATCGGTCCGAGGCCCCGCCTTCTCTGGACAGTACTGTCAGGTGTTCCTCAAGCAGGTGAACATACACTGAGGAAGATGTAACTATAGCAACAGCTTACACACATTGCCAGCATGTTCTTCAACACAACAAAAGGATGCTTCCGGTAACATTAAATTTGATTGCTGCTATTATTGTGCATGCCAGCGGACGTGGTTATAAAACATTTTAATGGGACCCCCAGTTTGGTATGCCACGGACCCCCCACAACTCAGAGAGTGTACAATAGGCTCTATGCACAGCAGCCATATTGGAAAGAAATTGGGCCTCTTCCTTACTTCCGTCACAGGTGTTACCAATGATACTAATGAAGGCCCTGTTCCATTCTGGTCAAACAGAGTCAGGGTGCTGATACTGTGCATGTTGGCTCACTAGAAACACTAGTGGGTCTCAAAGTGTGGTCCAGGGAGCCTCATGGCTTGAGGGGGTGTAACTCTGAGAGTTATGGGGGTCCTTGAAATTAAAAGGTTTGAGAACCACTGTGCTACACTAAATGGAACAGAGCCTTCATTAGTATCATTGGTAACACCTGTGAAGGAAGAAAGGAAGAGGCCCAATTTCTGTCCAATATGGCTGCTGTGCATAGAGCCTATTAGGTTCAACAATCCATTTGGTTCCTTAGTCCCAATCAATTTTGGGGACCCCCTAGAAAACCACTTTGAGAACGACTGTTACATACTGTATGTGTCTCTGTGTTTAGTAAACAGGTGATGATGGCACTATATGATAATATTTTAAAATAATGCTTTTAGGATGTGGTCCAGTATTTTGTGGGCATTTGTGTCCCTGACTCCTGTACAGAAGAGGAGGTGCAGACACTGGTGGTTTATGGTGAGTGGCTTTGATTTGTATATCTTTTCACACTGGCTGTGTGCCAAAAAAACACCTAATTAGACACAGTACAGCTTTCTTCTTTATCTACGACCTTGTTTTTTTTTATTTTTATCAGAGACATTCCAGCAGGGTGAGGTGTCACTCATTCCACCTCTACCCTCCATCCTGGTGCCTCACTCCACTCAAGGGCTCTTTATGACCCAGTGTTCGTCCAAACCTGCAACACCAGACCTCTCAGCTGTCACCTGCCTGTGAGCATATGGTTCCTACTGTACTCCCTCGGCTGCCTTAAGCTCATTTACACACCGGGGGAATGACAAATAAGCCATAGCAAAATGCTAAATACTCGCCAGCGATTGGGTCAGTGACAAAAAAATCTTATTCTAAAGGCATGTATCAGGTTTGTTAAAATGCACATGTTGTAGTCATGCTGGTTTCATGTTGTTTGAAAAGACATGAAAATTACAGTATCCGCCTGAACATGTTAAATGGTGTAACCACATAAAAATGAGAAATATTGAATATTATATCCACTTAGAGTGAATGAAAGTGTACTCACTTGTTTATTTTGAAATATCAAATGAAAATAAATACATAAATGTGATTATAAATTTTACAACAACATTTTATAACTCTGAGTCTGCAATAGAGGATTATACAGTCTTCCTGTATATTATACTGGTTACACCAATTGACACAACCCTTAACGTTGCTAACGTACGTTAATGTTGCTTCTACAGTCAAATTCTATTGAAAATTAAGGCATGCATTCGAAAAAAATATACTTTTGTGTGAATTACATTGTGTGAAAAACTAAAATTATGACCCTATCCTTCAGGTTTGTGTGTTGTGTCATGATGGCAATCCCGCTGGCAGCCACCCTGTTTGTGGCTGTGATCAGGTGGCAGCAGCACAGAGAGGTCAGTCCAGGTGTAGAGTCTGCTCTGAACACCAACCCTAATCTGTATGGAACCATGATGCCCAACGGTCCCCCTAGTGGAGGGAGTCGCAGCTACACCGTCCGGAAGCTGAGTGAGACACACAGCAGTCCAGAAGAAGAAAATGGTAAGGGTCAAGTTTGTGTGTGTGTGCGCGTGTGCGTGTGCGTCTGCTTCTGCAGTATATAGTCGCTGTCGGGTGTAAACCTTGTATATCCAAAGCATGTTCCTTGTTAGATCCTTTGTTCCAATGTATAGTTATTAGTCACAAGCTCTTGCTCTCACAAATACTTTTCATCAGTATTTATTAAACATGCACACAGACACAGACTTGTAACTTTCCTGCTCTACCCTGGATTTGAACCCAGGTCTTCCGTGCAATGCTGACATTTTTTACCACTGCGCTCAGAAAGCCTGCCTGATTGCTCTGGGGAGAAACTGAATTTTGACCTTCAGGTCAAAGGTCGTGTCCAACCCAAGACAAAGAATCTAAATATCTCCATAGAAAAGCAGGGAGACCAAATAGAACCAACGCAATTGTATAAGTTGTATTGTATTTACATACTCTACCATACAGTTTGGACAAAAGTTACAATAAAAACTACCTTTACTTTCACTTTAATATAAAAACTTGTAGATCAGCTATTTTTGCTACGTTTGTGTGACACTCTGTAGTAGCCTATGACGAAGTAGAGCATTCATTTACAAAGAAAAATAATTTGAAAAACTGAGATATGAGGTTTTTGCCCGACAGCAAATAGTATCCTGCCCTTTACACTCTCACACAGTGTTTCCCTCTAGGTTGTGTGCACTGGTTTCTTCAGGTCTTCCCTCTCCAGAGGACCTGCCAGGGGGTGCATCGCACCACCTCAAACAACCCAGGAGGGAGCTACTCCTCCCTGAATGGAATCCGCATGCTCAGCCTTTTCTGGATTATATGTGGACACACCATACAGCTCAGTGCATGGAACAACTTGGGTGAGACAAGAAGACAAACTCAAACCCATGCTATGCACCACCATCTACTTCAATTACTACATTCAATAGCTCTTTCATTTACTTGCTCAGTGCTTCACTCATACTGTCATGGTCTCTATTGCAGATAACGAGAAGGTATGGAAGGAGACAGTGGAGAGTAATCCCATGTACGTGTTTGCGTTCAGCGGGCCGGTATATCTGGCTGTAGACACCTTTCTTCTCCTGGGGTGAGACTGAAATGTTTGCACTTAGCTTGGGCTCTTTTACTGTGATGTGCTGTTTTGTTTAGTTTAGTTTAGTTTCGTTTCATCTTAAGATCCTTTAACCACTTTCATTCAACCTGGCATCCCTATTTTGGGCATGTCATTATAGTCGAAACCTTTTGTCAACATTTTCATAAACAGTGTTGCATCGTACACATTGTAAGCTTCTTTGTTTTTTTGCCATCGTGCAACAAATTAAATTTCAGTTTCTTCATAATGTATTATTGTTTGTCTGTGTGTTGCAGGGGTCTGCTCAGTGCCAGGTCTTTACTCAGCTCCATACACAAATCTGAAGACAAACTAAACCCTAGTCTGGTGGCCAACTATCTCTTCAAGAGGTTTAAAAGGTGCATTGATCTATCAAGTCATAATTTACACTGTATGTTCTCATTGTGTCAGGATGCGTAATGGGTAGGTCCCAAAAGCAGACGAGGTAGGCAAAAATGTTCAATTGAAAAGGATTATTTAACAACCAGGGATTCCAATAACCAGGTAAAGTAGGCATCAAGCATTAATTCAAACACACGACACGTGACATAGGTCTACAGACTAACAAGTATACAGTGCAAACACAGGGTTTAAGTAGACAGGGGATTAACAGGACGCAGGTGAACACAATAGACAATCAACACTAGGATAGGCTGGGGGACTAAGAAGACACAGGTGGAACCACAGACAAATCACAAGACTGGTTAGACAAGGCAGGTACAGAATTACAGGGGCAGACAGGAAACAATGGGAACGTTGATACATAATAAGAGTACAGAAAACCAAGGCAAAAAGGCAACAGAGTAACAACAATACAGATCATAACGAACAACGGCCAAAACAGGCCAAAAGAACAGCCCTTAAGAGTCCAACACCATATATGGGCATTCAAGGTCCAAGGGCTGCGGGGCAGAGCGTGACACATAGATGTGTATCATCATAGGTGTCTCATCTGGCAACTATGCAGTATGCACTCTGAAAGCTTCTGAAAGCTGATCACAACCTCCCTGTCTGTCTGTCTGTCTGTCTTTCGTTCTTTCTTTCTTAATCCCCATCATCATATGTACATCATCCCATCGCAGAATCCAGCCCCTGCACATGTTCATTGTGTGTCTAGCCATCGGTTTATTCTCAGTGATCCAGAGAGGAGCCTTCTGGTTCACGGCTGAAGATGAAGTGACGAACTGTAAGAAATACTGGTGGTCCAACCTACTGCTGGTCAACAACCTCTTCACCATCACTGATATCGTGAGTTCAACCACTAATCAATTCAACTCAATTCCCTTCATAGCTTCTGATCTTTTTTTGTTTATGTCAGTGGTTCTCAACGTGGGGTCCAGGGACCTCCAGGGGCCTTTGAGGGGCTTAGTGGGGGCCCCTGCTAAATTATTGAGAGCTAGGAACCAAATGGATACTTAGGAGTCTGTAACACCGAGGATGTTACAGTGTATATTGGGGTGCCAGAATTGTATCATATACAGTACGGGTCCGTGGCCTAATGCATATCGAACTGGCGGTCCTTGAAGTTAAAGAGATTGAGAATCACTGGTTTATATTGTTCTTTTAATGGCCATGACCATTTAATTTCCAAACCAGACAATTGTGCATCCTAACCATTGTTTGAACTGATGTGTTCCTCCCTGTCTATTGGCTGGTTTCTCCTCAGTGTGCGCCCTGGACGTGGTACCTGTCTTTAGACTTTCAGTTCTATGCCACCACACCTCTACTGATCTACCT
The DNA here is from genome assembly GCF_963454915.1 of Gymnoscopelus microlampas. Classification (NCBI taxonomy): domain Eukaryota; kingdom Metazoa; phylum Chordata; class Actinopteri; order Myctophiformes; family Myctophidae; genus Gymnoscopelus; species Gymnoscopelus microlampas. The sequence continues at coordinate 15,783,547 of NC_139958.1, forward strand.
ATACCGACTGTAAGCCAACAGTACAGTACATCAGTGATTCGCATGTGCTGAAAATAGCTGATCTACAAACTCTCGTTGTGAGCCTGTAGATCGCCTATTTTTGTCATGTGGCATGATGATGGAGTATAAATTATTATTAATTATTATTCTTTCGTTACAACTTCAATACAGACAGCAGGCTATCTGCTGTATTTCACCTCAACCAGGGGAGAAATTCCACATGTTATGTACTGTGCTGTATGTTTCTAATACCTCTGATGTCTCTTCCCTACTGTCCTCTCCATCAGTAATAAAGGTATACTGGCTGCAGTGGCAGCAGCTCTTCTGTTGATGTCAAGTTTGGCCAGTGCTGTTATAACGGCTCTACTTCAGCTTCCTGTCCACCAGCCAACGACACTGTAAGTAAGACACCAGGACCAGAACACAGCACTTTGGAGACTGAAGCTTTGTACCTCGTGTCACTCCACAAAACGCATGTCTTTTCAAGCTGAAAATATGTCGTTTTTGGTGAGTGGCATGTCACACAAACAATGTGATATTGTTTGTTGAAGCATGAATCAAAGACTATGGACAACATTCAGCCACTAGATGTTGCTCTTTTTCAACAGAGGCTCTTCTTCACCTCTGTTGCGTAAGATTAGCTATTTCCCCATTATCTGTATTGCAGCAATGATAGCAATGATGTAGTCTGCAACATTGCAGCACAATGGCTGCCTTAAATGAATACAAATTAACTAATCATTAATTAATTAATTTGTATTAAGATAAACTTAGACCACAAAAACACATAGCCAATACTGTCCGACAGCTTATAGCTGGAAACAAATCATTTACCATTCTCTATGTCCCTACTTTCGGCATGTCATTAAAGATGAACATCTTTTAAACATTTCAAATATTTTCAAACATTTCAGTGAGCAAACATTTACTTTCAAAATTCCATTCTTCTTTAAAATGTTTAACAGATGTCATGTATCTATCTATTTGGTTCCAGTGCCTATGAAAGCTATTTCCAGTATTACTACAATAAACCCTACACCAGATATGGCCCATATCTCATAGGGATCCTGGCAGGAATATACATGACCACAAAAAAAGATCCGCTCTTAAAACACCAGGTATGAATTTCTGAATATGCTATGACGCACATTTTATGCAATCTATGTCAGTATATCTGTATCCACAGCTCATTCTTTTATTAAAATGTAATCGCATTGCATGCATGATGTGGCCCACAAGTGCATCATTACGGGGACAGAGCTCTGCTCTGTACACGTATTGTTATTGGCAGTATTCTGTCACTTCTTCTGCCACTTTTCGCAGTTCTGGCTGAACCGCGCTGTCGCTTTTTACGAAACTCGGCCATATGGTAGATGGTCATGAAAAACGATCAAAAAATAATTCTCACAATCTTTCGTCCAAAGGTGGCGCTATAGCACTCAATTGAAAATGCCAACTTTGACCAGGTACAACTCATGCCCTGTTTGACCTACAGCCATGAAACTTGGATACACATATGCGTCTCCTCATGCTGAACAACTTTCACCCTCTGACTTTTGACCTCTGACCTTTAGATCTCCCACCATTTTGAATTATATGAAAAACAGTCATTGGCTCCTAACTTCTGCATTTTTTCACTTATGGAAAATCCGTTGGAAATTTTTGTAGGCAGTGGTCCAAGGTTCAAGTGCTAAACGTTTCGTGCAGATTGCGCAAAAATCCCAGGAGGAGATAGATTTTAACTATTACAGTTTAAAGAAAATTATTCATCTGTGCCTAAAACATACATGCAGACTCACATTTCTTTGAAACTTTGCAGAAATGTACAGGGTCATTCCAAATATCACTGAAACCAATCTTACTCCAATTGGCCAAAAGGGGGCGCTATAGCAATTTTTTGAAAAGGCAGACTTTAAACAGGCATAAGTCATGCCTCGTTTGGCCGAAAGTCGTGAAACTTGCTTACACATGTGCCTTGACTCATGAGGAACACACGTATCGATTTGACCATTAAGCTCCGCCCTTAGATTTTCCGCAATTTTGAGCAGTTTGAAAAATACTTGTTTTTGCCAGTTCTGGCTTAACCGTGCATACGCTTTTTACGAAACTCGGCCATATGGTAGATGCTCATGAAAAACTACCAAGAAATAATTCTCACACTCATTCGTCAAAGGGTGGCGCTATAGCACTCAATTGAAAGTGCCAACTTTGAACAGGTACAACTCATGCCCTGTTTGACCTACAACCATGAAACTTCGATACACACATGCGTCTCTTCATGCCCGACAACTTTCGTGGTCTGACTTTTGACCTCTGACCTTTAGATCTCCCACCATTTTGAATTATATGAAAAACAGTCATTGGCTCCTAACTTCTGCATTTTTTCACTTATGGAAAATCCGTTGGAAATTTTTGTAGGCAGAGGTCCAAAGTTCAAGTGGTAAACGTTTCGTGCAGATTGCTCAAAAATCCCAGGAGGAGATAGATTTTAACTATTACAGTTTTATGAAAATTATTCATCTGTGCCTAAAACATACATGCAGACTCACATTTCTTTGAAACTTTGCAGAAATGTACAGGGTCATTCCAAATATCACTGAAACCAATCTTACTCCAATTGGCCAAAAGGGGGCGCTATAGCAATTTTTTGAAAATGCAGACTTTAAACAGGCATAAGTCATGCCTCGTTTGGCCGAAAGTCGTGAAACTTGCTTACACATGTGCCTTGACTCATGAGGAACACACGTATCGATTTGACCATTAAGCTCCGCCCTTAGATTGTCCGCAATTTTGAGCAGTTTGAAAAACACTTAAACCCAGGATTTTTCAGCTATTTGCGTGAAACTGTATCATCTGTGTGATCTCCTTTTTCACAGTTACTTGTCTGTTGGGCCAATGGCGTCTCCCTTAAATGAATGCCTCACAATCTCAAGGTCGCCAGTTCAAGCCTCACTTGATGTAGACTTAATTTAAGTTGAATTGCAAACAACATGACTGTATCAATGAATACATGTGCAAATGGTAAAGATAACCTGAAATGCTTATTTGAGAGTACGTTTTTTACGTATGACATACTTCATTCTGAAAATAGCTGATCTACAATCTCACAACTTTTCATGGTTTGTGAGCTTGTAGATCGGCTACTTTCATTAGTTTTGGTTCTGAGGAGATGTACAATTTCTTCATTGGTAAATGGCTTGTGAACGAGTGATCTTAGTGTTAGTGAAACAGGGGCTTGGTTCATGAAAGAAGGCAAGAGTTTATGATCTTCAACAGACAATATCAGCCTGGACAAAGCTATAGCACTATAGGTAGGTGTTGCAGCCTATTAGTCTGAAGGTTGAGAGTTCGAATCCTGTTAATGGCAGTAGGTTGAGATGTCCAATCAAACCATTATGTTTCCATCTCTCTCTCTCATCAATCTATTGTTTCCATGTCACTCTCTCTCTCTTCAATCTATTCCGTTTCCATGTCTCTCTCTCTCTCTATTCACTGGCCCCGTATTATCGCTGCTTGCAGCTATATTTACATCTTAGGATTCATAATCATATCTACTGTGCAGCTGTTATCTCAGGAACACTGGCCTGTTCAGTATATAGAGCGGTGGTTCCCAAACGGTCCATTTGTGCCTTGGGATTTTGTGACAACTGACAACCACATTATTACGGCAATATAATATAAACACAAAATAATGAAATCTCTTAATTTAAGACAGTATATTAGTACTATGCTCTGATGACGTCTCATAGCCAAAACGCGTAAGCGTTCGTTTATTGGTGTGCGACAATAAAAAAGAGTGGAAATGTGAGTACTTTGTCCTCCATTGATTTGAAATTTTGGATGGGCTACCTTTTTGGGATTTTTTAAATTCCTACTTTTGATGTGTATACTGGATTTTGGGTCTCGCACTACACTGAGAAAACCCATTGTTGATGCGCAACCTCTTTTTCTTATTTAGTATATCAGTACTTTCTGTGCACTAATTTCCCAATACAGAGTCAAATTCGAAACCCTATAAAGAATACATTTGAACCACTTTAAACTTTTCGGTATGTCATTATAGGCACAAATCTACAATCAGTCAATCTTCATGCTCGCAATACATCGCATCATGGCGTGTTGTGCTTGTAGATCAGCAATTTTCCACTATGAATACAGGTGTGCCTTGAGATTTTGACTTGCCCGTTATTGGGCACATAACGTTTTTGAAGCTTCTATGTTATTGTTTCCTCAGTGGCAGGCAGCGCTGGGTTGGCTGTCCTGTCTGTTAGGTATGGCGGTGTTAATAGGACTGGCCTACGCTCTGCGGGACGTCCCGCCTGGGCCATCTGTCCCTCATGCCCTGTACCAGGGGCTGCACAGACCCCTCTGGGCCCTGGGAGTCGCCTGGATCATTGTGGCTTGCGAGGAAGGTTATGGAGGTCAGGCTACACCTGTTGATGATGATGATGCACGCACACGCATGCACGCACGTACACACATGCGCACAATGTGTATGTAAGCAGACATTTCCATTCCAAGCGCACGCTAAATGGTCTCTGAAACTGAATTTTCCCCATGGGATTAAGAAGGTCCAGTGGTGGAAAGTAACATTATAAGTACATTACTTTCGTACTGTACTTAAGTACAAGTTTGAGGTATTTGTAATCAAAAGAGTTTTATACATTTTATTGAAAACTTGAAATGGGACATTCTGCATAATGAGTACTTTCTACTTTTGTACTTTAAGTATATTTTGATACCAATACTTTTGTACTTTTACTCAAGTAAATTTTGAATCCCTGCTTTGTTTTACCAGAGTATTTCTACATTGCAGCCAGTATTGATACTTTTACTTAAGTAAAAAATGTGAGTACCTTTTCCACCACTGATAAGGTCTACATGTTTTCGTCTCTCTCTCTCTCTCTCTCTCTCTCTCTCTCTCTCTCTCTCTCTCTCTCTCTCTCTCCCCCCTCCTCCCCACCTCTAGGCTTCATCAACAGCCTGCTGTCTTTTGATCTCTGGCTTCCTCTTTCTAACATTAGTTTTGCTTGCTATCTGATCCACCCTGTTCTCATCATCATCTACAATAGCAAACAGGAGACTCCAATCCACTACACTGACCTCAACTTTGTGAGTATTTTCATACAGTGGTGGTGGTAGAAGTAGTTTTATTTAAGGAAAAGTAGCAATACCACAATATAAAAATATTCTGTTGTAAAAGTATTAAAAATGAAAATAGTGTCGCGATGCAACGGGTTGTGAGCTTAGATCGGATATTTTCAAATATCCAAAATATAAAATGGAGCTTAAAGGACGAGTAAGTGATATTTTTTGGTTAAAACAAAATGCATCAAAGTTCTATATTGGATAGTAATCATTGCTATAGATTGTTTGCTCAGTAGTAACAGGGGTCTCCTCGTCTCTCCAGCACTTTAATAAACAGAAAATACCTTTTCAGGTGGGTTGCCAAGAAAGTACCCATTTTTCAGCTTGACTTTTATAGTGTACCCGTTCCAATTTGGTCTGCTCGTTTCTTTGTATCATCACTTCCAATTTCACTTGTTTATCCTGTGTATAACATTGGTATCCCGACCTGAAAATGCATTTTCTGTTTTCTAAAGAACTGGAGAGACGAGGAGACCCCTGTTTCTGAACAAACACTCTATAGCAATTATAAGAATGAATGAATATAGAAAGACGAAAATCACTTACTGCACCTTTAAGTGGTTAATGCATGTTTTTGTTTTAGTAATCTAAATCTGCAAACGTAACTAGTAATTAAAGCTGTCAAATAATTGCAGTGGAGTAAAAGGTACAATATTTGCCTCTGAGATGTAGTGGAGTATAAAGTACCACACTTCACATGTTGCACTAGCCTTATAAGCCCCTTTCTTGCATCTTACATATCGTGAAATACCTCAGCGATTAACTATTTAGTATGATCTCAGACTTTCCCAGACATTTCCCACGTAATTGTCTCTTTATTTCCAGATGTACCTGTTCTTAGGCCACCTGGTGCTGACAGTAGTGATGGGATATGTTCTGACGGTTTTGGTGGAGAAACCCTACCTTTTCCTAAAAGGGAACATTGGATAGAAAGGAGTTGAGGGCCTGTCAAGTCCAGTTCTTAGCTACTTAAAACCTATATACTTCATGGTATATTGTGAAAATAACAGATTCAAAAGCTCACAACGGGTCTTGTTGCGACGCGTTGTGATCTTGAAGATCTGTTATTTTTGTGGAATATTTGCCTTTTTTTGCTGAATGTTTGCCTATTATCACATATAATGTTTACTCCCATACTGCCTTTATATTTGAGATTGTAAATGAATGCTTACAGCTGTTAGATAATTGTAATGCTACAAGTACAAAGACACTACTGTCATGTTTTGTATGGATTTCATATGTTGCCTGGTGTTCATATATTGTTGTTATTATTATTATTATTGTTATTATCATCATTATTAATTTCATCAATTATTTGACCTACAGTATGTATAATAGTGTGTGTGTGTGTGTGTGTGTGTGTGTGTGTGTGTGTGTGTGTGTGTGTGTGTGTGTGTGTGTGTGTGTGTGTGTGTGTGTGTGTGTGTGTGTGTGTGTGTGTGTGTGTGTGTGTGTGTGTGTGTGTGTGTGTGTGTGTGTGTGTGAGTGTGTCCTAATCTTGCAAACCACTGGACGATCAGTCAACCAAATTTCTTGTTTCTTCCTGCCTCATGTGATCATTCTTTACAATGAAAATAACAGAATGCGCCTGAAAATATCATGGTGTGTATACCACATAACCACATAAATATTTTATCCACTTGAGGTAATGAAAGTGTTCTATTTTTTTGTTTTAACTTTATCACAAATGATAGATTTTATTAGCATTATCTCTAGATGTATTTTTTGGCATGGTGTAACCACATAAAAAATAGAAATAGTGAATATTTTATCCACTTGAAGTTATGAAAGGATTGAGGATTTTGATCATTGTCTAGCATTCTCTTCAGTGAAAGATTAAAGCATGGTACAAATTTAGAAGAATATATCACTTGGTTTTGAAACAAATAACTTTTTGTTCACTGACACATCTCTGGCACCACCACAGAGGCACAGGAGTCAGACATTTAAGTGACAATACTAACATAATAGAAGTGAAAGGTTAGAGACATGCACAACATTGGAAAAACATCAATAACAACTTGTTTTTGAACCAAGACACTTGTGTTGTTGATGTGACCATAAAGATGACCTTGACATTGACCTAACAACTAACCATGGAAAGAAGTGGTGGTGTTTTTATTGAGAAGAGTAGAGGTATAGATTTTATACATCAACATAAGAGTAATTGTGTTTGCAAATGTGTGCTTGCAATTCATTTGGTATTCAAATTAAGGAATAAAAGGCAAGGGCACTGCTACATCTAACCTCAATGCTTATTTGCATTGTGGTTCATTCATTGTACTCAATTCATCAAATAACAGTTTAGATAACAAAGAGCGAGGGGAACATGATTGATTAGTGCCCTCTTGTGGATTATTGGGAATACAGCATTTTAAAACAAAGGTTACAGTTGCATGTTTTTTGTACCCGGGAGTATTGTATAATAGCCTATTGCTGTAAGAGAACACAAAGTCCATGTATGGAAAACTGTCTACAAAATGAATTCACACTTCCTGGCAGTGAATGGAGAATTGATCCAGGAAATAGCTCTGCCAGGATATAGACTGACTCATTTTGTGGACTCATAAGAAAGGCTTCCTGTTTGTAGTGACACAAACATTCAGCCATGCTGTCAATCAAGCATTGCATCTGCAGTTGTATCATAGTGCAACAGCATATAATGACATAATCATCTATCTATCTATCTATCTATCTATCTCTATATATCATTGAACATTTATTTTCTTTTTTACATGCTGTGAGGCACATTGGGCTAATTGCACCATTGCAGGTTGTCAAAAGGGAATCAAAGGACTGTCTAACTAGGACAACATATTGTTCACAATACTGCATGTTTATTCCAGGGAATCACTCATTCTTCACATTACTCACATTTAAAACAAACTTAATTTGGCTTTTCTCTTGACTCAACTGTCTTTATACTAAGATATGTTCAACAGGGTTGTTTAGACCAGTGGTTCTCAAAGTGGAACTATTATTTCACTATTATTTCACTGGCTTGACGTTAACCCAATGAGAGATTGTACCGTATAAAAAGTATTCAGATCAGAGGTTTCACTCTCTCCAGTGTTATCCACTTATATAGGCTACAGTAGTAGAATTATGTACTACACCTGATCTAACAACAAAAATCTTATCATATGGGTATCCCTGGCACTAATTCTTCACAGCCTAATGCGCACCATTTTGGGGGTCCTTGCTTTAAAAAGTTTGTGAACCATGGTATATATATAGGCTTAAATCTGATGTGCTCTGCAGTTGTACAGTTTCAATGTATATTTGTTTATTCACATTGAAGAGCAAAAAGGAGTCCTGCACTGCACACTGTCTTCACTTACAAACATATATTAATAGGGGTACAACGTTTCTGTTACTCAGACCTTCATCAGGCTTCATCAGTCTGTCTCCATAGGTGTGAAAAAGGACTTTTTCTTCCAACTTTATTCACATTGAAACATATACTGACATACTGAAGATGTATTGTACAGTCTCTCTGTCTCTCTCTCTCTCTGTCTCTCTCTCTCTCTGTCTCTGTCTCTGTGTGTGTCTCTCTCTCTCTCTCTCTCTCTCTCTCTCTCTCTCTCTCTCTCTCTCTCTCTCTCTCTCTCTCTCTCTCTCTCTCATGCATTCTCACACACACACACACATACATGACAATGACACATGTTTTACGTGTGCAGCACCTCCTGGCCGTGCTCAGGGAGAGTCAGTCTGGGGAAGGAGGGCGTACGGCAGGCTGAGACGGACTGTGCGACAACATGGTGTAAATATAGCAGGGCTTGGTAAGATGACACTCACAACAACATCCAGGAGGACTATGTAAAAAGCCCATGACTAGAAGAGCACATTCACTCTTTTTTTTTTGCTGTACTGTAATATCGTTGAACTTGGGGGGGGGGGGGGCTATCAGAGATTGCAGACTGGTAATTAATGATATACTATAGGATTAGATTAGTGTTGGTGCTTAATACATCTATACTGATTTGTTGTTGTCCAATAATCCACCAGCAACCATCAACTCACAGCTACTCCCCAACTCAGCTGTTGCATGAAGATTCCATTTGCGTCTTTTACTTCTGAGAAGATACCGAGAACATAGCAAGTTAAGGTCTATTAAAAGCCATTATGATACCAGGTGTGTGTGTGTGTGTGTGTGTGTGTGTGTGTGTGTGTGTGTGTGTGTGTGTGTGTGTGTGTGTGTGTGTGTGTGTGTGTGTGTGTGTGTGTGTGTGTGTGTGTGTGTGTGTGTCTGTCTGATGTCATTGTCACTGTTGTTAATGAAAACCAAAGGGAGGTGTTCATTCTCGAGGTCGGCTGTACTTTTTGATTACAGCTTAGAGGAAGCCTTCCTAACCAAAGTGCTAAAATATCATCAGCTAGAGCAGGGGTTCCCAAAGTAGGGGTCGCGACCCCACTTGGGGTCGCGGGAGACTGACGTGGGGTCGCGAAATTATTTTGGGTCATTAAAAAAAAAAAAAAAAAAAAAAACTTTTTTTTTTTTTTTTTTTTTTTACTTTTTATTCAACAGAATGGATGAAATACCATCTAAAATGATCACAAATGGTACATTTTACCATTTTAACACATTACAAATGCGCACCGAACGTGCAAGTTTATGTGCATAAATGACCTCCAGGTTTAGGTGGGGTCGCGAGTCAATTTCCGCCTTATTTTGGGGTCGCGGGCTGAAAAGTTTGGGAACCCATGAGCTAGAGCAGACCATCTCTCAGCTAGGCTACAGATGTAAACTTTTGGTTTTTATCCTTAGTGGGGGAACATAGAACCCGGGGAACATAGGGATGACCCCTGTGTGTTAGCGAACAATTACAAATAAAAACTCTAGCCACTATCCCTGTACAGCTCTATCAGTCTCATGCTTCAATACTATTTAAACCGGCCTCGTTATAGTGACAAGGCTAAGCACAGTGTGACCAGCAATAACATGACACACTTAGAGACAGACGTTCAGTCTGTGTGTGAGCCACCGGCTTACTTATCAGTACAACCACTTTCTTCACAGATACAATTACAAGAATAACATGTGCACCACTACGGTCTGTTTCCTATTTCCCCTTGGTGTACGCGCACACGCACACACACACACACACACACACACACACACACACACACACACACACACACACACACACACACACACACACACACACACACACACACACACACACACACACACACACACACACACACACACACACACACACACACACACACACACACACACACACACACACACACACAGTAATTTATCTTCTGTCACTCTGAGAGGGTAGCCTGGTAACAATTTCCCCTATTTGGTGTACGACACGTTGTGATGCAATGCATTATTGGATATTTGGCGAGTGACACTGTTGTACTACGGTGTATAAATTAAGCTTACTGTAAGTAGAACAGGTGTGACATCTCCACTGTTACATAACAGTAGAGTTGAGGATAGGGAATGATTTTAAAGTCAATAAAAACATTTGTCACTGTCACTGTTCCACTCACAATGACGCAACGATGAGGCATCGGCCATAATTTATCCAAAGCTGGATAATAAAACTGTCCTTCTCTGTGATTATGCAACATGTAACATAGCAACAAACTCTTTAACTTCTAAGTGCTCTACACTCTACTGCACATTCAGCCTGAACACACACAATCAAAACTCAATGCTGTCGCTAGACTGAAGTGTTTATTGGAGAGGGTAGATTGAGAAGGCCTGTGTGTGATGCAGGGCTGGAGGAGAGGGTGATTCCAGACTCTGTCCACTTGACCTTTAGGTGCTGTGGCGATAAGGAGAGGAAAGGCACTGCTAGGTGCTGATCACTGACCCTAGGGAAGGAATGGGAGGAACGGAAGAGAAGGGGGAAGAAAGTGATCGGAAGAAAGTTAACAGCCGGGGAGGGCAGGGGGTGCAAAGCCAAACAGCAACAGAAGATTATGTTCAATTAGAGATGATGAAGGCTCAAAAAAGTGGACTTTGGAATCATTCCTCAATTTGTGGATGAGCCTGAACAATTGTATAACTTATACTCTTATAGTAAGTTCCTTTAGACCCACATCAAGTCGATTTACTCCAAGACACAAGATTCTTGAAGAAACAAGAGCTGGACTAATAATGGCTTCCCGGTGGATCTCTGATGTCATGTTGATGACGTCATACTGATGACGTCAATATGGAACTCCATGTTTGGGGCAAGACTGATCGGCAGATCGGTGGGACAGTGGATCTGAGATTATGAATTCACAAAAAAGTACAAATATTCAAATACAAAAAAATATTCACAAAATATGAAACATGTTTAGGGATTTTACTTCCTTGGCCTACTGGCAGCGTGCAAAAGATATTTGGCAGACTGGCAGGCAGGCAGACAGACAGACAGACAGACAGACAGACAGACAGACAGACAGACAGACAGACAGACAGACAGACAGACAAGTCAGACGCTGTCTGGAGTGGAAGTACACAAGTCACCAACCTTTGTGTGGGGAGCAGACATCTCTGAGGGTCAGGGGGGTCGGGGGAGACAGCACCACCCAAAGGATCCAGCCGCAGGAGCTCGTCCTCCAGCTCTTGGATTGTTTTCTCCGTAACAGAGTTGTTGTTCTTGTTGGGGTTCTTAGCAATTAGGTGCAGCTTCAGTGTGATCCTGGGCTGTGGCAAGAACTCTTGCTGACCAGGGCCTTTAATCTGGGGACCAGGATCCAGTGCGGACGATCGAAGGGGGACCATCCATTGGGTGCATACAGAGCTGTACCAGCGCACGCCCCAACGACATATGTTGCACAGAATGGTGCCATCGTTTCAAAAGACAAATATGGCCTGACAGGATTGCTTGAGGACATCGGCTGAGAAAGACAGGCTCACTGCATCCGGTGAAGATTTGGACTGTGCTACAATGGCACTCTTGCAACAGACAGACAATCTTTGGTGTTGCATTGGTTTTCAACTTTCTTGGGGTGGTAGAGTTCTTCACACAGGCTTATAACTTATAGCATGGCCATGACGCTTAGGGCAATGTCAGTAGGGGCAGTCCAGTGAAGTGGGTTGTGCTGGTGGAAGCCATTTCTTGGCTGGGAGACATACTGTATCCTGGGCGGGTCTGGAGAAGAGTTGAACATCACTCCAACTACTGGGCAGCAGTCACACTTATTTTCTGTCATGACTCATGTGCATGCTGTGATGGCAAGGGGTGTCAACGTATAAAAATTAAAGAAGAGGTCTCACTGCTCAGGGTGCCAAAGTGACACAACTGAGAAGAGCGTGACGGGCAGAAAAAAAATTAAACTTCATTTTCCATTCCCACTCCTTATTCTATAACTGCCCATTGCTTTGCCCAAAGCATCTGTTTCTGATGTAGATTAACTTGGCATTCTTTGCAGCCATGTCTGACCTAGTGTTGTTCAGTTATTCTACTTACTGTATGATGCTGCTTAGTTCCTGGTCGGTATCCCTGAGCACATTCCTGTGCTCCACGTTCTATCCTATTTGAATGAAGGGAGCCTTGTCAGTGGCGATCTTGTCTTTTTCTTCCGTTCCATTGCCTGGAACTTGTTCACTGCCGTTGTAATCTTGTATCTTTTTTTGTGGGCTAACACAATGTTCTGTTGCTGTTGGTAGTCATGGCTTTCAGTTCCCATCTAATGTCATGTGGGAGTCCTGACTGTTCCAGACCATACTGAATAACCGCTAGCTTGCATAACGTCTTCAGACCAGGACTCAAGTCTAAAATGTACAGGTCATCAGGTATGTATCCTCCGAAGAGGACGATACGATCTCCCACCATGCAACAGCACATTCTAAAAGAGGATGAACATGGTCCTTTCCCCTTGGGCTCAATCTTCTTCCAAGAGAAGGTCTCTGGATTGAATTTCCACAGATCATCTAAGGTCCTGTTTAGGGGATAGTTGTCACCACCAAATATGTACAGCTCTCCATTATAGGCAAAAGCTGAATGACCCCTGCGTTTTTCTGGCAGAAGCTGTGTAGAAGGTGTGCGCAGCCAGCAGTCGGTCTCTGTGTCAAACACATAGACGTTGTTGCTGTAGATGAACTGGTCCCCATGGCCCCCAAATACATACATCTTTTTCCCAATGATGTTAGCAGTGTGATATAATGAACCCGGTGCTGGAATACCTGCAGCATTAATTAAAGACCAGACCATTGTGGTGGTGTCCAACTTGTGGATGTCATTAGTGCATCCAGTCAGCAGGTTGAATCCCCCGAAGATATACATGACCTTCACCAAAGCACAGGCTGAGTGGTTGTACTTCGTCTCAGGAACATTTCCAGAAATCTTGGGCTTGAACCATCTGTGGGTGTTGACATCAAACGCATAGAGCACGTTGCAGAAATCCCTTGTGTACTTAAACCCTCCCCAGACATAGATGATATCTGCTATCAGCACAGCTGTGTGGCCCATGCGCATCGAGGGAACCGCATGGGGATGTTCTCCTCTTCCAGTTGTCATTGGGGTCAACTTTATCCAACGCAAAGACACTGTGTTGAAGATGTGGACCTCAATCTGATCCCGGTTCATGTAGGTCGCCACCAGTCCTATGGAGCCTCCAAATGAGTACACATCTAGCCCCACTGCCACAGCAGCATGGTTGGCTCTCTGTGGTCCTTTCAGGTACAAAGTCCAGCGCAGAGTTTCAAACACCAATACCATCTAGATTAAAATGGGAATGGCCTAATATACAGTAGCTCCGTAAAAGAATGTTGTTCTATTCGGCCTACAACACACTTATACTGGTACAGCGGCTCAAACATCACACAAAGCTCAGCCAATCTGTGAAGCCGATGGGTTTGGTTGGCCAATCAGGGGAGCTGATGCCTGTTCATCTCCCTAATATAGCAACCCCAACAGAGGCAGGGGAATCCCTGTGCCATGCAGCAGTCTCTTCAGACGGTTACTGTGTGAGAAAGGAATTGTTATTCATGAATACTATCAGTATTATTATGGTGTGACTTTCTAAGAGGCAATAGGCAAAAAATAAAATAAAACTGGTTTTATATTTCTTAATTATATATCAATTTTATAATAAATTGGATGACGTGCTGAAACACGCGCCAAAATGACATAGGAATTGGAAATGGACCAAAAATGTATTTATTTATACATATTCTTTAATGAATAAATAAAAATGAAACTTGTTGCTTTCCAATATCCTTGGGCGCTAGTATCGAGATTATTGAGAGGTACTTCCAAATAGGCAGACTAATTAAGAATTGTGTTCATTCATACTGAAATGAATGAATGAAATCCAATGGCTTCCTTGAATATTAAACAAACCACAGTGAAAGAATGGTCAGCAGTAACGTCAAATTTACTGTGACTCATAATAATCTGCTAAACATGTCAGATGTATGCCCTTTAATATAATGGTATTGCCGCTATGATGTCAGCATCAAAATAAAACCTACTCTTCAAATAAAGTACACATTTTTTACTTTGATCGATTATTTCTCCCCTTCAATAATACCAGTTCGTATTGTATTTTATATCATTATCGTTGTAATACTTGGCATAGCATGGATCCTGTTGAGTTTGTGTATGCTCCAAGGGCAACACTGCCCCCATGGAAAGATGCCACGTTTATCCCCTCAGGATAAGGCCCTTGCAATAGGACAAGTGGAAGCTGGTGTTCCGTTACGCAGAGTGGCAGCATTATTTGGTGTCAGCCCTGGAACCATTTTCAAACTTAGGACCAGGTTCCGTGAGACTGGTGAACCAGGAAGTTCCAGGAATACAACACCCCGAGAAGACCGGAACCTCGCCCCCATGCGCAGGTGCCAGTCACACACCTATGACTTGCACACAGCGGCCAGCAGGTGCATGCTGGCAGGTCGCTAAAACGAGAGCGAATATCAACAGAAGCATATTGGGGGATTTAGGCAATTTTTTGGGGGGCATTACCCACACGTTTAGCTGTGTTGCTCATTCCACAATTGCACAATCCTTACAAGGTATATCTCGTTTTAAAAGTGACTAATCAATGATAACAACGATATAAAATACAATACCCATTGGTATTATTAAAGGGGAGAAATAATTGACCAAAGTTACGTTTCTTTTTTTGAGGAGTTTTATATAAAAACAAACAGGCACCTTTATTGGCCCTTTTCTTTCCATGCTATTCAATTTGGTACCGGGGTCAATGATCCCTGTCATCAGCTAAATGTTTAAATTATAATCTGTATTAAAGGTTAAATAGATTTTCCACAGCATACAGGCACCATAGAATATGTTCCTTGAGCTTAGCAAATGGAAATATGTGTATCACCATATCAGACTAATTCCACACTGCAAAATCCTGAGGGGACCCAGTGAGGGTACATTTTTACACTCTCAGGATTAAATGAACACTCCATATTTTACAGCGCACCTGCTGGCATGCCCACCTCACATTACAGCCCAAACATTTCTCAGGAACTGGGCAGGGCTCCAATTAACTGGGTCACGCTTACTGCTGCTGGAGCTTGGGAAATGTTTCCCCACTTTTCCTTAAACCAGAACAAAGTAAGAAAAGTCCTCCAATTTGTGGTTACATCGTTTCTTTATGTTTTGGTCAGCTGTTATGTCTTACCCATCCCAACATACTGTATGTACTGTACCATCACTGTCCTAACATACTGTTCGTCAGTATGTCCCCCCCCCCCCCGTGCTGTGGTTCCAATGCTTGCACACGCTACCATAAGACACTTTCCTGAATGTGTCTGGGTTCATTCTCTCTCTCTTGCCCTTGTGACTCCACTACTGTGGATGAAAACATAACCTGGAAATTAGTGTGATCTAGATGTTTGTAAAGTATGAAGACGACCGTCAGTGAAACGCTTTGTAAATATAGATGCAGAGTGTTAAGTGTTCAGGATCGGCACATGTCCACAATATCATGTAACTGACTTTGTACTTGTGGGGGACTGCCGTTAAAAATAGACTCACACCCCGAGACCCTCAGCCCTGCCTGGGCTTATTCTCAAGTCCTACATCATAGGTCGATATAGTCAACTACTCGGCTATGAAAAGGGTACGTACCTGCATGACTGGAAATCCCCTGCACGGGCTAAACAACTGTTTTATTGGCTCAAGTGTTATGCCCGTTTGATTTATGATGTATGCTTTTACATGCAATACATTTGTTGACAGTTCTAGTCAGCACTGTCTGTTCAATATACAGTTAAATACAATGGTAAACATTGTATATAAGAATGTTCCATCTGTGTGCTCAGGGATGGCTATAGTGATGTGCTGAGTCTGCTGTGTTGAATAATGCAGCATGTTGCTTTATTAAAAAATGTAATAAATAAAAAACAAAATGTATTTAAAATAATTTGAAGACATTTGAATAAAGTTGTGTTTTTCAACTACTGTAGTTATTTACATTGAAGAAATTGTAACATAAGACAAGTAGCGTCTATACTTATAATAGAACCTCATTTTTGGAATGCTTGTCTATGTTTAAGTACATTTTAAGTATCAATTAAACTCTTGGTTATTATAGATGGATTAAATCAACTACATGTTGATTTACTCAGCAGCTTGTATCAATTTACCATCTCCACTCCAGCGATGGTGGACTTTTATTATTCCTTAATGTCAGGACAGATCAGACCCGGTCTACTAACCCTGACTGAAAAGCCAGATGCCAGCATGAGGAAACTAACATTTAAGTTAAATAGATGATCCTCGAGGCATGATCAGATCTAATTGATCATTTTTTTGTGCATCTCTCTGATCATCACTCAAGCCAAGTGGCTTTGTGGTCAAACAGATGGATTAATGTTCTATTCACAAGATACTTCTGGGATCATGTTTGAAAGTCTTGGACTAGCTATGGAATGCTTTGAACTCTCTTACGAATGAGTCGGTAGGGATGTTGACATACACTTAAGTTGGAGCTAAACTAATTTGTCATTACATAATCACTTATGTATAATATTACAATTTAGCCTATGTCCTCTTCCTGTGTATTTTCAACCTTTCGTTTTGAGTTTTTATTTTAGCATGTATTATAATTGTGTGCCTATGTGGGCTAATGGACATAGTGAAGTGAGTGCTTTATATAATGGTAAACATTGTTAGCTGAGGTGCCCTTCAATGCAAAGCCCTTCTACAGGAATGTGACCAATGCAGGTCATGGGTGAAGATTCACTGGTATTTTTCCAGTGGCTCTGCCACAACTTCCCTTTCTGTAAGATGGCTCGTTGCCTTCCAACTCAGGCATCTAGTCTAGTAGCATAGTTAGAAACGCTGTATAGCAGCTGTGCTGCTATGTCTTTCAAGATACTAACATCAAACTGTAATTTAAATCACAATTTGTTTCTTAAATATATTGTAAGAAACATAATGGCCCATATACTGCAGACCTACATATAGTAACATTGACAGTTTGTGTTGAAATACAACGTGATAATAATGGCCTTGTATATGTGCTCTCTGGGAATACTATCTCTGAGCTGCACAAAACAATAGCTGAATCAGAATTTCAATGCTACGTACGGTATGTTTGCACATAAGAGGGATTAGTCTCGATTGTTACATTACAAATACTGACAGTATTAAGACATATGTAAACAGTCAGCCCCCATATCAATGTAAAGATAGATTATGTACAGTACAATATTGAGGCTGATATGGGCAACAAGGGTAAATAGATCAATATGATTTATTGCACTTGTTTACAGAGGGTAAACAGCTAGAGGGTAGTAGAATATGATATGAAACACTCTGCATTGCGCATGTATCATATTATGGACACAAGAGGTCATAGTGGCATCAACAGAAAAGTGGCAAGACCTGAAGTAATTGTGGAAGTAAAGTAGAAGCTTAGAGGGTTCAATGTAAAAATAAAAAAAAGAGAGAGAGAGAGAGAGAGAGAGAGAGAGAGAGAGAGAGAGAGAGAGAGAGAGAGAGAGAGAGAGAGATCCTGAGCAGTGTACTGTCTACCAAGCTTTGAATGAAAGTGTACTAACCTTAACACTGTGTCCTGGTTTGGTCACTTGAGGAGCAATGTCAAACTCTCCAGAGTGATCAACCAGGGAACCAAAACACCAGGCTGCGCACAAACCCAGCTCTATGCAGAAGCAGTAAACAGAATGGCCAATAAAATCACATGACACATCCCCACCCCCTTCATAACTTTTCTGAGATTGGGGAGGAGGTTCAGAGTCCCCTTTGCACACAAGTGCTATTTAAAAAAGAAAATCCATCCCCAATGCCATTAAGCAGCCCAACAGCAACTGAGCTAAGCTAATGCAGCACTTTATAATAATAACAATTTATGTAAATTGTGTTCTCACTGTATTCTATCTCTACGTGAGCTGTACAGCTAAAGACACATTTGCAATATTACCTGCATTAATGAACAAAGTATTTTAATCTGAAGCACTTTGATGGTGCAGACATTTACAGAACAGAATGTGTTGTGTTTACGTAGCGCCTGGGATTCGAACCCGAGTCTCCCGTGTGGAAAGCCAACATCTTAGCCACTAAGCCAAATGGCTCGAGGGAGATATCAGAGTTTCAGGCCGCCAGACTGAAGTTGTGAACCACTCTGCTACATTTATTCTTGCTAGAAATGCATGACATAAGGGTGTACAACAACAGGAAGCTTTCCTAGTGATAAGGTGTGACAAGAAACCTTTAAAAGCCACTGAAATAGATGCAGCAAGGCATTAACAAGGGGCATATCCTAGGAGGAAGATAAACACATCACACAAAGTGACAGCTAGAGGGAGATAGGGGACCTGACTGGATAACCTAGATAGATGACGAATGTAAGGTTATAACTAAGCCCTTGTACCGGATCAGTTTAACTATCAGAGATCACAGACCATAGCTGAATGTCATGCTTTACTTTACAGGTGCTGAAGGAGATGGTTGTAATCTGTGAAGGCCATAACGGCAGTGAATTATGGATTAACTAATCAGCCACTGTCCACAGAAGAACCTCATCCTATTCATCCACATGCCGAGCCTGAAGGTATTGTTGTGGGGCTAAAGCTGCCACAGACATGGATCTCCCTATGGATTCTTCACTCCCTTCCACAGACAGTCAGTCAGTAACTCCACTCACAAACTGCCAAATAAGGGATCTAGCCTCTTCTCTTTCATGTAATCCTACAGAAATAACCTCTCCTGCAAATGAGATTCAAAATAAGGGTGCGTCACATCTTTCAGACTGTGCCCTCTCTAATTGCCCCTCTCGGGAGAATGTTTCTGACGTGGGCCATTTCCCCTCAGTAAAGCCTGCGTCACCTAGCAGTGGTCTGACAACATGCTTTTCACTTCATCCAGAGGCCAAAGTCAACAAAGAGCCTGTACCAACCATACTTGACTGTGACATACAGGACAGGAGAATCAGTGACCTTGGCTATATTAGCACAACAGAGCGTACGTTTCCTCTTTTTGTTGAATCACCTCACATATCACGTAGCCTTATTTCAACCCCCTCTCAAAGTCTCTCAGGAGTACCCAAGGAAGCCTTCTCAGAGTTCTCGGAACATGAATCATTGCTCTCCAATTTGCTCTCAAAGGACTGTGGGCCCATGCCACTTGTGTCAAACAGTTTGATGGGACAATCTCTCACTGAGTCTGTACCACAGCAGGGCAGTAGCCTGACACTGGATAGTAAAGCCACTGACCTGTTCAGGTCTTTATCAGAGCTTTCTGATAGCTCAATAGAAACTGACGATGTCACAGAGCCTATTTCAGACCTTTATATCTTTGAGAGTGGGACACAGGAGTTTATCCTGAATCCCCAGAAGTTAGACTTGGATCTAGAAAAGATTAACTGTACAGACTGTCTGTCATCATCATCATCGTCACAGTACGAGGACAAAGAGACAGGCCCTGAACATGGCATGCATGCCTTAATCCTCGGCCATCAGGACTTGGCAGTGGCAGTGACACAAGATCACCGTCACATCAGTGAGAGAGGGGAATCAGTTATGGTGGATTTAAATCCAGAATTGGGCCAACAAGGGACAGGACCACCTGCTAGTGTCTCCTATGAGGGGGGCTTACTGTCAATAAGTGAACAGAGTCAAGGGAAATCAGAGGTTAGTAGTCTAACCAGCCCAGAAAGACAGAGTGACAGTCCTAATGAGTTGTGGCTGGACGCATGCCAGTTTCTGGCAGGTGAGGATAAGGACCACGGAGATGATGCTATCGTAGAGGGAGGAGTCTGGACCACCATTGACTGTTTCCCGCAAGGGGACACAAAGGTGTCAGGTTACCCTGGTGAGGCATGTGGGATTGGCTGGTCCAGTGATGACATAGAATGCTGGGGGGCACCTGTTCAGAGGTGGTCATCAGTGGACAGCTGGGCAAGTGCACTCTCTGACTGGACTGCAATCATTGCCGCTCCACCGGAGGATTTCACAGCTGCCTTCACAGAGATAGGAGCAGAGATAGATGCTTTGACACAGGCACTGACAGAGACTCATATAGATCAACAGACAGAGACTCAAAGTCAAGCAGAGACACAACAAGGTAAACTATCAAAGGGACAGGGTCGGGAACAGTCACAGAATCAGTCACACATGGCAATCCAGAATCAGATACTGGAGCCACAACCACAGCCACAGAGCTCCATCCTTCCTGGACAGACCTGCTGCTCTAGCTCCATTGTAGAGCCAACAGCAGCTGGAGGCTCAGTTGAGTCTTATCTATCAGCGACTGCACAAGGAGATAACAAGCCAGGGGAGCTCCAGAACACCCAGGATGAGGGCTGTCTCTGCCCCACGGACAAGCGCTTGTCCGTTGGTTCGTGCAGTGGCATGTTAGAGTCTTCTGGGAGATACAGTGTGGACATGCCTGCGGTTGCACTGATCACTAGACCTGGACCTTCATCCTCTGCTGCCTTCGATGTCTTAGGCGCAGATTTACCCCTGCTGGAGGAATATGCTAGTGCAATGAAGGCAAATATCTATACCAGCCATAAAGAAGATCCGATCTTACTGCACATCACAGAGGATGCAGATGAAGGGCTGGAGAGTCAAAATGTCTTCTCACAGCTGAATGTTGGCGAGGTGAGACATGAACATTTTTGAAGTGTTCTTGTATATTTTATATTATTATTATTGCTAAAATAAGTGTTAAATAGCTCTATAATCCGAACTTTACGAAATTATATATAATCATTGCTATAGTATAGAGGTGGGGTTTTCAATTCCTTCCGATCAGGTGCGAGAACTTATACAGGATACAAGATGAACAAGGGAAATTGGAAGTGATGAAACAACAATAAAAAAAGATAATGGAACAGGAACACTATCAAATTGAAGTTGATAAATGGGTTCTCTCTCCTAATTGGATAAAATGTATATCCTGGTTTACTAGAGACGGGGAGATCCCTGTTACTTAAACACTTATACAGCAATGATTACGAGCACTTTAACTAAAATTAAAAAAGGCACTTTAACCGTAGGCTACATGTACATTATATACTTATAGTTTCCCCGGGCCCCCCAGGGCTCTATACTTTATTTTCACCAAATGTTCGCCCCAGAATAGGCACTCCATGGGTTCAAGTGGTTAAGGGTGGAAAAGCAAGCAGTGTGATTAGCATAAATTATAAGAGAAAAAATACTGTACCTCCAATGAATTCTCTGTTTCAACAACCTTCACCTCTAAAATTCACATTAGACGTGATCCCCAACAAGTACAGGTGTAATAAATCACAGTCTTCTAGGAAACCCACTTACTTCCCCTGTTGGTGTCCTATTGTTACTCAATCAGGAGATACAGTGCTCGGTGTGTAACAACAAGCATGCTGCTGTGTTGTACACGTCAGAGGTATTCTCATCCCGTCTGTGAATTCAAGTCATCAGCTTAGCGCCCATGGAATCAGGCCCTGAGACAGTGTAACATTGCACACTGTCCCTGGGGCTCGGATTTTAAATACTGTATGTGTCTGAGGAAATGGGAGGGTCTGGGAGAAAACTTCAGATAGACAGAACTGGAATCTAATAATAGTGGAGTGTTTGATGATAATAGCATGCATCCCTCGCGTGTCAGGGTGGAGGGGTGAGAGGGGAGCACAGCTGAGGACTGAAACACGACCCCCTCTCTCTGTCCCTATACATTCACCCTTTAGCACGCCCCATTCCCAATGCAGCCCCTTTAAAACGCAAGCATCAGGAATCCGACCCGTTCTTCAGGCTTGCAGATGGTGTTTGATTGCCATAGCGTGAGCACTTTTCTATGACAGTGCCTATAGACAATTTCAGCTACATTTTTGCCCACATGGACTCTGGGTTTGGAATTATAATGTTTCTCAAATTTCTGATTTCTTGTTCCATAAAAAGGTATGTGAATAACATGAATGTAATTTGATGGCATATTATTACAGACTGCAGCATCTACCTTCCAAATGTAATATGGAATAATAATATCCCCCAAAAAATTATAATGTTGTACTACTTTTCCTAGTGATGGGTTATACTGAAGTATAAATTACAGTAAAGTCTAAATATTATTATTATATGCCGTCCACGTCAAGCTTGATAACTATAACTATAAACATATACTGTACTGTATATTTCAAAACATTCTAAATCTAGTGGTAGAGTGGCAGAGTCCACACCACAACTAAAATGACAGCATCAGTGTGGATAATCACATAATTATCGTTATAGTTATCGTGCTTGGTGTGGAAGGCCCATTATACTCATATTCGTATATGCTCATGTATGAGCATGGATCATTGTTGCTAAGTGTGTGTGTAGCCTATATCTAACGTGATTGTAGATGTTCTTATCATTTTATTTTTCTTCTCTTTCATTGTGATGATCAGTCCTTTAGAGATGGCCTGTGTAAAGTGACAGCGCAACACGGTGTCTCTCAGCGAGGCGTGGTGGTGGGCAGGAAGGGAGATGAAAGGAGTTATGGGTCCTCTGTGACCGGCTCACATTACGGCTGTACTGAGGCAAAGACGCCAAAGGTTGAGAGTGGGTGTGCTGAAGTAAACACTCCACTGAACACACAGCCTCTGACAGACACACATATGCCACCTGTGGACACACCAACTGCTCAGAACACTAATGTTCACACGCCCGTGTTTGACACCTCGCAAGGCTTCCAGGAGGCGCATCAGGGGGAGCTACAGTCAGGACGTTCTCAGTTTATTATGCCCGTAGCTCCACTCAGTATTGGGCCTTCAATCTTCCGCCCGACAAGCTACGTGCTGGAGGGAGGCCAAGCCCGTGCCAAAGGGTTTCTCGATGACAGCAAAGGCCACGCATGTGCTCACATACAACCTCATGTCCTTTGGCCCAACCGTGGAGGGTCTAATAATGAACCACCTTTGGAAAGACACAAGGAGAAACTGTTGACTGAGTTGAAAGTCTGTTCTGACTATTATCGTAATACAGGCTCCATTCATTTTTCATCATACAGCAACAACTGCGAAGAGGATAGAGAACCAATAAACTTTGTTACTGTCCCCGGGACTCAATTGCTGGTCTCAGAGAAGGACCGCCTCGCATACGTCACTTTAGACCTAGATGATCTATTCGCTTCAAGGATTACAAAACCCAGAGCCACAAGACTACAAGTTGATCAGGACACGGATTCATCTGGATCAGAATTTTACAAATCCTCCAAGATGCCTCACAAATCTCACAAGAGCACCTCAGAGTGTAAAACACGCTCCAAAAAGGACAAGTCTGGAGGTTATGTGCATCATGCCTCACAGGTGCAGCTGGAAAATGTACCTCACCACCTCCCAGCTCAGCAGACCTCAAAAACACATGAAAATCATCTGACTGGCCTTGAAGATGACAAGGCTCCATCAGTGACTGTGATAGAGCCTGTTGCGGTGGCTGAGAAGTTTACCACCAAGCCACATGGCAAGAAGAAGAAGAAACATATTCAGAATGCAACAGTGATAAAGAGTGAGGTGCAGCCATTGAGCGAATTGGAGAATGGAGCCAAACAGAAAACAGCAAAAAGTAAGATTGATATCTTTGAGGCCAAAATGGGTGATAAAGCCGGGAGAAGTAAAGATAAGTCTACAAGTATTACAAGTAAGGACAGTGATAAGTCAGATGATATACAGAAAAAGGCCCATCAACTGGAGACTAATGCAAACCTAGAGGCTGAACCTTCAAGTTGCGTATCCCCTAAAGACCACCAGCCAACCAAGTCAACCAGTCAGCTAAATGAGGATGCAATTAAAAGGCGACGCCTGTCTGAAAATAAGTTTGGAAAGATGGTCAGTACTATGGAATCTAAATTATCCAAGCCAGAAGGTCCCGTCAAGGCAAAGAGGGAGGAGCCCAAGGCAGGTGTGGAGACAACTCGTAGAAAGGCCTACAGTGACGTGGTCAAACAAAAAGCACACACACCTAAAGAAGGTAATGGACATATTGTTATCTTTCATTGTACTGTACCGCATGACAATTTCATTCTACCTTTTGAATAACACCAAAGCATGTAGTGACCTTCTTGTATAACAGTGAAAAGAGATATACTGTCACTGTTGGGCAGAAACCTTGTATCTCCATATTTCATCTTTTCATGTTTCCATAAATTAATGCTATAGGTCATCCTTTAACCACTTAAGCCTGCTTTTATACTTTGACATACGACAGTGTCGTGCAAAAGTAGTGAAAATAGCCGATCTTCAAGCTCACAACCGGCTGCTTGTACTGTAGATCTAGACTAAATAATAACTACAATGGATCCATTCTTTTTTTCCCATTTCCTGAAAAGTAACGGTTTTGGTCATACAAGGTTTCACCTGACAGCGACGATATACATGTTCTTATCCATGATAAAATGACAGTATGTTGTCCCTACTGTAGGTCCCAAAGTGGTGCAGCCCATCCAGGCAGTATCAGTGAGTGAGGACCCACAGAGTCTGGGTCTGTGGTGTCAGTTCTCTGCCGTCTTTACCGACCACGCTGTCACCTGGAGCAGAGATGGGACCGTCTTGGCTGAAATCAAGAGAAGGTGTTTCATTTGTATTCAAGTCTTACTTGTTATTTGCTGTTATCTTCATTCTAAACCATTGATTAAGGTCCACCGTTTGATATGCATTAGGCCACAAACCCCATTTTATTTTTACAATATATTTTTACAATATTTCATGTCTGGGGCCCCAGTCCACACTGCAAAATCCTCTGCTTATTTAACACTGACTGTACATTTAACTCTGAGAGTGTAAAAAGAAAATTGTACTTAGATCCCTGATGGTCCCTGGACCCGACGTCGAGAAACAGTGATCTGTAAAAAACACTCTGCATACTTTGCTGATTGGTCTGGCTTGTCTGCCAGGCTCAGGAGATTCTTAATGGATTTCCATATGCGTCCAACATCTTGTAGTGACATCTTCGGCATGCCAAGATGTTTCAACCAATCAGGGAGCAGCTCATGGAGGGGAGCTTAGGGTTGGGTCAGATTTGGACAACATACTTTATAAAGATGGGGACACAACAACATGGATGGCTGGCACGTGCCGGTAGCATCAATGAATCCGTCACACAGCACATATTATTTCTGGCCTCAGGACTATCAAATTATTTCATTGCACAATGCTGCTTTAACGACTTAAACCCTATATACGTCAAGTAACGAAAATAGCCTATCTACAAGCTACAGTAGATCTGCTATTTTCACCAAATGTCCACCAACAATTTGCAATTAAGGTTCATTAAGATGAGGATGACTGGAATCATAGTAGAAGTAGGAAGGAGTAGCCTACTATTGTGTTACATCAAAATATAAATTATATACTGTTGCAGTATACACATACTTCAAGGATACACATACTGTATCTGAAGAAGGAATAGTTCAAGCTTTCTAAACCCACCAAAATAATAGCATAATAACACAGCTACGGCACTTATTTCTGACATACTGTGGAGTCTTAGTTTGTTTTGAATAATTTTGATAGGATCAGAATAACGGCTGCTGTACTTGGATAACACATATTTTATGGTATTATGCCTTATGTAAAAATGTAGTATGATATCTTCAGCTCTAGCGACAGTAAGTAACATGTTGTTTGTGGCATTGCATTTGTTTCCACAGTGCTGGGGATGAAAGCAGAGTGTCAGTCACCATCGCTAAGGCGTCTCACAAAGACCTGGGCAAGTACCAGTGTCACCTCTCCAGTCCACATGGATCTGTCACCTTGGACTACCTGCTCACTTATGAGGGTAAGTAGCTGGGTCATTCTGCATAATGAACAATATTACTTTTAGTAGGCCTACTATAAGCATATTTTGATACCAAAACTTTTTTTGCTTTTACACTTTTTACTATTTTGAGAAGTGGAACTTTTACTTAACAGAGTACTTCTACATTGTGGTGTTGCTTCTTTTACTTAAGAAACATATATCAGTACTTCTTCCACTACTGGACAACTATACATTTCATATGCTGTAGCATCGGAAACAAAACACAGTCACAAAACTATTTATGACTTTTGACTGTTTCCAACTCTTTGACAGTACTCAGTGAGATCGTCATCCCATCACCATCGAAGAACCGCCAATGTAAGTTGGAAGATCATGCTGAGATTTCTTGCATTACACAAACTTTATAGGGTTAATCTGAATATACAGTAAACTGAGTAAGTTTCAAAAAGTATAAGATGTAAAAAATATTCAGAAACTTCCTTGGCCTACTGGGAGCATACACAAGATATTTGGTATTGATCCATACAGAGTTTTGCCTACAGTAGGCCGATGTGTTTTCTTTGTATCTCAGCTGTCCCTGTGGAGCTGGTGGGGGCCGAGGAGGAGGATGTCAACTGTTCCAGGCTGATATTTAAAGAGGACTTCCTGACCGAACAATCCTTTGCAGAGAACCAGCCTGCCAGCATCGTCACTGAGAAGCTCCACTTCGGCGAAGGCATGCACCGCAAGGCTTTCCGTGCCAGGCTGCAAGCAGGCATGGCGCCCTTGTTGACGCCCGGAGACTCCTGCGTACTCAAAGTACACAACTCCATCACCTACGGGACCAATAACAATGAAGAGGTGGTTCTAAAGAACTTTAACCTGGCTGTGGAGGTAAGAACCTCACAGAACACTGATGCTAGCCGTCATCAGGGTAATCTACAGTGAATGGCAAGAGAACATAACTGTCAGGATTTATTAGGGATTTTATTTACACAAGATTAAGCCATACACATGCATTACAAATCAGACATACCTGTATATTAAGGCAGTATATATTTTAGGGACTGATACTTCAATGATACATTATGGCATTTATATTACCCACTATTGAACTACAGCACACTAATTCACTGCATAAACACAAGAAATTGAAAGTTGAAAACTATCTTTTTTGAGTGTTTTTGGAGATGTCCTAGCCTTTTGCACAACCTGCTCTACACATACAGTGCTGTTACTGTATATGTATCATCTGTAGAAAGTGTTCTATTCAAAAAATAAACATTTATCTGTATTGTACAATATGCTTGTGTTTTAGGAATGCCAAGTGCAGAATACAGCAAGGGAATACATCAAGGCGTACACTGCTGTAGCTGAATCTAATGAAGCCTTTGGTGACGTTCCAGAGTAAGTGAAACGTTATGCTGCCAATTTGTGAGACTGCATAGTGTTACAGCCAAATTAGCCAGTGCTTGATATCAATAACTTTGTTGGTCAGCTCCATTGAGCTATATTAGAGCTGGAGATTGACAGACAATCCCTGCCCAAATTTAAATGCAAGCACATACTACCCCGGAAGTATCTCTCCAATGTGTGTGCCTTACGTCACAAACTACCCGCCCATGAGTTGAGCCCATTGGTCAAGCCACCCGGATGTGGGCCCAGATTTGCAGTACCTGAGCAATTTTTGCTTCCCTCCAATCCTGGGGGCTTGGTCAGCTTGCTAGGTTCCATTTGGGAACATAAAGTTCCCTTACTCGTCTTTCTGTGACAGCATCTGTCTGTCTCTCTGGCCAGCTCACCGCCACCCTCTGTCCGTCTTGGTTTGCAGCACTGATCCAGTTGCCATTGGTGTCATTACTCTTGACAAGTCCAGTTTTGATTAACTTAAAATGTACATAAAAGAAAGGAAAGGACTCAAACATTCATTTAAACAGCATTTTCCTTATACAGTATATGTCACGTCAGGGGATAATCCTTATGTCATATTTGGCACTAAGCACCTCAGTGCCTCCCATGCCGCACTGCGTTCATGCATATCTGTTTAATAGGGAACCGTCTCAGGTGAGACTCATCAGTCATTATGATGACTTCTCCTCCCCGTCAATCTTATGACATCACACAGCTCACATAATCTGTCTTGTGGGGCGGCAGTGGGTAGAGAGGCAGTCTGGTAATCAGAAGGTCACTTTTTAGCCCGTTCCCACATAGGCCCTTAAATATAGTTTATAGCTACGTATCGTATGAGAACATCAAAATAGACTTGTCTTCAGATAGTGTGCCTTTCATGTACTTAGCCACTCACTGTCAGGCCTCCTGCAGGATCATCCCCATCTACCTTGTTCATCGTCCCTCCAATGACATCCCCTATGCCACACTGGAGGAGGAGCTGATTGGTGACTTCGTCAAGTACTCAGTCAGGGACGGCAAAGAGATCAACCTGCTGAGACGAGACTCCGAGGCAGGACAGAAATGCTGCGCCTTCCAGCACTGGGTCTATGAGAAGACTGAGGGGAGCCTACTGGTTACTGACATGCAAGGTTGGTTGCATGAAGAGCATATTGTAGATGTCAACAAACATACACAAATATACTGCACACGCCTATAATAGTAATAATTAAGTCCCCTATAGTTGTTGTTGTTGTCGGGTATTTGTCACTGTACATTTGCACATGATATTTGCATTTATGATATTTGCATTTACCCATCCTGACTATTAAGAGCATCTTCTAATAGTATGTAGTCATAGTAAAATACCGATTCCCAGAAGGCCTCTCTACCCATTCAGCTACAGCCCCCGCCCTATATAGATATACAGTATATGCGCAATGGTAAATTCTCACTAATGCAATTACTGGCATAATATATTTTAACATATTATGTAATAGAATTCAGAAATCCAAATATCATTTTTTATTTATGTGGTTTTGCAGGAGTTGGCATGAGGCTCACTGATGTTGGGATAGCTACCTCTAAGAAAGGGTGAGTTGGAAAGAAGATGAGGATATACATTATACAGTACAGTACATAACTTAATGAATACATAGACTGACAAAGTATTACATGTTCAATTCTTGTGTTATTCCAGGTACAAGGGTTTCAGGGGAAACTGTGCCACCTCCTTCATTGACCAGTTCCAAGCGTTGCATCTGTGCAACAAGTTCTGTGAAATCCTCGGCCTCGAGTCCTTACAGCCCAAACCCAAAAAGCCTCCCACACCCAAAAGCCTCCCAAAACCTAAGCCCCAACCTAGCGCTGCTCCCAAGAAGAAGCCCTTTGGTCCCAGTGTGAAGGGCAAGTCATGATAGAATGTCATTCTAAGGGTATGGGTTTCATTGTTGAGCCTTCCTCTGTTTATGACTTATGTTCATGACTTCAACATTTCTGGGATTTTGGATTGATGAAGAGGATCTATATAAAGACGTTGTGATGCAAGCAGAGGACACATACCATAAGGGTGTATGAGTGACAGATAATCGACATATACTATTTTATTTGCCTCGTTTTGGACTTTAAATCCCAAGGAGAGTCGTCTCTATGGAAATGACTGTTTCAAATGGAAATGTATTGGATTAAAACATTTAGTGATAGGGGGGAGGTTCAGCATGGGTGGTGTATGGTTATGTATCATAGTTTTGACTTTGTATCTACAGTATAGTCATCATCTGACAGATGATCATGAGACATTATTTATCTGCTTTGGATAAAACTGTGACTAATTTAGCAAAAACTTGAAATTTATTATATAGTGTTTCTGTTGACAGTAAAATCCTCAGTGTTCATTTAAGTGTAAAAATGTTAAATGACCACTGGGGATTGTACTGCGTACAGTGGTATATGAACTGAAATGTCTTTGGTTTAGATTTGTGGAGTGCAATGTTGTGTCTCTTCGGATCAGTTGTATTTCCTATTTTTTACTTTTAATTTACACTTCAAATTTCTTTATTTCCATCTTTGATAAAAGGATGTGTTTCTGTAAATCAGATTAGCCCGTACATGTAGGATAAGATGTAGGCCTACACACAAGATATCTAGTTTTTGGCACATGTGTGAGTGAAAGAACATGAGTGGCTACATTTGGTGTCTTATAGCTTTGTTGGCAGAGAGTCAGTGTCAATATATTTAATAGAAACTGTTCTATGTGTCACTTCTCAACAACTGAACGCAAAGAACATTTCAATGCACACTGTGTCCTCTTCAGAGTCAAGGTGCATTAGAAGACGCAGTGTGCATTAAAATGGCGTACGCTGTACAGTACGACGGTGTTGCCTGCAAAAAAAATTGCTATTTTTTGGCATGCTGCAGCACATACACTGTCGTACGACAAAGTACAAATCGGGCTTTAGTCATTTGCACTTTATCAATGAAATATGAAAGTAAGCCATGAATATCTTATTTGTGTTCAGTCGTTGAGAACTGGCCTGTAGGAATGTTAGTAGCTATCCTGTTCTGAGAACACCGACCTCCGATTGTGGAGTGGGTGAAGCACAAGAGATTCCTTCAACCCACCATATATTTAATGTCAAAATATATATTTTTGGATGAATATGTTTGTTTGCTTTAGTAAAGCTACAGATTTACAAGGAACATTATTTTTGTTTTGTTCAGGCATAAATGTAATAATATTGTATTTAAGGTCATTGTTACTTTCCTGTTTGAATTTATTTTTTCAAATACTTTGTATTCACTGAGAAATGTGATTGGTTGATTGATTGATTGATTGATTGATTTTATCAGACAAAATATTGCAATTCCAAAAGCACATAAAAACAATAAATAAAAACAAACTTTTTGAAAGAATTTCAACATGTTCCAACCTGACTTACAAGTGTTGATGTGTTCCACAACATGGCAGCAGTGTAAAACAAACAAACACACAAACAGAAAAGGACAGAAAACTAAATATGTTCTGGTTACATAGGCCTCGTGATTTAGAACTGTAAGATTTTAATTGCAGTATATGTGCGACAGTTGTTTCCATACCGCATAAAATGTCATTATATATTTAATACATAGCTTTATGACAAATCAGTTTTGCATAATCCAGTAAGCGTGACAGACATATGAAAGTGTAGCCTTGAGATACCCTGAATTTGGACCCTATCACCTGACAATACGATCTTGCAGTAGTATGTCAGCTATTCCATTACTGTGACACTCTATCTCTGTAGGATATATATATATATACATATATATATATATATATATATATATATATATATATATATATATATATATATATATATATATATATATATATGGATATATACATACATACACACACACACACACACGCACACACGCACACACACACACACACACACACACACACACACACACACACACACACACACACACACACACACACACACACATATAGGGTTATATATACTGTACATTTTTGAAAAATCTGAAGTTAAGAGGGCATTTGTAGAATCGGCCTCAGGTCTTAATGGGTTAAATCATATGATTCAAATATTTGGATTAATTGGGCCATGTTGGCTACATACTGTACAATAATAATGCATTTGTTTGTTATTAAACATGTGTCTGGTAATCAATCATAGTGTCATTTGCTTTCTGGAGGTGAACAAATGCAGTGGAATGGACCCCTGACCTGCAGAGTGATACCTAAGCCTGATTTATATACTTTGTTATACAACAGTGTTGCGCTTCGAGAATAGCCAAGTATAAAGCATGAGAGTGAATGTATATGTCATTCTGCCTGGCAAAGGCAAAGAGAAGTGATTACCATATATACCAGGATGTTGTTAGGTTTAGATTACATTTTCCATAATTAATGCACTTAGAAATGGGATCCACACCTGTACCAACTTATCTACTTTGGCAGGAAAATAAATAAAGTGCGTGTGTGTGTGCGTGTGCGTGAGTGAATAAATATGTACAGTATAATTTATGGAATTGAATCATGACAATACAGCAATAAGTGAAAATCACTTTTACTGTAACAAATAAAAGTATAATGAACAGCCAAACTCAGTATTATCTTTATATCTGCGGTGACTTGTAAGAAAACGCAACAAAACAAAACAAAACAGCATACTGTAGTATTGTAATGAAGTATTCTATTTCAACTCATCAATGAGAACACAATAACTGTCAAGATGGAAGTATGTACAGTCAGTCAGACAGTCTAGAACAATTGGGTCACTTATTTCTGTCCATGACAATGTGGCATTAAGCAACAAATTAGCAGCTCTGGCATGCAGAGGTAACTGGGTCACCAACCATCTGTGGTCTAGTCCAGGATCATACATCGTATATATCATCAGTCAGTACAGTACAGTAATGCTATATTCATAGGTTTTTAACAGGGGGTCCTCGGAGTTACTACAGGGGGGGCACCAAATCTTTGTGTGATAGGAGCCTTGTTTTTTCTTATTTTTATTAAATGTCTGAAATTACACATTAAAATGAATCCACCATATTAATACAAAAGATAGATAGATAAAAATAAATACAAAATAAATATTTACACAATATGTATACAATATGTAGTATGGCTCCCTGCTTCATCTCTCTCTCAGCTAAGGGGTCCTTGGCCTGGAAAACGTTGAGGACCCCTGGCTTTAATTTATTATCATGCAATGACTACAGAGGAGCAAATACATTGATTATTATTATTTATTATTTTTGTATGTAAGGAAAACCTAAAATTAAAACTATTATTTCACTGTTCTGTCTTTTCAAAACTACACTGTCTGCTACCCACTACCTAACCCCTTCAACTTCGTTGAGACTATAGATCTGCTATTTCCCAGAATGTTCAACACAGAATAGGGATGCTAGCTGGATTCAAGGTAAATATCCAGAGTTCTCAAAACCACTCAGCCTTTGAAAAGCTAAATTAATAATAATAATAACCACAATAACAACAACAGCAACGATAATAAAATGTAGAATAAAAAATAAATGTGGTCAACAAATACTGTCATAAAACACATGTCACATATTCCAACCATGGCATGGGTGACCACAACCACAATCTAGGACATTTAATGAGAATGTCTTTTAAACCGGTCCTTATGGAGGTTACGTTCTTACCATAGCTATTTAGTGTGATAATGGCGTTTGATAGCACAGGACACAAACACCATTGTCACACTCCACAGCTCTAGAAGACGTGGTTCAGGATGGATGGTTGGATGGCCAGATGGCCGGACGGACGGATGGATGGGTGGATGGGTGGATGGACGGACAGACAGACTGTTAGAAGACCTTCTGGAGAAACAAAAAAACATAAAATGTAGGTAAGGTGATGAAGGGAATTAGTATGAGACATGAATAGCAGAGAAACAGAACAAAAAACAAAGACCGACTGTAGATTTCACAAGAGAATGATTAATTCATTTGAAGTACCCTTGCTTGTGTGTGTTAGTTAGCTGGGTGAGTTTGCTATCAGGTATTTCAGGGTCAGACTGCGACAAAAACAATGGAATGTTCATTATTACTGCTTTGAAACTATCCTAGACTCTTATGAAACCATAAACTGGATTAAGCAATTCAATTTAGTATCCAGCAATCTGTAGCCATTTTATACTGGAAAACTATGAAAGGGTTTCTAACTAAGCTGAGACTTATCTGTTGAGTGGGTATGTGGGCAGCTGTGTGTGTTTAAGTCAGACAGAAAGAGATAAACATGTGAGAGAGGGAACAAGAAGCTACCATTTGCATGTGATGTCCTATTCATTCTCCATTGCTACCAATATCACTGGCATAAATTGATAGGGATATTGTGTAGACTCCATACAAGTCACTGAATAGATACTGCACTGTGCTGAAGATAAAACTTGCCAACATTTGGACTATTAGAACAGAATTACATATTTATAGTTCAGGTAAAATATGATTTCAGAATGTAGTTCAAGAATGAATACACAAAAAATCCAGTTAATTTAACTCTGAGTGAGATTGGACAAATGGTTACATTTGTCCACTCTCAGAGTGATAAATGGATTAATAGATTTTACTGAGGCCTACTGTAGCCCGTTCAATGGCAAGGAACCAACCCATGTTTTGAAAGTAGAACCCTAGCTCACATCCAACCAACTCACCCCGAGATTCCAAAGTGAACAGTAAGATCCTCTCTCTCTCCCCCGTTTCTTCTTCAATATCCAGTGGGCTGCTCACCCCTGTCCCCTCTCTCCCTCTAACTACTCTTCCTCCGCTCCACGGCATTTATGTCTCCGGGTCTCGTCCGTGTAGCACAGTTAAAGTCCAGTCCAGTTCAGTTCGGTTCAGTTCGGTCCAGTGGTGAGTCTGGAGTCACATTTGATGAAGGTCTGGTGATCCACGGTGCAACTGGTCCTAGAACTGTCCCGTCCTGGCTCTTTATGTAGCCATGAGGGGGGTTTGGACAAACAGCCGGTTCCCCATCAGTGATAAGCTACAGCAGAAGTATTGATCGACCCTGACCAGAGGTAGAATGTGCAGGAAAGGGGGAGCGACAGAAGAAAAAAATACTATGTGGTAACACGGCCGTAATTCTCAGTTATTTTAAGTTTAGTGTCACATACAAACTTTTTAGTTTCAAGGACCACCCCCCAGTTTGATATTCATTAGGACCCCCATTTTACGCAATATTTTATCTCTGGGATTCCAATCTATACTGTAAGATCTTCAGTGTTAAATTAACTCTGAGATTGTACAAATGGAACAAAAATGACCTTTGGAGATATAGACCCATAAGGATGGTTGGTTCCTTACTACAGTATCAATCATTTGGCTGGGGATACCTTGGAACCTCCTCAAGCAACGCCCTCAAGGAAGGGCCCCTGGGGTTCCTGGACCCCACGTTGCAAACCAGTAACATATACAACAAGTATACTCTATGATGCTATACAGGAACAAATACAGTACAGCAAGATCAGAGATTCACCGTTTAATTTTCGTCTTTCAGCCATAGTTAAAACTCAAATATTAGGTATGATTTGTTCTGATTTCACCCATGTGTTTTGATTTCAGCTCACTCATTGGATACTTACCTCCCGCAAACACCTACCCTCTCCTTGGGTTTGATTGGCTTAATGTCTTTCACAATATTTTCCAGTCAGTCATTCAGCAAGTACCACCATGTCCCCAAGGAACCATGCTGACTTTTTGGCAGGTTTCACTCTTGAACCTGACACTCACTGTTGCTAGAACAGGTGACAGGCTGGAGCAGATTGTAACCCAGCCGTCATATGACCATTATCTGTCTTAAAGGTCTGATAATGTCACCTTGCTTCATCCTCTGTAGCTTACAAAGGTGGAAGATTATATTTTTTATTTTAATCATTCATATTGTATTTAAGTAAAAGTAGCAATACAACAATGTAAAAATATTCAGTTACAATGAAAAGTCTGTTTAAAATGCCCTTGTAACAGAGTACTTCTTCCACCACTTGAGTGTACAAATGGTCCCTTACAGGTCCATTTGGAAAGGATTTTAATGTGTAGAAGAATAACACTTAAGTATCAAAGGGTTCTTCTGGTTTACCTGAGCTCAAATTTCCTGTCAGGGTTTTACTCAGGTCAGTGCTCGGATGTAACCATGGAAACCAGAGGCCTGTGAGTCTGTAAATAGTCCCAACTGGCTCCCATTTACTAGAACTGTCTTATCTTTCATAGGAAAACAGTGTAGCTACCCAGTATTACAAACTAGCTTTGGGTCATGATTTTACACATCATGGAGAAGGAAACAAAACAGTTAAACATTTACTGTGAAGTGTAGACATGAATCTACGCTTACTGTGACTCGACATTAACAATAAGGCCACACACGCACGCTTGCGCGCACACACACACACACACACACACACACACACACACACACACACACACACACACACACACTATTGTATGACTCAATGTGACATTTTTTATCGGTATTTTAGTAGGTTGAACTGGAGAAGAGTTGGCTCCTGGTTTGTTTGTGACCAGATCGAGTGTGATTGGCTACATGGGGGCTTTGATAAAATGTCCCCGGACTGGCAGGGTGGCTTTTATTTGTTCGTCCTTGAAGCTGATAACTCCTAGATTGCCTGTGTGAATGAACTGACGTCCCTTCACCACACATGTGCACTAAAAGAGAGAGAGAGAGAGAGAGAAAGACAAGAGTAAAGTGGTCATTGAATAGCTCTAAAAGTGAAAATGAAGTTAAACTTTTGTTTTAAAATAAACTTCATTTTCAGGAGTACAATATGCTGATAGTCTCAAGAACGTCTAATGAGGATGAAATGAAACACTGTATGTAGGCCTATACTGTGTGTATTTCCATACACTGTAAACACAAAAAGTATGCTTATAATGACTTAATTTATACAATTCATTAGTGTTAATTTCAAGTGTTAAATGTCATGTGTTGTAGGCCATAGCAAAGGCAGTCTACTGTACTTCTTTGTACCTGGAGTAATACTGGCCTACCACATCATCATACTACTAATTTGTATGCAGAAACCAAAACATGTACTTTGTGTGTTTTTAATTTTGTTTAGTCCACACACATTTTTCTTGGGTTCTACCATTTCTGTTCATTAGCACCTTGGTGTCGTTTCAGTTGTGTGGCAGGTTTCACACAAGGTTAAAATACAATGACAAATGGCAAAGTGACCCTGGAGCGGTTTGTGTTTTAAGTGAACCTCAACGCGGACTAAGTGAACCGTGTTCACTTAGTCACTACAGTGGGGTCTGAGTTCTTTTGGAGTGTTTACATTTGCACATAACATTGCCAAGTCATGGTCTGAGTCCACTTCAGGGGATGAAAGGGTCCAAGTGTGTGAAAACACTATCTGTTTAATCTATTCTATAAAGTTAAAGTTGTCGTCATGGTACTGAAAGCATAAATCACTATTGTTAGGCAATGGTTGTCATCATCGGAAATCACCATTGTTAAGCAATGGTTGTCGTCAGCACAAATCAGTGTTGTTAGGCAACGTTTCTGTTGTGTGTGAAATCAAACAAGAGCTCAATCAGCGAGAGAGAGTGATAGGAGAGCCTATTTCACCCATGCAATAAAGCGCCCCCTTTTGGGGGGTACCAAAAGTTTAACAGTAACACTGGCAATGCTGGGCAGGCTTATCAGCTTATATAAAACACAAGACATTGAATTTGTTTGAACTAGACACACTTAGCCTCTATAGCACACTTTTAATAGATTCATTTATAGCAGTCTCTACAATTACCTTTCCACGCAGATCAACGCAACAAAAACACAACCTGAGAAGTTCTACGTTTCATTTTTATTTGACCCAAGTTGAATCACGAATACTTGCAAGTAGTGGAATCTTTCAAAAGTGATATTTCCCACCATTAATAATAATAATAAAAAAAACACCCCATATAAAAGAAGGACAAATCTATACTGAGCCAGCTTGGGTGGTGGTGGTGGTGGCGGGGGGGGGTGTCAGAGAAAATAAACAGAACAAGGAAGAGAAAGAAAGAAGGAAAGAAAGAGAATACCAAGAAGTCTCAGCTTCACAGCGGTCAATGTTTTCTACCTTAGCAGCAACCCAGATTTACAGACTATTTATACTTTATCGTACGACGGTGTCACGCATCGGAGCTACAATGTCCCACTGATGCGACACACTGTGGCTTGTAGATCTGCCATTTTCAGAGTACGACACCGTCATGCAACAGAGCATAAATTAGGTATTACAAACTATTTATATTGCACCAAGTAAGTGCTCTGAATGAAAAATAAAAATAAAACAAAATCACATTCAAGTTAGAAGACATGAGACAGGCGACATGACCTTAAAGTGATCTATAAAGTGCCCTTTAGGTTCAATGGTGTTAGAAAAAGGGGAGGAAAATGAACATTAAAAAAGGATTTTCTTTTTCATCTGTAAGAAACGTGCTGCTTTATATTCAGTGGCAATCACAGCTTTTCTCGCAAACGCACGCACGCACGCACGCACACACACACACACACACACACACGCACGCACGCACACACGCTTAATCTTTTGTATGTTCATCATCGTTGTGCATCATTAATACTTCTGTTAGATGTAGTACGGTACATACATGTTTATATATCATGAAAAGAATTTCAATTTTTTTATGAGAATTTACAGCATTATGAACAGGGATAAGCATAACAATATTAATATAATCACTGTGACGCATATCTCCTTGTGTCTCAGACAACCTATCCCCATTGAATTCTTCCCCTCCCCAAACTGCAGACCCAGAGGGAGATTACACTTCCAATTACTAAGCAATCAAAGCAAACACAAGATACATTATCATGCCGCTTTCATAGCTCTACGATAACCATTTTATTCAACACATTTTCTATCACCATGACAAATGATATGGATTAATCATTTCCCAAATTGGCCAGATTTACACTCCACACATTCCATATAGAAATGTCCAAATAGTAAACAACAGTATTCATCAGTACAAATACATCTCATCATCATTTCCTGTAAGAACGATAACATTGATAAAAAAATCTTTAAAATGAAAAGAGAGAAAAGAAATCCTTTTCCTTGTTGTCTTTTAATAGAAGATTATCAAACCATCATTTGATACATTTCCTCATTTTTCAGTCCGTCCCAACGAATCGTTATTCTACAACAACAGGCTGTAATGGTGATCACTGAGTTGAAGGATCACACAATGGTGGCGTTACTGAAAGGTTGTGTCAGATCTCCTGATCTGTGATTGGCTAACATTCCTAAGGTAATCCGGTGTGAGGATCTGAGAGGCGTGATCGTAGTGCCGTTACTGTTTCCTTAGGGAGAAAATAGTGCATGTAAAAGCCACGTTAAGGCTTGATTTATACTTTGTTGAGTGTGGTGTCGCACGCCGAAAGATATCCCATCTACAAGCTCACAATGCGTTGCAGATTGGTTATTTTCTACATAAGACACCAGCGCGAAACTAAATATAGATCGGGCTTAAGGCCATGCTAAGACCCTTACAGAGAAGGGTGCGAAAATACAGAGCTAAACAATGTACATAAAGGATCTATTGAAATGTTATTAGTGTTTTTTCCAGCACTGCAGATTTTCACAGGGAGAGGGGAAAGACGAGGCATACAGTGGGCAGTTGTAATCATTAGTAAATCATGCCTGTGTAGTAAATAGAATTCAGCATTCTATGGTGCAACTATCCCCTTTCCCCATCCCATCCCCACCCATACCATCCTATCCCATCCCAAGCACCTGCAAAGAGTGAGCGACGTACAGTACAAGGACGAGATAGAAGATGTAGGGTTATTGGCTCGACGAGTCACTTGACAGTCTCAACCCAGCGCTCACAGGCATACAGTACAACATGCTGGCACGGAACTG
Organism: Gymnoscopelus microlampas; assembly: GCF_963454915.1. Classification (NCBI taxonomy): domain Eukaryota; kingdom Metazoa; phylum Chordata; class Actinopteri; order Myctophiformes; family Myctophidae; genus Gymnoscopelus; species Gymnoscopelus microlampas. The sequence continues at coordinate 15,823,138 of NC_139958.1, forward strand.
CTACAGCCACTGTAAAATGGCAGTGTGGTGACCGTTCCTGTGACTGTGCTGTTTTTGATGCAGCCGTGTTTTTTTTTTTTTTGGTCCTTTTTTTAATCGACCCCTTCGAAACCCTGGGCGTTCTCTACAGCCATGAGGAGCTTCTCTCTCAGGTCCTCGAAGGACTCATAGGTGGGCAGGTCCAGACGGTTGAAACTGAAATGAGGAAATATTAGATGCGATCGGATGCGTTAGGTTTGGGGCGTTGGAGGCAGCACTGGCGCATTACAGTACGATTCATTTTCAGTGTGTGTGTGTGTGTGTGTGTGTGTGTGTGTACTATGTGTATGTGTATGTGTATGCGCATGCATGTGTGTGCACGCATGAATGCATGGTTGGTACATACCATGTGTGGGCTCTTGGCAATTTATCTGGGGTCCCCCACTGCTCAATGGTAAACAGCTGCGGTCCATTCGAACCTTGGAGAGATAGATCATATCATTAACAAAAACAGGCATTGATTTTAAAGGGACTAAAACAAATTCCTGGCTGACAACATCAGTGACTAAAACATGTTTGTTTTCTCTAATATTACTGAATTTGGTCAGACAATTAAAACATAAAATAAAATACTATTAAGTGTCTTAAAATAAACATATTAAATTATAATTCTTTGGTAAGAATACGTACCGTAAAGTTCAGCAAAGCCATTCATGGGGACTCTGGATGTTCCTGTAACAAACTGAAGCAGACGGATCCTCTTCTCGGCATCCATCAACAGGACAACCTGAGCAGATGTGTCAGCAAAATGTGTCAGCAATAATCAAACAAGAACATTATATAAGCAACTCTTTCTTCTTATAAAAGGACATAAACAACTGCAGTAGTACAATGATGGATTTCCTGAGGCTTTGTCTGAGGCCTGAAACCAGGCCTGTATGAACAAACAGATGTCGTTTAAATTAGTCCGCTCAATCAGCCCGCATGACCCTGTTTATGTGTGTGTGAACGTACTGTGTGTGTGTGAACGTACTCTGTGTGTGTGTGTGTGTGTGTGTGTGTGTGTGTGTGTGTGTGTGTGTGTGTGTGTGTGTGTGTGTGTGTGTGTGTGTGTGTGTGTGTGTGTGTGTGTGTGTGTGTGTGTGTGTGTGTGTGTGTGTGTGTGTGTGTGTGTGTGTGTGTGTGCGCGCGTGCTGAACCAAGCTCCAGACAGCTGATAACCAGGGCAAGTGCTACTCTAGTCTCTTTCATCAGAGCAAACACACTGGTTCATCCAAACAGACTTTGATCTTCAAAAGATTAGGCCAGAGAACCTGTCACTGGCCTGATGGGGGGTAAGGGTGATGTGACTATTCTAGACCCATTATTTCTGTTTCAAAGTACACTATACAGCTTTCATGTGCTGTTTTGTCAAAATCCCACTCCATCTTGGGAGAAAATTTAAGGTTTCCTTTATGTGCAGACTTATCTTATGAATTTGACAAAATTGATTTCCGGTTAGACATTAAGGTCTTATGTTCTGATCATAGAGCTCTGACACACAGCTCACACACACACACACACACACACACACACACACACACACACACACTAAACTGCTATAGGCTCGGGTTATGTTGTGTGCACGTGAGTGCACGAGTACAGTACATGCGTAACCGGGTGTGTGAGCATTACTTTGTACTTTGGCATGTGTAGAGTGCACACACACAACATATTTACCTTCCAGAACCACTGTATGACAGGGTGATTGGGACAGTAGCCATTCTTATAAACAGTGTGTTGCCTCCAATCATTGACGTCGACGTCACCCAGGCCACACATCAGCAGCTTCACACACATAGGAACACACAAATACACAAAACACAGAGAATAATCCCGTTCAGACAGGGAGGGGTCAAACCACTTAAACCCTATATGCTTCAATGGACGCAGAAATAGCCAATCTACAAGTTCACAACCAATTGCAGTGTGACATGTTGTGAGAAATGATCCCACACTCCTTTGAGTTTGTAGATCTGCTATTCTGAAAATATTTTTGTCATGCCCAAAATAGGGATGCCAGGTTAAAAGTGGTTAAACACAGAAGCTCTTAATGTTAATTTACACATAGACGAAAACGTTTGTAAATAAGCTTAGATGAAAAGACATTTGGCAGAACACACGAGCGCAGTGACATTAAGCGTATTGGTCTACTCTAGAATGACCGCAGGTTTGCTGGCTGGGTCAGCTCTGCTTGCTTTACTAATCTACACATAATCAAAGGAGGTTTCATTTGGCTGGGAAGTGATTTGTAGATCAGTGTAAGACACAGCCTCCAACATGCATAAACTATGTCAATCTGTCTTCATAGTATAGTAAGGACAAATAACTTGAATAAATGTACTTGTTAGCATAGACACTTCTACAGTATGCTTGCTTATAATATGAGAACGGAAGAGTAGAGCGGGTTGATTCTGTATTCCATACCTCCAACTCGTTTTCGTCAAAGATCTTGATCAGATCGATGAGAATGAGCTCGGTGAAGCCCTGAAAAGCAAATGAACATTAACATTGTTTTAGCCAAATTATACATGACATTATATATGACATTTTTAATAGTCAAACTTGTTTTAATTCTAAGACAATACAATTTGAATGTTTGAGGTTAGAATGTTTGAGGTTAGATCTACGCATGGTTGTAGACACATATTACAAATATTCACAGAAGGGGAAATACAACATACTTCAACATAGAGGGTTGGTGGACCCTGAACATTTTGATTACACCGACAGCTGTGGCTGCTAGCATTGGTTAAGTCTATTGTCATGCTGCCCCCATGAGGTGATTGACATTACTGCACTTACCTCCAAAAACGCATTCATCTGCTTCTGCACACGGTTGACAAACCTCCACTGAATGACCAGGCTGTTAGAGAGATACATTTATATGTATAGTATACATATAGCAAACCAAAGAAAATGTGTGGCATTGGTTTTTTTATCGATTCATTAACCCATTAAGACCTGAGGCCGATTCTACATAACTTCTCAATCCCAACAGTTTTCTGAAAAACGTATGTTTCTATATCAGTGGTTCTCAAACTTTTTCATGTCAAGGACCCCCAAGATTTTATGTATTTGGCCGCGGACCCCCATCACAAAATATGTTGTTCTAGTGACCCCCAGAAGCAAAGATATGAGTTAAAAATGTTCGCTTAAAAATACATATATATTCAAAGATTTGTCACAAATGTTCAACATTTTTCCAAAATAGCAGATCTACAAGCTCATAGCGTGACACAAAGTGACGCGCTATGAGCTTGTATATCGGCTATTTTTGAATAGCCAACCAATGTGCAATACTGTATATAGCTAAAATCTAAAATGACACAGATGCTTTCCCAGTTTTAATGCGTTAATGCTTTCTTAAAAGTGTTGAAAACCAGTAAAGTGCAAAAAAAGTTGTATAATGTTCTTACTCAATATATTCGTTCTTGTTGTTATTGGTGACGACCATGTCTGAGCCACTGGGTTTTAGGTCCACCTGGTATGTCTATGAAGGATACATACAATAAGAAATCCACCTGGTGTGTCTATGAAAGATACATACATACATACATACATACATACATACATACATACATACATACATACATACATACATACATACATACATACATACATACATACATACATACATACATACATACATACATACATACATACATACATACATACATACATACATACATACATACAATAGAAAGGACACCAAAGATGCTGCAGAATGAGGTTTCTAAAACATTCAGTTCTTCTGTTGATGGTATTAAAAAAATATATGAATTATAACCTGAGATAATAAACTCTGGCCTGGCATGACCAGACTCTACGTAGTGATATATCTTCGGTGTGGAAGATTCATTTCCAAGGGGAGGTTACAAACAGATTCAAATGTCCCAGCAAAACATTTCCCCACTATGAATAGTGGGCTCTGATTGGTCACCCACAACTCTGGGGTGAGCTAAATGTATACCGAGGAGTGCCAGACCAATCTGCCCAGGGCAATTTATTTTAGCTTATTTATTTATCTGTCTGGTTTCCAGGCTAAATAAACTCAATATTGATGTGATGTGTGTTTGCGTGATGTGATGTGAATAGTGGTTACCTGTCCAAAGTTGTCCTCATCGATGCAGAACCTCAGGTCCAGCTCTGTAGGGTCGTTCTCCAAGATCCACTTCAGAGAGTTATAGTACTCACTGTCCTATAGGGACAGAACACATGGTGGGAGACATACAGAAAACATACAAGAGACATAATCAAAAACAGATCAAAAGTTCTCATTCTTGTCTTTGATGATAAGTCAATTATGCAGATTCAGATGATTACACGCAGATCTGACCGCATGTCAGATCTGATAAAAATGCCTACACTCTTAACCACTTACTGTAAACCCTCTAGACTTAGTAACCTGGACCTAAGTTGTACTTGGACTGCTTTTTTCCCCGTCTACACCAAATCTGTTAAAAATAGCCGATAGCCGCTCACAACGACCTCACGAGTCACAACTGTAAATCTGCTACTTTTGGTTATTTTCTCCCAGAATATGGATGCTGGGGTTCAAGTGGTTAAGCCCTATGTACTTAGTCGATCTACAAGTTCACAATGCGTCAGGATGCAACACGTTGTGAGCTTGTAGATTTTTTGCAAATCTTCACCTATAATGACAGGGTTAATGGGGTTACAAGGTTGTTTTGTTGTGGCAGTGAGATCGTACCACAGACTCCATGTCGTTGAGAGAGATTTGTTTCCCCAGCATCATCTTGTAGAACGGTCGAATGAAGAATCCTATGCACAAATAGACAAAAATACAAGGCTCAATTAAAATGTAATGTTTTACCATAATTGTGAGAGATAGTGGGCATAGTTCCAATTTTGGTCTCGATGCAAGTAACACAGGATGTTTATTAGTCGATAGATGCTAGCTATACTATGCAGATCTATTTAGTTTTTCCAATTTCATTTAGGTAGCATGCCGTACAGATACTGCTGTAGGTTTTATGTTAGCCTGGTATACTTGTTACTTTGTAGCACTTAATTGTTTTTCTTTGGACTCTTTGGATTCATGTGACAATTTACCCTGTTGTTTTTTGACTAGGGTTCATGCCATTTACTCTGATCTGGATAAGAGTGTCTGGTACTGTAAATGCCTAAATTGTAAATCAATACCACTAAGCTTACCAATAAATTGTCCCATCGAACATTTGTTCATACACATACACACGTACATTTACCTATCTTGACATATGACCTGTACAAAAAGTGTATCTTACAACCTTTGAGCTGCTAGATGTTTTTTCAATTGTATTTTAAAGCTTGATTTTGTTTTTTCTTTAGCAATCTGTTCTGGCAGCGAGTTCCATGCAACCATGGCTCGATACAGAACCATGCATTGCATCAGCAATGTTATTGCTTTAGGGACTACATACAGTATAACGGCCTCTTGTGGCACATCTAGTGTAATATGCATGTATAGTAGAGCTAAGTGGTAGTTGGTTATATTAACAGGTAGGATATTGCCATACATTCATATACTGTAACAAGCCAGTCAACTGAACCTTACCATCCAACAGTTTCCCATGGAACACGGCCATGCCTGCTACACGGCCAATGAACTTGAAATAAGAGAGGTGGTCCTCATTGCATAGCCCAGAGTTGGGGTTGATCTGGAGAGTGTAGTTGTCTCTGGAAAGACACAAGGACACAGCAGAAGTGACTTGTTGTTCACAACGGAAATTTACCACTTCAGCCTGATTTGCACTTCGTCGTACGGCGATAGCTGATCTACAAGCTCACATTGTGCCATGATGCAACATGTTGTGAGCTTGTAGATCGGCTATTTTCTCATGTTAGGCCTTAAATAGTTAATGATTATAGGAGCTCCAACTATAATGGCAAATGTGTCACTTCAAATGACTACACAGAACAGCTCAATGATATGATGTTTAGGAGTGTGTGAAGGGCATAAGAAAGGAATGTCATTTTCATTATTGTAGGAGTGGAAATGGGAAACATTTGTAATGCTTCCGGATGCCTGTCGAACTGAATGAGAGGAAAAGGAAACGCTAATCAAAGCAGCAGGAAACTACAGTATAACTGGACTTCTAGGAACAGAACAGGCTGGTCCTGTCACAAACATCTTAACGTACACAGTAAAATCCAGTGTAATTTTAAAGCTGCAATCCGTAAGATTTACAGTATGTCGTACCCGGGACTTGAACTCCCTCACGAGCAATGAAATTCCGACTGCTGAGCAGAGAGGGAAAGCCCATTTGGTCAGGGGAGATACTAATCTCTTTGAGCTTCAGGCAGCACTACTTGTCAACCGGTAGGTGTCCACCCAACACCAGGGTCTAAATGACTCGATGGAGGAGTAGGGCGACCACATACAAACCTCTGCTAGTTATATTGTATTAACATACAGATTGGTTTTATTCACTACAATAAACTACAGTGTGAAGAGGACCCGTAAAAGTGTGCTTTCACAGGTTAGATTAGATATCTCTTGGACTCAAATCTACACTGTAAAATCCTCTGAGTTCATTTAGCTCTGAAAGTGGAACCAAATGGAACAGTAAGGGTCCATTTGGTTCCATTTGTACGCGCTCTCTCTCTCTCTCTCTCTCTCGTTACAGACCAGTAAGGGTCCATTTGGCCCTCTGGTGGTCCCTGAACCATTGATTAACCCATTGAGACCTGAAGCCGATTCTACATGTCTCCTAAATCTCAACAGTTTTCTGAAAAACTTATGTTTCTATATCAGTGGTGCTCAATCTTTCTCATGTCAAGGACCCCCAAAATGATAAGTATTTGGCCGCGGACCCCCATCAAAATATTTTGTTCCAGGGAACCCCCAGAAGCAACGATTTGAGTTAAAAATGTTCGCTTTAAAAAAAACATATATTCAAGGATTTGCACACATTTTCACAAATTTTCAAAAATAGCAGATCTACAAGCTCGTAGCGCGGCACTCGGTGCCGCGCTATGAGCTTGTATATCTGCTATTTTTGAATAGCCCAAAGTGCAAAATAATGCTTTTTAGCTCAAATCTAAAAATGACACAGTTCCAGGTCTTAATGGGTTAAGTGTACACATAATATAAGCACACACTTACGTGGCGGAATATTCAAAGAGGCCATAATAAGGATTGAACATCTCTTTGGACAACAGAAAGAACCACTCTCTGGCCACGCCGCCATAGTCCAAGCCCTTCTCCGACTCAAACTCGATCCAGAGCCGCGCCTTCAGGATGTCTGGCCTCTTAAGCGACATGATGCGACGGTATGACTCCTCAAAGATGTTGTTCCTATGCAGCTTCATCTCAAAGCGGTTGGGTATGTCCGCCTGGACATGGCACACAAAGGAAACACACGTTTACATGTACATAAAGAAACATTGCATCCAACCTGGTGTCACTATTTTGGGCATGTTATTATAGGCTAAATCTTTCAAAAATCTTTCATTACATTGCAACATTCTGCCAGCTTGTAGATCGGTTATTTTCACTAACAAATTAAAAGAAAAATATATTAGGACTTAAATAGATACATCAAATATATAAAAAGATCCATGTCCCATTGCCTATCATTATAAAATGTTAAGTTCATTACTTCAAAAAGTATAAAACATGAAAAATACTGGCAGTGTGCACAAGAAATATGGTGCTGATCGGTCCAGCAGTTTGTGAGATTAGCTCTGACCTGGCACACAAGCACACAGACGCAAGCACACGACCCTCTTATAGACGACTAGCCTCCTGCAGAGCCAAGTGTACATAAAACTAGATAACAGACGCTGAAAACAGGACCAGACAAAGTCTTCTCAGCTTATACACCCCTATTAATTCTACTCCCACGGTGATTTTCCAGTATATAAAACCTACCACTGAGAGAAGTACAGTGTAATTCTAGACCTGACCATGAGCGAGGATCAATATCTATAATATATAAAGGCTGAATAGCAAACACACAGATAATGGCCAAATCACAGAGAGTTAAGACTGAGGTGAGGGTTAACAGTATTAATTTAAGTGATCTCATCAGGGTCAGTTTAGGTTTGAATTATCAATGTTGCGTAAAAAGACATACCGTAGCACACTGAAAGAGAGAATTATAACATACCGGTTTCTTCAATTTCTTCCTGAAGTAGTCATATTTCTGTTTGAACTCTCTGGAGTAGGGCACAGCCTGCACAGGTAGCAAACGACAAACACACATCAAAAGATTGACAAGATGAATGTCCTTTACCGAAAGTACATGATGATGAAAAGCGGTGGTTCTCAGCGTAGGGTCCAGGGAACTCCCAGGGGTGCTTGGGGGTCCCCAACTAAATGATCAATAGTTACAAACCAAATGGACCCTTACGAGTCTGTAACTTCAAAGAGTGTACAAATGGAACCATATGGACCTGAAAAGCTTCAGAACCACTGCTGTAGAGAACTAAACAATCTGAAGTCAATCGCTATGCAAAGCAAATGTTCTTGCGTATCGTCACTGTCGGGCAGATGTATGCATGTCCAAAACATTACTTATCCGGAAATTGAAAAAAGAACCTGTGTTCCAATGGATCCAATGTAGTTATTTAGTCACAAGCTCTTATCAATACTTTATATTGGTTAAATAAATATTTATAAAGCCCAGAGACAGAATTAACCACTTTCAACCTGGCATCCTTATTTTGGTTATTAAAGGTGAACACTTGCAAAAAAAAAGATGTTTGCTACTTTGCTACGTCATACGACAAATTATAAAATAAGGCATTAATTTATGTACAAAAACATTACAAAAATGAACTATGGAGGTGCAAGGTTTCTGCATGATAGCGACGATATGTAATGTTGACAAAAGTTTAGCTGTGATCTACAGTGGGGGAGTATCTGTGAAGAGGCACACATAATTTACACAAAGGTGTTAGCATGTTAAGTGATAACTGCAGTGACAAAGTGACGTTATCTGTGTGTGCGTAGAAACATTAGTGGGGACATACATTGAGGCCGACACTGGTGTGCGAGACGTTGCAACAGCTACTGTACGTTATGAGAAGGGCTCGTGGTTTAACATGTATGTACTATAACTATATCAACGCAGTAGCAACGTGCAGTACAGGAAGACATAAATACTCACAGGTCCTGTGATGGCTGGACTCTGAAGACGAGGGTCCTCCCACTGTGTGTTCTTTGTGTCTGAACGAAACAAACACAAATCATATGAAACAACAAATATAACAACATTAACCCTGGCATCCCTATTTTGGGCACGTCACCATAGGTGAAAAGGTTCAACAATTATCAAAACATTTCAAGAAATTTACGATGTGGAGCGCCATGAGCTTGTAGATCGGCTATTTTCACTATTCATTGCATGACAAAGTATATAGAGCTTAAGCTGTTTTTTTAATACTATACTGTATAAATATATTATTTCAGACCATTTTTTTATATATAGTAGAGAGAAAATGAAAGTGAGGGCAGAGAGAGAAGGGAAAGCATGCAACACAGGTCTCCAGCCAGAATCAAACCGGGGACGTTGTAATCATGTGGTCACCTACTGGCACAGCCCTGGTTCCTCCATTTGTTCCCTTTCCCTCTATATTATTATCACTACCGTACTACCATCCTCTGTGCATGTTTATACCTTGTGAAGTGATACTGCACCAATACATCCGCCGTCCACACAATGAAATCTCAGAACCATGATCAGTCTAATGTTCAGACACCTGATCACTCAACGTCTGTTCTACTGTCAGACACAGTTCTCTAATACTGTACATGATGTTCTTTGTAGTCACTGAGAGTGAAAACATTTATAAAACACATAAAAAATAAAACTAGAAATGCCCCATTGCGGGTGTATGCCTCCCCCAAACAGTTGCGTATACATCCATCTTCTATCCATAAATGCACAAATCTGTGTCATATGTGTCATATGTCTGTTCCTGAGATATCGCGTTCAAGGGGTTGGGATGTATGTACGTACATACATAATGAATGACTATTAACTCATTCACTGCCAGAATTATTTCTGGCCTGTTTGAACACCGCCAAGATTTTTCATTGAAAAAAAAAAGTACTCAGGAGCCGAGATACAGAATTTTTAAGTTTTAAGTTAACAAGGAAGTGGATGGGAGTCTATATCTTCGAAAAATCATATCTCCTTGGTCTTTGGGTCAAAAAAAAAAATTTTTTGAATTTTTTTAAAAAGTCGTTTTAGTCGTTCTTGGCAGGCATGGCTTATGGACAGAAGTCGTTTTAGTCGTTCTAGGCAGTATATGAGTTAACACATCGAGTGCCATAAACGATCCGGACCGTTTTTGAGGATACAAACGAGAAGTGCCGAAAACGGTCCGGACCGTTATTGACCCAATTCTATTTTTTATACGAGGGGCCCACGTGGAGCGCTAAAACGAAACTTTGGGATCACCCAAGGAGTTTCTGAGAAGAAGAGGCTGGATGTGGCTCCATGTCAAAAATCCTTCCGGTCGGCGTTCCCAATGTTATTAAAAGCTTAATATCTCCATTTCTTTTTAACGTGGTGAAAACGAGCCGTTTGCGATCACGCTGCAATGGAGGATCGCGTTGGAAATATTATTGTTCCAGGCGTTAGTCGGGACCCTCCGCTGTCTCGCACGCACACTTTGTTTACATGCACTTCCGCGTCGGGGTTTCTACAGCACGAAACGTATAACGCAAGTGGATGGAAGAAATGCAGGCACTCAACGTATAATATTTTAATAAACCTCTGGCACCCAATGTGTTAACATAATGCCTACGGTGACGGCTTTCGCTGGAGGAGGCATAAAAAGAAGAAATTAAAATACAACCAAAAAAACAACAACAGTGATTCGATTATTGTATAAGAGGACATGTAACATGAATGTGGTAACGAAAAGCCTTACTGTGATCGATATAGAAGGTGCGTCCATCTGTGTGAATCCGTTCTTCCCATCCAGGCTAAAGAAAAAAAAAGAAAGACATTAGAAAAAGAGTGGGATGAACAACAGGTTCAACATCAAACAGTACTAATGACCAGGCCATGCTCAAATAGTATCCTAGATCCAACCATTTATTTTTTATTTATGCTTGATATGAGTTTGCCTGACCATGAAATGGTCCAAAAACTCAAACTATTGAAAGAAAGAGGAAGGATTTTGCCTCCTGTTTGAGCCAGGTCTGATACATGTGGCTAGACAGGGTCACACAACCAACCACAACATCCAGGTTAACCACCACCACCAAGCCAGTACACAATCCTTCATTGCATGCCGGTGTTGCGTGCCGAAAATAGCTGATCTACAATCTCGCAATGCATTGTGATCTTGTACATCGGCTATTTTTGGTGCGCCACAATAACACGCATTGGAGTATAAATCAGACAGTGTCACAGGCCACACATTCATACAGCACCAACAGTCAGGCAGTTAGAACAGTTGGAAAGAGAGTAAAGGGGTGGGGGTATGGACAATTTGTCAACTAAGGTTTGTGTGTGTGTGTGTGTGTGTGTGTGTGTGTGTGTGTGTGTGTGTGTGTGTGTGTGTGTGTGTGTGCGCGTGTGCGTGTAGTGCTTTAACTAACTGTATGTTGTACACTATACACTAAGTGGAGAGCAGAGAAAGATAGGGGGGGAGACAAAAGGAGTCCATCAACATGCAGCACACAGGAAGCTGCTTCCTCTTACATATGACTGCCTGGCTTTCAAGCTTCGTCCCTACCCCTCTCTCTCTTTCTCTCTCTCTCTCTCTCTCCTTTGATACAGTACCATCCCTTCTCATCGTCATTCCCCAATACCCTCCTTTCAAGTTAATCCTCCATCTTTCTCGCACAGATGGCAAATAAATGTGCAGCATACTGTAGCTCCCCTGACTAAACTCTATCAATCATTTAAGACACTGTACAGACTTAGGAATCCTGGAGGGTTGGTAGATAGTGAGGGCTCCAAGAGATAACAATTAAAGTCCAAGTCACACGTCCTATGATGTGGTTGCCAAGTATTTTTCCCCCCTAAAAATGTCCATAAAGGAGATTTAAGGTATATTTTTCTTCGCTCAATCTTTGACTTCATTTAGTATTCCATATCCTTTGAATGATGCATTGAAGATCCAGAATTTGGGTAATCAATACGTATCCACAGTCAATATCCACCAAACGCACCACAACAAAAACAACAAACTAGTCAGTTTCCTCAATGTGCACTTTTGTTTTGTATCAATCAATGTCCCTCCTTACACACTGTCTGACTTGCATGCCCTGTGACAAACCTGTTTTCAGTGAATGCTAGGTCTGAAAACCAGATTTTAGTTTTAAAACTCTATATTAATGCTTTTGGGGGTCTTTAACAAGAGGTGGTGTTGGGGCGGGAACACAAAAAGGAGGAGGAAGTGAGTAAGAAAAGAGATGAACGAGGTAGGAGAGATACAGTCCATCCATGCCAGTCATGAGAAAGAGAGAGAGTGCAAGGCTGTTGTCAGGCATTTGATTTGGACCAGACCAGACCAGACAGGAAGGCAGGCAGAGGGAGGGAGGAGCCAACCAACCTCCTCTGGTAGGTTCTGCCAAACAGACATGGCCAGGTGGAGAAGAAGAAGTAGCGCACACAAGATCCCCCAGAATATATAGAGAGAGAAAGAACACATACGTACATACGTGCACACACCATACAAGCCTGTGAGAACTGTGAAGCCATTCATCCAAAACCTGATTCAGCTAATGGCTAATTTATACACAACCGTATCGCTCGCTGAAAATGACAGACTTTCAACCGAAAACACAAAAAAATAACAGTCGTACAATGATATATAAGATAGGATTAACCACTTGAACCCCATAGTAGGGGGGATACTAGATAGACCATGAGCAGCACCTAAGTATAGCTTAGCAGACTGAGCACCTAGACTGTTCTCTAAGAAAATGTCCCTATCACTTCCTCCCTCCACCGCCTTTGCCCCTGATTAGGACAGAAATGAACGCCAGATACTTCATAAAGATTCTGACCACATAGCCCTATCTCATTCAGCATCTCTTTTAGACAAAGCAGCCTCTCTCCCACACTCAGAATTAAAGCATACAGTGTTCCTTGAATCATTCAGCAGTGGAACAGCATCGACATTGCCCATAGGAGCTGAGGTTTATGCACTTTGTACAATAATCAGTTAAGTGTGTTAAAAGAAAATAAAAATGCATTCCCTTGCTGAGAGATTGTCTCAGTGAAGATATAATAGAATTCACATAAGCCTGATAGTCTGATTGTCCTATAGGTAATAGATAATGCTTTAGTTGAGTAGCTTTGAAAAGGTGCTTGTTACTTCATGTTATATTGTTCTTTATGAGTCAGTCAATGCTTTAGTATCCTGTTGGTTTGCTCTATACAGTACTACTCACAGGAAGAGGACCCAGGTCACCGGGTTCCATAGAATTCTTAGTCCTCATATGGACTGGATACTTCAACCTGGGGTCCTCCTGAGACAGAGACAGAGAGAGAGAGCGAGAGAGAGACAGAGAGAGAGAGACAGAGAGAGAGAGAGTGTGAGAGAGAGAGAGAGAGTGTGAGAGAGGGAGAGAGAGATGGAATATAAGGCATGGGGAAAATGAACAATGAAATCCATTTAGGGAAAAGGGGAGTTAACAAATCATGCACAAACGATAAAATCCCAGGAGCCGGACAGAAGATCAGCCTAAAATAGAAAAATAAAGCCTGCACACTGGATCATGCTCAAAAAGTAATTTTAACGGATTACCACCACGGTGTGGTTTCGAGCTTGCTAGCTCTTCCTCAGAGAAATAGTGAAAAGTTTAAAAAAAGTTGAAAGTTTAAAACAGTTTAGTTAACTCCTATCATCTACAACAGCTGTGTGTTTACATCTGAAAGCATGTCATGTTGCATTCCCTTCGGACAGCTGCGACGTTGTCAAGACAACGCAGAGCGTTATCACGTAAACCATGAAGTAGTAGCCTGACGTTTTTATTTTATTTTTGCTTTCTGACAGGTTCGCCAGTTGGTCATAACTTTTTGCCCTTTTATTGCTGTGATAAAATATAGAAAGGAATATATTTGTTTACCATGTCACAGACCTTGTACATAGGTACAAGGTCTGTGACATGGTAAACAAATATATTCCTTTCTATATGCTACTGTACATTTGAGCTTTGTAATGAATGTATGAATATTTTTAGCGGCGCTAGCCGCTCTATACCTTTAGGTATAGAGCGGATCCTGCTCTATACCTGACTTTGTCCGTGTTCACCGTCAACGCTCTGATTGGTCAGACCCGTCAACGCTCTGATTGGTCAGACCCGTCAACGCTCTGATTGGTCAGACCCGTCAACGCTCTGATTGGTCAGACCCGTCAACGCTCTGATTGGTCAGACCCGTCAACAAAGTGATTGGTCAAGCTTCACGTGACACGTGGCTATAAACACATTATAAACACATTATAAACACATATCGATGACAAAATGTATCAAAGGCGCCGCTACCTTCACACAGGGTGTGATTTTTTCTCTTGTGCATTGCACTATTTGCACTATTTATTATAGCATTATGTCAAAAGATTACTTATATTTCAATACTTTTTGTGCTGAGCATTTCATTTGTTGCATTGTGATATTGTTTGATTGGTACATTGATTCATTGAATGCCTGCTGGGTCAGGTGACCTGTGGGATGACCCTGCCCAGTAGGTATTTGAAGGCGTGTCTCTGTTCAGTGTTTCTTTTGTTTGAGCTCCAAATGTCAACTTTGGTGTTAATCCATTCAAATCACGTTTGGAGTATGATCCAGTGAGTGAGTGGACTTTACTTTTCTATAATGGGAAAAATAAAAAAAATGCAAATAATTTAGGACAAAATAAGGGGGCAGAACAAAAAAAAACGCAATTGCTATAGTTTTAGAAGGCAGAATTTGCTTTTTAATTCAATCACCCCCAACCCCAGTAAATTACTTATCAAATAGGCAGCACTTAGTGTAATTCCCTTTCCTCACAGTAGAACATTAATTGATTTAAGCTTTTTAAGAGGCTAGCTGGTGGTTTAATGAGTTATAAAGGATACATTCAATTTCCCACCACCAGGTGTCACCGCAACATTCCAGTAGATTGACTAACTACCTATGATATTTTTTAAATGCACTCTGAATAAGGGGCGAACCAAAAAAAAGTTGGCAAATTCACAGGCACAATTGTAAAATTATTTCAGTTTTATGTTACATCCTTAAAAATGTAAGCAATTTCCCTACTTTGGGCATGGCATAGGCGAAAATAGTCAAAGATTTTCGAAAGTTTTGAAAATAGCTCATCTACAAGCTTGCAATGTGTCGCATTGCGGACACGTTGTGATCTTGTAGATTGGCTATTTTACTCATCGTACGACTAAGTCTATAGCGCTTAAGTGGTTAACACCTGGACCTGACTGTGCACCAGTTATCACAGGGTGGTACAGTACATAGCTCACCCAGGTGGTGTTCCGACTGTTGTGGTCGATGAAGAAGGGTCTTCCATTGGGGGCTATCCTCATTTCCCAGCCCGGAGGGAGGAAGCTTTGCTGCTGCTTGTGCTGTGACTTGGGGGAGCTGTAGGGGGATGGCTGAGGGGACTGGGGGTTGGACACCGTGTCCTTCACAGCCCTCCGCACTTGGATGTTACTGGCCCCCTGGGGGGGAAAAAACGGACATAATTCGGGTTACGAATCGGGAAAAGTAATATTACTAGGGAGCGTTATTTAGGAGCGGTTGACGTAAATCATTACCTGTCCCCAGAACCAAAATGAAAGCAACCAGATTTCCTGAATCCCTGTTCTGTGTTTTCCCCCTTTCAAGACCAATGTTGTTTTGTTTTCGGCATTTTGGGAACAAAGCATCTAACAGTTTAAGCTAAGATGATTATTATTATCATCATCATCATCATCATCAACTCATTCAGTGGCAATAAAATAAAAAAATAATTGCGAACTGTGCCAGCCAAAAATACATAGGCCTAGTAAAAGTGCTCAGGAGTTAATTTTTTCCAAAAGCGATGTGACGCGTTGTGAGCTTGTAGATTTGCTATTTTAAACATTTTGCCAGCCAAAAATACATAGTAAAAAGAAAGTGCTCAGGAGCCGAGACACAGCCCTTTTCAGTAATAAGTTAAACAAGAAGTGAATGGAGCAGCAAACAAAACAATCACAAGGTAAATTGCAGCCTATGCTTGAAAAGTACAAATCAGTTCATCAATCAATCACAACTGAAGCCCATGCTTAAAATCCATAACACTGCAAATAACAACAGGGGTTCACTTCATAAGAAGTCCCATGCCTCGGGCATATGATAGTCCCGTGCCCAGTACCCAGTATATTCAAGTCTAAACATGACCCCAAAATATGCTTGTGAACGCAATCAAACAAGCGATCGTTACTGTACAATATCAATGATCCTTTTCCAGACCAGCATTTAATTATTAACGCACAAAGTAATTGAATCCAAATGAAATAAATAAGATAAGCTCAAAGAAATAAAATGATATTCCAGCAGACAAGATCTGTGTAATGCAGTAACATAACTCCAGCAGAGACGGCCGTGAACAGAGGAGGACTGCAGGATTATTTTGTAATTGGATATGGGAAGGCAGGTTTTGCAGACTTCATAAGGTTACAAAACACTTTTGCAGATTATACTTCTCAGTGAACACAGGGATTCAACTATTTTCACGTTCCTCACACACCTCCTAGTGCATCAGGTGCAATTACTTGTGGCATTTAAAATCAGCAAAACAGAGACAGCTCGGGAACAATTCACAGCTGTCACAAAGTACAAACAGAACATTCAAGAGAACAGGTAATATTTCAACGATCTTGACCTGAACTACAGCATGCAAACTGGAAAAGCCACAAACAAGTTCCAAGTCTTGCGTAGTCAGACGATCAGAGATCTCCACCTACCGATATGTCTGGGGAAATTTTATTTCAATGTAGGGACTAGAACAGCGGCCGCTACTATGCCCACTGCTTTGAAAACAAATTATATCAACGTCCCAATACGAAGGACGACCCAAAAGTCTTTGCACTGATCCTACAGCACAATAAGTGTTCATTAAGCCATAATTGCCCATTGAGCGATAGGCCTATCTGATTTTTAATAAGAGAAAAGAACATGCTAATTATTTTTTACAGAACACTCTGCTTCACCCCGTTATACTTTGTAATTAGAAATTTTTTCTAGAGGACTTCTTAACTTTTGTTAACATCCTGAGCACACACGCAACGAGCACACAGGCACACAAATGTTAATTAAAACTTTTTAGAGGTCCGTTCCCTTGGCAGTTACAAAGCCTCTTCAGTTCTCTGTGATAAATGCAGCAAGAGCAGACAACTAGACAACTAGGCCAGTTTTAGTTACAAAGCCTTCATCATAATTTCCCAACTTTGTGCTGGATGTTGATTACATTACATCTTCCATTTTTCTTCTGCTTGAGATAAAAGATTTTTAGCCCCAGGCCAGGACACATCATGGACAGAAGCTTAAATTAAACCGTCCCCAATGACCTGATGTAGGCTTCTTCCTCAAAATTCACACTCAGACACACATGCTCACACATAAACACTCTCACTCACAGTACATAATCACACATACCGTACACACACAAACTAACACATACACTCCACCCCATCATCAAGACACAACTGAGTGTGGATAATCCGGAATGTGCATCACCTGCAAAACCCAAGTCTGTGTCAGAATAAACCTAACTCAAAATATATGATAAGAGCTTGAATATCTGGCATTTATGCCTAAAAGTCATTTGTACTCCATCATATGATGGAGTATAAATTAGGCTTAACTCTAACCTTCTGCCATAACAGTGAGATGCACTTTGACCTGTAGCTTTATGTGACCAGGGTGTGTCCAGTCATAACAGCCTGTGGCTAATCAGAAGCCAGAATATTACATAAGTAACTAATTGCATGGGGAGGTGTAAAACAACAACATGCAGTAAACGCTTTCTAAACTGCTTGCAGGCACAGATTTTAATGATTACCGATTACACAGATTAAATGGTAAATAGACTGCATCTATGTAGCGCCTTGCTAATCTCGCCGACCCTTTAATGCATTTTACAGTGTGCATTGCATTCACCTATTCACACACATATTCACAAACTGCTTAAAGTTGCAGGCTGCAATGCATATAGAAAGGTTATGGGTTCACACTACAATCAGCATAGCAACACCAAATGTCCAGGATAAAGCAGTGACTGTTGATTAATCATTATCATCTGTGATCTATCTGATTTACTCTTCATTCACATGACAGCATACTGTAGTTTCAGTTCAGTCAAAGAGAGTGGAGAGGCAGAAAATAATCCTCATGATGGAGAGATGTAAATGAAAGAGAAGAAAGGGTATGACAAATAAAAAATGTAACGTTTGCATGGAGGGGGAGAGAGACTCACACAGAGATGCACACAGACAGAGAGACACAGAGAGAGAGAGATACAGAGAGAGATACAGAGAGAGAGATACAGAGAAAGAGATACAGAGAGAGAGATACAGAAATACAGAGAGATACAGAGATACAGAGAGAGAGAAAACCAGACCTAACCTGAAACAGTGAGGAACAGTGAGTGTAAGAGACAAGAGAATGTTACTAAAATGCCTTTTCCACTGGAATACCACAACATTGCTATACAGTGAAGACAGACGACAACACAATGTAAAAGTTAGGTATGGGTGGGGGGGGGGGGGGGGGTTGTCATTGAAACAGAGCAAGAAGGAAGAAAGCGTATCTACTGTATGCAGGGAGAGCGGGTGTGGTTCTCACCTCCAGTGGGGCAGACAAGGTGACAGTGGGGGAGCTCAGGCTACGGGGGCGTCGGACCTGGGGTTCGTGGAGGTGGCTATTGGAGGAGGAGGTGGAGGGGGTAGGGGAAGCCGGAAAGGCCGAGGCTCCTCCTGAAGCTGTTGCTGCTCCTGCCGAGGAGGTGCTGGCTCCATCTTCAGTCAGCTGTGGGTGGGAAGAACACGCTTAAAGCCTCTAGCTTGAGGGCGTTTTATTTATCGGCAGCGCGTTTGATGGGTTCACACAGGTTTGACACATCGGTACAGCTGGCATGAAAAAGGACAACCCACCACCAGAACACTGCACTTTTATTGCATTTTATATCACTGCACATGTTGGTTTGTCGTTTGTGGCTGTCATGCGCTTTAGTTAACCACGTTAACCCTGGAGTCCTTATTTTGCACATGTCATTTATAGGTGAAAATCGTTCAAAATGTTTAAGAAAAAAAATAAAATGTAATAGCAAAAATAGCAGGTCTACAAACACACAACGTGTCACACACCTTAACTTGTTAAATATTAGCCTTATGTGGCCCATAGGTCAGGAGCCTATCTCCTTTTTCTGTAGCGTGAGGCAGCTTGATGTACTTACAAGTACCCCCCATGGATCAATCCAACCCTTGATGCTGAGTGCCAAGCAGGGAGGCATTGGGTACCATTTTTATAGTCTTTGCTATGACATGGCTGGGGATTGAACCCCGACCTCCCAGTCTCAGGGAGGCACTCTCACCACAAGGCCTCTGAGTGGTGTGAGTTGTGAGCTTGTAGATCAAGTAGTTTCGCTATTGTTGTACGATGAAGCACATACTGTTGGTCTTAAAGCTGCAATCCATAATCCATGTACTACCCGGAATCCGGACCCTGGTCCCTCCGCGCAAGCGCCAACATTTCTGCTGTTCAGCTATAATGGAAAGCCCATTTGAGCAGATGAAGAATTGCATTTTGACCTTCATGCAATACCCCTTGTCAACCCGACTACAGGATCTCAATCTCTCAATAGAAGAGCTAGTTAGTTATCTTGTATTAACTTACTATACCAAACTGATTTTTATTCAATAAAAAAGCTTATTACAGCTTCTTTAAGTTTTCACAAGGGATGTCCGATATTATCGGCCTCCCGATATTAGCGGCCGATATTAGCAAAAAAATGTAATATCGTAAAATATCTGTATTGTTTTTCTACATATAGTAAGAACAGGAGTTCTTACTGTATGGTGTGTGTGATATGAAGTGTGAGCTTACCATAATCACAGTAATGCCTGATCATATTCCATTATATTCAAGGGCTTTTTGCTCAAATTAGAGCACTGCACAAGGCAGGTGTGTGTGTGTGTGTGTGTGTGTGTGTGTGTGTGTGTGTGTGTGTGTGTGTGTGTCCAGCTGGTGCTCGTTGACGCTCGTTAATGTTATATGCAGCAAGGCAATTATGCTTCTGTACTGTCAAATAGGCCAACATCTTATCTAAGATTAGTGGGTAGTGGGACTCATTCAAATGACCACCAGTGAGTCCCGGGACTCACTTAATCGAAAACTTAACAATATCACTGTATTATATTAGATTTATTAGATACTATAGCCATTTTATTTTATTAAATATTTTATGTTGTTACGTAACAATTAGTTGACTTTTGGTGAAAAAGACTGCATATATCGGTTGATATCGATATCGGAAATTAAGAGTTGGACAATATCGGAATATCGGACATCGGTAAAAAGCCAATATCGGACATCCCTAGTTATCACGATACTTGGGATTCTAGGTGATGGGATATATTGTCAGCGCCTGCGTGGAGCTTGGAGAAACGGAGAAACGCTGCACTTGTCGCTAGGTAGTTATGGGCCAAGCGTGGCGAAGAATGTAAACTATGTTGTTGTGGTCCCCAAAACAAGCCAATAAAAAGTGCTACAGACTTGGATGCACACTTTGCTCTCAGAGGAATGTGTTCCTAATATCAGATAGTCAGGGCTTCCGTTGGGCACCAAACAATACGTGTTTATACTGATTAAAATAAAGATGATTGCTTAAATGAGCATTCAGCTTCCAAATGAAGAAGAGGAACAAGGCTTCGGGGTCAATTTCAGCATTCAGAGGAAAAAATAGTGCAATACGCTAAACCAGGGGTCTTCAACAGGGGGTCCGGAACCCCTCAAGAGTTACTACAGGGGGCCGCAAAATCTTTGTGTGATAGGTACAGGTTTTTTTGGGGGGGAATATAGCCCAAAATAGCCGATCTACAAGCTCATAACGCCTCGCACTGCAAGGCGTTATGAGATTGTAGATCGGCTATTTTCGTCAAAGAGGTCTGATGTAGCGGGGGGGAAAAGAACAGACCAAGTACCGTACACATTTTCAAGTATTGAGGGTTTAAGTGGTTAACTAAAATACACAAACATGAATCCAACACAACGCTACACAAGTCTATGAAGCTATCTATGAAAAAGTTCAATCTGCAACACAATTTATACAATTTGTAGTGTGGGTCCCTGGTTCATCTCTCTCTCAGCTAATGGGTCCTTGGGCTGAAAAATGCTGAAGACCCCTGCGCTAAACAATGATCTGTTTGCATACCAATGAGCACTGGCTTAATGTGTGTCCATTTCATTCCCATTCCAATTTAATGGAAATCACTTGCCTTTGACCCTCTCTCTTTTGGAGTGATCATGTAATGACAAGAGTAGATGAGTAGCAGATTATGCCGTTTTGTTCATAGACAACACAGATGAACAGGTCCCAATTGCCGATGTTTTGGCTAATATTTTGTAAAAAAATATATACTGTACATATATATATATATTAATTTGAAACAATTAGATTTTAAACTTTCTATTAGAGAACATTCAACATTTCTCATAACCTTTTGATAGATACAGAACAGACACATAAATTGAACTTTATTTTATTTAACCGCAATGTGACGCGTTGTGAGCTTGTAGATCTGCATGCATTGAACATGCATTGCTGCAACGTTATTGCAACTTGTAGATCTGCTATTTTTGAAGGTTTTTGAAAACTTTTGAAAATATTTCCCTAAAATGACATGCCCACAAAGGTTTAACGTGGTTAGAAATCGAGACATCACCAGCTGCATAAGTGCCGATACCGATGTGAAGTCAAAAAGTCAAATAATGACCGATATATCAGCCCGAGTGATATATCGATCGGGCTCCAGAGGTGAGCAATAAACATACAGCGCTATGCCTAGAGACCTGGGATCAGCGCCATGCAGCAGACTCTCTCTCCCACCTCAGGCTGTGTAGAGCTGCCTCACACACACACACACACAAGACACAAAGAAAGACAGAGGAAGACAAGAGGAGAAACAGGGCAGATATGGGGGAACGTGAGAGAGACACAGAGAAGTGGTTGTTGGTGTAATTCCATGCTTGGCTCTTGGAAAGAGACATGACCCGTGCAGAGTTGGACTTCACTCAGTGACAAAGGTGTTGGGACAAGAGGAAGAGGACGACGACACACATTCAACTTGGAAAATTAAGACACGGAAGAGAGAAAGACAAGAGAGGCAAGTCAGAAAGGGAACACTGGTCCTTGTGAAGCCGTTTCTCTTTCTTAACGCTACAGAGGGGAAAAATACATAACAGGAATACACGACTCATTCCAGAACACAGGTTGAAGACAATGACCCGGAATAAGACCGATAAGGTCCAGTCGGTGCCGTGCAACAAGCACAGCCGTCCCAAACCTTCAGACGTGTGTACCTGCACAACGGGCCTGGTCCAGGTGGTAGTGCGCTTGGTATGGTTGACATAATAAGTGCGTCCTTTGGCGTCCTTCCTCTCCTCCCATTCCGGTGGTAGGCCAGGGGTAGTCAAGGCGGAAGCAGCTCCCGACGGAGACTAGAGCCCAGTGAAGGCAGAGAGAGAGCAAAGCAAAGACCCAACTAGTTAACATGAGCTGGACGCCTTCAGGGAGAGACAACAGGAGGAACTCTTCTACCATGATGTAAAACGATCATTTCAGGAAGTAAACTCGTACATTTTTTGTTATTCCATAAGTACTCTTTTCAAATATATGCCTTTCCATTGCACTACACTTTTTAAAATCTTATTATTCTTATTATCATTTCAACCTGCAGTCCCTATTTAGGGCAGATTTTCAAAATGTTTCTAAAATAACCAATCTTCTAGCTCACATTGTGTCGCGTCACAACATTGTGAGCATTTAAATTGGCTATTTTTCAAATAGCTTAAAAGGGGTATAGGGAGAAAGGGGGAAACTATGTCATTTATATACCTTAGTGCTGATGTGGGGAAATTAGAAAAAGTCCCCCACCTTCTGCGCAGCCTAGAACCGGAGAATCGATTTTTTTGGCGGTAGTTTTTGGCCCGCCCTCTAGGCAGCCTCGCTGCAAGTATATCGTATTAGATTATAATGGCATATGATTATATATTCTGTTTCACAAGACATAGGACTTGCAGATAACACAACTCAACTGGCTGAAAATGCTCCAACAAGTCCTACGTTTATGTTCAATCCACGCGGTTTCAGAGAGAAGTAAAATCCCCATTCTAGCAGCGAGGCTGCCTAGAGGGCGGGCCAAAGACTACAGCAGCCGTCCGTCAGTGATCACATGACCCCAAAAAAATCAATTCACCGGTTGTAGGCTGCACAGAAGGTGGGGACCTTTTTCTCATTTCTACACATCAACCCTATATAAAGGACATAGTTTAATGTTGAAAATGGGTGGTATTATCCCCTTTAAGTGGTTAACATTAACTGTGGACAAACATCACAAGAGCTTAATTATTTTGTTCGATAGCTGTACAAGTACAATAGTCACAAATACATCTTAAGGTCTTTGAACACTGAGGCCAATAAAAAAAAAAAGATTGGTCAATCTTAACGTATCTGAAAAATAAATGCAGGAATCAAACTGGGCTTGACTGCCGCAGCCACTCGTCGGACGGCAAGTGTCAGAGTATGTGTGCAAGAGGTCACAGCAAAGTGTGTGTTTGTTTTTCCGTTTTTTTCCGTGTGAATAAAACAGACTGTGCAAGGGGCTTTAAGTAAGTTAGGGATACTGTTTAAAATGGAAGTCACAAACTACAAACAACGAACTCAGACTCACACAAGGACACAACACCATATAGAAGAAATGTGAGCAATTAAATAAACCATGTGTAACCATGTTCAACATAAAGATGAATGAAATTTGTAGTCAACTGAGTGATGACACTACAGAAGGACGCACATAAAGCATTAATATGATATTAGTAAGTGAATGCCAGAGAGACATTTTGACCACATTTAACATAATAGTGTGCCATTTCACTTTCAGACTTCTTACATATTCTTATTCGACACATACGGTAATTCATAAACTAAAAGGGAAGCCATCTTTGGCTGTAAGACAACACTCACTATTTTTCTTATACAAAGCAAATTTGTGCAACAATAAAGGAATGCCTTTAGCATTACCACTCCATCCATTTCACTGGAATTGACCATTTTAAACAAAAAAACAAAAAAGGTTGATGACCACAGAGTTTATTATGTCTTGGTTAATACCTTGTTTGAATTGGCGTATTTTGCCAATTGATGTATTTTGATTTTAATCATTAGTGTTTATGTAAAAAAAAAGGGGGGGGGGGTAAAGATTAATCCACAGTGGGGTGGGGGTGCAGAGACGAATACTCCCAATGAGAGATGTACAACGGAGAGGGTATATATACACTGTAGACTGAGAATATTACCATGGGCTCCTCAACGCCTGTGACAGTTTGAGCTCTCGTTCTTCTGGTCTGGGAACTCTGCGGCTGGTAGACAACATGGGTGGAAGAGGGTCTTTAGTTTACAGAGCAAGTGGGTGGAGGCTTAGTGAGTAGAGTTCAATGAGCAAAGTGAGAGCCCAGTTGATTGGTAAGGAGAAGAATTACATGGACGGAGGAGAGTGGAGGGGAGTGGGGATCGAGGCAAAAGACAGGGGTGTCAGGAATGACTCGTCAGAAAGAGGGGAACAGGTTCCTTGTGATCATGGGGTCCATGAAGGTGGGAGCGTAAGAAGAAAAAAGATCACGGTTAAGGTGGTTGTTGGTGTAGTAGTGAGAGAGGAGAGACAAGACAGGGGAGGATACGCAAGGTGATACTAAAGCTGATTCATAAGTTGTAGCACAACGGTGTCTCGTGGCAAAAATAGACGATATACAAGCATTGTGACCTTGGATGTCAGAGTATGAATTAAGCAGAACTGTGAGGTTGATAGGTAGCAGGAGGGATCGCATTAAATCAACAAACTATTAACAGTAGTGTGATTGGATTAGAGGGAAAGGGAGTCGGCCTGCTATGCTTTTTTTTTAGTTAATCGATTTCATCAGCAATCAGATGAGTCAACCTTGATTATTTTCAGTAGAAGACAAACATTTTATCTTTCGTTAAACTATACATTTATTCCCTGGCCAATGCAACATACACACAAACTCTCAACTCGCTTAGAAAAGATTATTAAAGCTACAGAACAAACAAAAAAAAACGAAAAACGTCTTGTGTGCAAACTGCTATAGCAGACACCAAATCAATACACATGAATTCACACAGATGATTGCTATAAAGCACAAGCAGTTCTGTATCAAAATTAATATATTTGCTTTTACCTCTGATAAATTAAGTAACCAAGTACCTGAATCTAAGGCTAGCAAAGTCATTGCCATCCTTTAAATCACTGCTTTACATCTTTATTTCCCGTTTTATTTCTGCTTATGTTCTTTTATACCATTTCATGTTTGTCTTAATTTGTTTAAATTGATTGCATTTTATCCATAGATTTTTTGCTGTATTTTGTCTTGCTGTTGTAAAGCACTTTGAAACCCTGTTTTGAAAAGCACTTAATAAAGTTCACTATCATTAAAATGATTTGCCTTCCATTCACTGTCTCCATTGTTTGCCTAGTCCCAGATTGAAAGTACACACACGAACGTGCGCGTGTGCACGCACACAAACACACCGCTGATTTGTCACCAAAGACAAATGTATAGACAGTGGATGTACAACACATGTTGAATAGTGTAATTTCACCACTAACAGTGAAGGCTGTCAAAACAAAGCAATGGGGCAGCAAAACAAACACGTATTTAGGTTTAATTAATTAATTTAACCTAAGAGCCAAATACACGCATTTTCCTGTACAGTACACAGTACTTATCCACCCACAATCACATTTAAACACTGCACTTAAATGCATGGAATGCATGATATGTACCCGTTTTGGGTACATATCGTCTTTTTAAATAAAAAAAACTAATAACAGAGAGAAAGGAAATAATGTTCATCCACATTGGCCACATTGCACTGGCTCCCGGTTGCATGCAAAAGGTTTCCTACTCATATACTTCATAAAGCTCTAAACAGCCTTATGCTCCCTCAAGAGTGACGAGGTCCTTCATGGTGGGTCTACTAGACACGCAAAGCCACACTAAAAATAAAATTGGAGATGCAGCTTTTTCAAATTATGCACCTAAATAATGGAACAAACCTCCTAAACATATGTATGTATGACTGAGGCAAAATCAAAGATTTTTTTTAAAAGCAGGTAAAGACCCACTTCTTCTTCTACACTCACAGTTCCACGTGTAACACTAGTTTTGTCATTGTAATGGAATCGATCAGCACATTACCGAGAACAATTTACTGGTACACTGCACACAGAGCATGTCAGCTAGCATCGACTAGCCTGTTTTTCTTCATGATAAGACACGAACCTCGCATCAAGCAGTAAGCGTTTTGGCGTAACGTGACCGATGCACCACATTTGCCTTACACTGCAGCCTTTGCAATGTGACTCTTGCATATGCGTACATCACAATGTCGATTTTGAAACATATACTGTATATCATTCAGTACTACGGTAAAATAATTATGAAGTACAGTATGTACAGTAATTAAGCAATAGACGTACAAAGATTTCATAGGCCAATATCACAATGTTAAGGCAAAAATGATTCTGTTAACTAAAGAAAATCTATGGAATATTTTGGAAAACCTTGCTGCTTATGGATTACTAGTCTCAAGCCAGGCTATCTCTTCCACAATCTTAGAGTGCTAAAGAGAGTCTGTAATTCTGCCCCGTAAAAGTTGAGAACAGGAAGCTGTCATCTGCTCTTCAGACTGGAAGGGTATTCGATCCTTCCATTTTTCCATTTCAACTAAGCAGCTAGCTAGCTAGGCTTCGACTAATGTGGTTTCTAGCTAAATGTATTCACACGACTGCACAGGCAAAACGTAAGTTGGGGGGAGGCGGGTTTTATTTTCTGCTCATTTTCAGAACTTCCGAGGACTGTTAGGCGGAAGCATTTGAAAGTCTTATCATGGATGTGTGTCTGTTTTGGTAGCCTTCCACTGCTGATATAACAACTGCAATCCCACACACTGAACTACTCACTACCTCCTCCGGAAAATGTGATCAGGCCTAATGTAGGGCACCAAAACATGCGTATAATACATTTTCTCACTGATGGCTTATAAAAGTGCCTACTGTCAAATCTCTCAAAGATAGTCATTGAGGGAAAACGCTGACTTCAGCACCTGTAAGTCTTGGCATGCAGACAATGCCAAGCTGTTTACTATGACTCGACTCCGTGGGAGGCACGCTCATCAGATCAGATCCTGTGACAGTCCCTGAATATTCAGCTGATGCGCACATCCATGCTATGACTCAGGGCGAGTTTGGTTGCATCTGGAGACTTTTCTGCACTTAAATTCAACTTTTCGTCCCTAGTTTTTGGCATGTCACGTAAAATGTAAAAAGAAAAAAATCAAAATATTAAAAGAATTCTAAAACAGCAGAGCTCAAAACTCACCCCAATGCGACGCGTTGTGATCTTCCTGATCTATTATTATAATTAAGTATATAGGGCCACTAAGTCCCATTCACACATTTTCATGAATAATAGATACAAGTTCACAATGCGTTGCATCGAAATGCATGTGAGCTTATAGATCAGCTATTTTTTTTTACTAATTTGATCAAATTTGATGCAATGTCTTGTCAGCTTGTAGTTCTGCTATTTTTTAACAATTCTGATTTCTCATTTAAAAAACTAATATTCACCTACGATGACATGCTTAAAATAGGGACGCCAAGGTGAAAGTGGTTGTCGTCAAACACCAGCCTCTACAGGACTCGTCAGTCTGAGTGCGCTTGATTTCTATTGTATCCCCACCCGAGTGTTCTGCTGGCACACAGCCCAGCAAACGCCAGGGGTTTATCTGAGGCTGCAGAACTGGCAGAGAACGAATCACGACCAACGCAGAGGAGTTGCGGGAAAGAAGAAAAAAAAAAGAAAAGAGGGAGCGGCGGGAAGGACACAGTTGAAGTGACAAGAGTAGGAGGTGAAGGTGCAGAACGTGGTGCAGGAAGTGTGGTATGATGTACTGCAAGTTATGGACAGAGAAGACGATCATGGGTGACGATTTGGACACCGTCTAGGCGTCTACGTCTACGTCCACGGTAAAGAGAAGTGTGCGTGATAGAGGAGAAAGATAAACGCAACATGTCGTTTCAAGACATTCAGTGAAGCAAAGGCATCAAAATACAATGAAGATATTCACTATACGACAAGCCACAGGTGAACCAATGGGGAACAATGGAAGAGAAAAACAGGTTGGGAGAGGTTGGAGAGAAATGGAGGATGAAGAACAGAGGGGAGATCAATGCATACCAATGGGGGAGGAGCCTGGGCCTGATCGCTAACGCCATCCGTCATACTGGAGGAGCGAAGTCTGTTGGACAGCTGGCTCTGTTAGAACAGAGAAGAGAATACATACTGATGAGAGACAGATGGAAAAATCACCGTATTACAGGCATAATAAACCAGTCACCACACCAGCATAATCTGGGATCAGACAAAACATCTAGATGGTCAGTGGTTCTCAACCTTTTTAATTTAAAGGACATTTTGTTTCAGGTATCAATAATTTAGCTAAGGACCCCCTGGAATCCTCCCAAGTACCCCTGCGAGTCCTCGGGGTTCCCCACATTGAGAACCACTGGTCTAGATTCAATCAAATGTAGCGATTGACGTAACCGAGTAGTATCGTCTCACCAGAGCAGAGCTCGGCCCTGGCACCTCTCCATTGGTATCAGGGGTAAGTGACAGCCGCAGGTTCAAATCCTCTGAGAACTCCGGCGGTACTGGCGTCTGTGGGGGCTGGGGTGTCATGGAAACCGAGGGGCCTGGCTGGGACTGGGCCAAGCGGTCGTTGGAGTCCTCTTCTGTGATTAGTTCCCACGACTACAAGAAAGGAGATCGCAATTCAATGACAAGGGCAAATGTTCAATTTATGAGCCACTACGCCGAGTTATGCAGATGTGAATAACACACGTACGGGTAATGATTACTAGTTGACTTGAATAACTGAAGGTGTGTGTCTCACATTCTCCATGTCTCTGATGGCCTCCAGGTGTTCACCCTCCAGGTCTTCACTGATGTGACGGCGGGCACGGAACACACGGTGAGCGTCCAGGTTGATCTGGCGCTGTTGGCTGTCGCTCTCCGTCTCTGCAATCACATCCCTGAAAAACAAAGACATACACACACTTACTCAAGCCTGATTTATACTCACAACGTGTCGTGATGCAATGCGTTGTGAGCTTGCAGATCGTCTGTGTTCAAAACCTATGCATATATTATGGTTTAAGATCAGGCATACATGTTGGAGGGCCGTTTCCACTGTGTGGTGCGGTTGTTGTGGTTCACATAGTAGGTACGGCCCAAGTTGTCCACCTTCTCCTCCCAACCTGCGGGTAGCGGGGGCAGCAACTGCGGAGGACGCTGGGTGGCAGAATCCGCAGAGTCTTCCCAACCCTGGTCAATGGAGGGTGAGAGACGAGTTGGAAAGGGAAATGCAACAGAAGCAGTGGAAAGAGACAGAGTTCATTAGTAGCGCAGATTTACTGTGTTTCATTTGCAGTTCAAAAGAGTATTGTAATAAAAATGTTAAAAAAAAAGTTAATTCCATATAGTCTGCAAATTATGTTTTTTGTGTGTGTTCCCCTCCCACACACAGAGGGAACAGGAAGTGTAAGGAGGTTAGAGAACTGACATTTCGGTTTTCCTTCTTAGCCTGTTAAATGTCACTTTATCTATGCAGTCTTTCATTGTCTGAAAATATATACTCCCCATCATACTCTCTAATGCCCTCACTCATGCATATGAGTGCAAAAACAATCCACAGCGTGAGCGAGCAAGAGAGAGAGGCAACAAATCTCCTATTTCTTCAAATAAGGGGGAGTACTGTAAATTAACTTTCCAGGCCCTAACCTGCAGAAGACATTGTCTCCACATTTTTGGCTAAAGGGTACTGCTTGAATTCTTTAAAAAATAAAATGTCCTGACCTCAGTCTAAAGCAATTCTTAAATAAATAAACTATTATTCGATCAAGTGAAAGGAATTATACAATCAGAAAAGATATACGATTCAAGAACTCAGGATACGATTCAAGAACTCAGGACAACTAAAATAGGATCTGGTTTGGCAGGGCCATCTTTCTATGGCGTGGCTGTGTAGGAGGCAAGTCGCCTAGAAATGGGTCCGTCTGTCTGCGTGTCTGACTCTGTACGAGACCAAACTCGCAAACCGCTGTGACATATTTACACTGCCAGGAGGCCATGGACATGCATACCTCCACGCATGTCTTTTTCCCCACATGTTTTAAATCTTTTTTGAGTTATTTAACTTTATATAATGCTATAACTGAAGTCCATGGCGGTTGGATAGGGCTGAAACCTTGCCCAAACATGGAGTCACACATCATAGATACGTAGGTCATACTGTAGATGACACAGGCCATATTAATTCTGAGATCCAAATGGAGCCCATTCAGGTTTTAGACCCCGTCTTGTTATATTGTGAATAAGATGGTAAAGGAGAGCCTGAAGTGAGACCAGAGCTTCTGCTCTAAAACAGGTGCAGAGAACTCACCTCCGTCTCCTCCCTCATCTCACCAGCCTCCTCTTCCGGTCCTCCTTGCTTGGGTAGATACGCCATCTTCAGTCGCAGGTAGCCCTTCACCCTGGACTTGTGACTGGAGGAAAAATGACAAAAAATAACGCACCAAGAGAAATAAATAAAAAATGACATAACTCTGAACTGTCCCTCAATTTACCAAATTCACACGTTGGCCATTTTGCTCTTCATTCATGCTCTGGGCCGTCAGGGGATTGGAAAACCCCCATTTAAATGTGTGTGTAACTTCTCCTTCTCACTGTGTAAACTGCGCCTGTGTAACTAACTAACAGCTTCTCACTCTATCCTGTTTCACCCGTTTTACCACAGCCTTGCTGCGAGGGTTCTCATCATTTTGAGAAAGAAATGCAGACAAACTAATGATCACAGCTTAGCCCATGCATTGTGTCTGTGGGTGCTGCTCATTTGGGTTGCTGCACATCAGAGCCTGTAAGGAACATGACTTTCTGTCTGCAACACAACATACCCAGTGCTACGATCAAAACAGGGCAAAAACTGACATGATTTCATATATGAAACTTTGACAGAGTAGTTCATCTCTGTGTGTTGGGCGGGGAGGAGTAGGACGGGAGGAGTAGGACGAAGGCCCTAACTCTTCCCGGTGGGGGCTCCTCACTGGCAGATGAGTCAGTAGGATACAACAGCAGTGAGAAATGCACGTGGGGGGGAATTAATTGGCGACTAAAGTGGGGAGGAAAAAGGGGGTAAAAAGGTATTGCCTATAAAAAAAACTCCACACTGTACCTGTCACAGGGCAGCCCGTGCCCTATAGACAGTACTGAGGAGCGTTGCATGCACACACACTACACAGCTGCTTCCAAAAGCAATCACCATCAAGCCGGCTGGGAAGAGTGGGTTTAGTGGTGTTGTGTTGCATGTTTTCTTTACAGTGCACATCTGACATTTCACTCAAGGACTGAGAAGGGTTTTAAATATGTTTATTTGTTTATTTATTGACACTGTGGAGAAGTTGAAGCATTTGTTGGCTCCTCTGCAGTGCTGGCAATCCTGTTGATTGGAAGGGGCCAAGCACTGTAGAGGAGGAGGGGTGTTGGTTTACTCATGGGCCTTAGCACTGTCTGTAAATTGTTTGGAGGTAAATAAAATACCTGAAATCTGTATTTGTGGACCTGTCTACTTTTGGAGCCTTGAACCGTCGGCCAGCCTTTTCACAGCCTTTTTTGGTGGTGGTAGTTGATTCCCATGAGCACTAACACGTGGATACAATGACAGCGAAGTTGTTCCTTCTTTACAAAGCAAGCCTTGGTTCTGTGGCGGTTTGATCAGATATAGTTTGGAGTTCACACAGAGACGCCTCGCTACAGGCGCAGATGTTTCAAAAACACCTTTACAAAACAGCACAATGGGGAAAGCAAAATCTGCCAAAATCTCACATACATCTATCGGTACATGAGTGCAGACAAGCCGAAGTTTTGGCATATTTTGATTTGTTAATTTGCATACAGAAAGTCGACAAGGTTCATTACAGACTGTTGCGGTGAGCAACACAGTCTGTACAGGCTAATCACAGGCAGTTAACTTGTGCCTCGCCAATGACGTTCCCCCACAAAAGCTTTTTCGGGAGCATGATTTGAAGTTGCAACTAATTTAACACCACAGGCTACATACTGGTAGTCATCATTGCCCACATTAAGTGGCCAGTCAACATGTCACATCCCATAGAAACAAACCTTCTGGGCCGCAAAAGAAAGTCTTTAAATGTGTAAGGCCTCTCCATGGCAGGGTCCTCTGTCTGTAAATCAACAACAACAAGACTTATTTAATATCAATCAACAGCATGTACAACCAACTAAGACGTTAGACTCATAAAGTATCAAAATATCAGAGCTATAATAGGTAGTACACAGTCCATCTCCAGCGGAGTCATTATGCAATGTTGAGTTTCTCCAGTTACACCCTGAACAGCAGAAAAGGATATTCTCTGATCTCACTTAACATGTCAGTACTGACAGCTCATTATTTAATGAGGAAACAAATACAGTACATTCTATTATATTACATCAACAGATGTACTTTTAACCACTTTCAACCTGAAATCCCAATTTTCTAGGCGAGAACTGTTTTTCTTAAATAGCCAATATAGCAGATCTACGCTCACGTGTCATAATGCGACGTGTTGTGAGCTTGTATATCTGTTAGTTTTGCCACGCATCACTGTCATATGACGAAGTATAAAACAGGTCTTTAGTGGTTCAAACTAACTGATGATTCCTCTACTTCAGCATTATCTCACAACGTGGTCCGAAGCTACATCGCCTGGGTGACTCAGAGATGAATTGAAGGCAAGAAAATGTCCAGGACTTGAGACACAGTGATTCATAGGGCCAACGTAGCTAGAAGCCTCCTACAAATTATTGTAGCTGACAGGCTTAATGGAAGAATGCCTAACAGAAGCAAGCACAGAGGTGGTGAGTAAAGGAATGATCTGTGACTATGAATCAGCCTGACCTACATCATGTATTCATTGAAGAGGTTGTTGGATCAAATGTGCACATAAACACACGCCATCTGACCTACTTCTTGGCTGATGTCAGTTTGGACTCAGGACCAAACTCACATTGCCTGCTGCCTTACGTTTTAAAAAGATGCCAATATGAAGTTTGGCTTAAAAAATGACATTAGATAGACCTTACAGCTGCTTGAGTACGCTACAAGATCATATCTCACAGCACATGTTAATAGAAAAGTATATACATAATAGGGCTAATGTGGTTAAACTTCTGAATTAATTCTGTCTATGTGTTTGAGTTTCACAAATGCAGTCAAAAAAATTGTGTAACCTAATGGCTATTGGCCTCTCAATTAGCGTTGATGGACTCCATGTGTTAATTGTTTTTAAAAACTTGATATCTGACAACAGTCCTCTGCGTGAAACCGAGTGTGTGTCAATTTAGTCAGCATGGCATTTTCCATTTGCTCAGAGGGTAGCCCGCCCTCAGGCTGGGCACCTCTGTTTACATTCCAGACTGCCTTCTTTCCATGCTGTTCTGCAGCTTGATTGCAACAGCAGGTTGCTTGTGCGATCAGGGCTTTCACACACTCAAGACGTGCACGCGCACGCACACGCACCCACTTTCAGCTTGACCTTCACAAAAGTTAACCATGCAGAACAAAACTGAAGATAAGGAACAGCTGAGCACTCAAAAACCTAATGATAACAATGGAAGTCATCATACGTGGACATAAATACCCTTCCTTATAGCAGAAACAAACTCACCGCCAAATGACTGAGAGGCACATCGACTTGTCCCAGAAAATCATCTCTGGTCTAGACAAAAGAAAAAAAAGAAAAGACAAGCAGATTGTGTTTAATACCTTCAATTTAGAAGCAGATTGTTTTTCAGCCTGGCTGAAGAATACCAAAAGCAAGAAGTCCATTTCCAGCAGGGCTTGGAGAGGGAGAGGGAAGGGAAAACCACAACGATGAGGGGATTTACCAAACCCGCCAGAAGGTCCAGCATTTGAGAGCAAGAGGCGGAGGGATAGAGAGGGGGGAAGGGCAAGAAATGAAAGGGAGAGAGAGAGAAAACTTAAAAGACAAAAATATATATATATATATACTGTGTATATATAGAGATAAAGATATGTGTGGAGAGAGAGAAACACACCAGAGAGCGAGAGAGGGGGACAGACAGACAGAGAGACACCATAGGATGAGAGGGCAGATTTTCACTTAAGGGAGAGTCCCATCCAGAAATAACCTCTAGCCATGTTCTTGAACACCTGTGTTGATCTGAAAATATGTGAGTATTGCAAAACAGTTTATGTCACGTTACTGTTTGTGACTACAGTCCTAAATGCAATGGGTTACTAATACTATAAAGCTGTGGTCTATTGTATATTAGGAGCGATAAAGTGTCCCAGTAGGGGACACTTCTATTTAACTCCCTTCCTGCACAGGCAAAGCAGATTTATATACAAGTGTCCAAGCAGTAGTAGCTGCAGTCTAGGGTTTGTTTATGGACAGGCCTTTAGAGACATTTCATAGGAGAAGAACCTGTGAACCCAGCAAAGAAACACAACATCAACCGCCATCGGATTAGAGCCAGGGGGTCAGACGGAGTGAGAGGAGGGACGAGGCAGAAGTGGAGCGCTGGGAAGGGGGGCTTGTGTGACAAATCAGAGGAGCCTGTAGTTATGTTTGTGCTTCTGCCTCCATTAATGCAGAATGAGAGGCAAAGCTTAGATTGGCAACAGGTGACTGAGCCACACAGCAGCAGCCCATGGTGAAATCAGTCATTACCTGTCCGAGGTGGAAAATCCCATTCTTGTTGACAGCCTGTGTGTGGGACACAACTGATTTAGACAACAGGCATGGAGTATCAGTGTTTGGTTGTAGACTACGCCAGTCCTCCCACTAAACAAATTCTCAGTTGACTAATAATCCAACAACTTTGATGACTAGATGAACAGATTAGTTGATTTAATTGACAAATCTGTAAAATTACAGTTTCCCACATGCAGTGATGTAAAAGCACTTCTTTAAATCTGGTACATAACTTGTAAAAAACAAGTGCTTATAATTTTTCATTCAATGCAAATACAAAATAACTGATTAATCAGCTAGCATATTATTGGTCAACTGAGACTAAACTGACCAATTAATCTGCTAATCGCCTATGGAGGGTACACAGCCCTATCGTGGACACTGGTTCAGTGGGTTGGTAGTGTGCATTAGGGGAATATCTGACTCTCCCGTGTGCCAGTTTAAAACAAATTTAAGATGGTTCTTCCATAAACTTCAATCAAAATTCAGTTGAAGTGACAAGATTGTTTTATATTAAGAAACATCTAGTGAAAACATCAGATTTTTCTTACAATTACTACTGTAATGTTGGTCTTGGTCAACATCCTAATGTAGGTGGTTTCAATTGACCATGCAGGGCTATTTCACCCCTGGATAAGGTGTGATAATAATACCACACCAGTACGTCAGTTGTTTATTCTGATGACCAGTACATGAATAGAGGCTGTGCACGGTGTGCAGTGAGTGGGTGGATATGACACTTAACAATAAACAGTTTACACAACTACAACTACAAGTGGGGATAGGTTACAAATGAGTCACACATATAAATGCACACACACACACACACACACACACACACACACACACACACACACACACACACACACACACACACACACACACACACACACACACACACACACACACACACACACACTTAAAAGTACATACTGACACACACCTTGAACTGCTCCAATTGGAAAAGCCCAAAAGAAACATTGAACATGAGCGTAAATACAAAACCATTTAGTAAATACAACAGTGAGGTGGTAGAGCTCAAACATTTACACATTTGCAGTGAATTGCAATATCTGTCTTGTTGTTGACTCTTAAATGTGTAATATTTAATTCACTTGGTTCAAATCCTTGTAATCCTTTTAATCCTTTTAATTTTAATTCACACATTGCATAACTCCTAATTCAAAAAGGCAAATGGTTAAATGTATACTCATCTGTGGACGTAAGCATTGCATTACCATACAGTATTCCACTTCAATTAGCCTACTCTCTCTATAGCAGGTCAAAACAAAACAACAGACGGCCATCGTCATGTTTTGATCTGGAAATCTAATTAACCACTTAAAGGGGTAGTTCACCCAAAATAAAATGTTGAGTATCAATTTTTTCCTCTTTGCATTCCTGATCCAATATTCCAATATTTAATTAATTGAAGTAAATAGTATCTTAACAAAAGCAATACTACATTTAAAACAATAAGTTAACTTAGTCCTTCCGGATAACACTGTGATAGTTGTTTTGGAGTTTATTAATATTGTTTTATTTAGTTTTGCCTAGTGCTCAGGATCAGGAATGTGTCAAAAAAGAAAAGGCCTTGACTTCATCTCCATGAAGTCAAGGCTTCATGGGGTATTTGATAGGGGTGAACTACCCCTTAAACCCAATATACTTTGTTGACCGTGGTCCCCCAAGACCTTGTATTGCTTTTTCCCTAAACATATCCACGCACAAAATAGGTGATCTACAAGCTCACAACGTGCTGCGTTGTGTTATGAGCTTAGACCTCGGCTATTTTGACAAAATGTTTATCACAGAATAGGGACGCTAGGGTTCATGTGGTTAAGTCACTACTAGCTTAAGTTGGCAACGGTGGAACAGTAGCTAATGATTCTGTGGTCTGTATGCTGTGCTATGGACCGCAGCAGCCAACGGTTCTTGTCTTCAACCATAACAAGCCTTGAAACTTATGGCTGTGTGAACGTAAGGGGAGATATTTGCAGAGTCATCACCGGGTCACAGCTGAGCCCGCAGCTGCCTCATAGGGCCAGGTTTCACTAGAGACAAAGGCAAAGCAAGACGTCGCTGTCAGGTGGAAACCTTGTATGTCCAAAACTATTACTTTTTAGGAAATGGTGTTCCATTGGAGTCAATCAATGTAATTATTATTAAGTCACAAGCTCTTGTTAATACTTTTCACTGGGGGCAACCCGATACCCTAGTGGTTAGGTCAAGTACCATATGGGCTCCAATGCCTGACAGCGAGTCCCCGGTTAGACAACCCTCTCTTGTTGTGTTTCCTGTCTCTCTGGCTCAGAAAAGCGCCCAAAGACAGACTTAACCACTTTCAACCTGGCATCCCTATTTCGGGCATGTCATTATAGGCAACAGTTTCCACAATCTTTCAAACATTTTCAGAAATAGCATATCAGCTATTGTCGCTACTTTTCTGGATATATGTATATAAGTATAAAATAGGGTATTCATTCAGAAACAAAAACGTAATAAGGAGATAGATACAAGGTTTCTGCCCGACAGCAACAAAGAGACAAACTGAAAAAGAGAGAGAAACAGAAGTAGTTAAAGGAAGGACGCGATTGGCAGGAGAGGATATACCTGTAGAAGTTTAATTGTTAGGCCTGATTTTTGCGGACCTATAAGCGGCTATTCTCGGCACGCGACACAGGCACGTGACGAAGTATGAATTCGGGCTTTTAGAGGAAAAATATGTTAACAGAGTGGGTAAAAAGGACCAGAGTCCAGAGTGTAATCAGATAGTTTATCAACTCTGCAACAGCAAAAAAAAAGAGAAGACATTTGAACCACATTTCTAGGTGTGTTGAAATGCGATTCAAGTCTGATTTCTAAAGATGTGTCTCAATCGCACACTGGAGCCTGACGTATACTTTTCCGTATGACGTGGCGCTTCCCGAAATTCACATTTCAACAAGCTCACAACGTGTCGCACAATGAAACAGTTCCGTTGTGACTCAACTGCTCATAAAAAGGTTTCCTCACCTATAGAGTGTTAAAATTACAAGCAGTAGCACAGAAGGCCCTTCAGCAATTGCTCTCCCAAGCCATCTCACATGCAAGTTACAAGAGGACTTGCATGTGAGACTGTAACTTTAGCCAGGTAAATATAGCCCACCGTGTGGCTTGCAAGACCTCTTTGTGCAACTGGGGGGCTAAAGCCTGATATGCTATACTTGGTTGCGAATCGAGTCGTTCACCGAAAATAGCCGATCTACAAGCTCACAATGCATCTCGCTGCAATGCGTTGTGAGCTTGTAGATCTTCTATTTTGGGTGCACGACACTGGCACTAAGTATAAATCAGGGGCTTCATCAGGGCTTTGGAGAGGGCATGGCACCACAGCATAGCTTTCTGCAGCCAAATTACCCAGTACAAACAAACAAACACACACACACACACACACACACACACACACACACACACACACACACACACACACACAGTGGAGTCTCACATGCAACAGGCTTTACAACAGGCCACCAGTGGGGGAAGTCCTGTCATTATGGTGCGTATGAGGATTTCCCTCTTGCTTTAGAAATAGCCTGGCACAGAATATCACAACACAATTGTGTCTGAGGAACAAAGTATTTAAAATATGACATTCTTACGTGGTCTAAAATGCTGTCAAAATTACTGCTATGAGGCTAAAGATTATTTGAATAAAACACCTCACACACCTATGTTGAGGAGTCATGGAAAAGCAATAGCACACTTGTAGGCTACATGCAGAAGTTATTTATTATGAATGGCCAACAGCTTCAGGGCACTGAATTGAAGTATGCAACTGCGCTTCCTGATTTTTTTCTTACACTTATGTACAATATCTCATAACATTTTGTTTCCTTAGTGAAAAAATAAGATAATTGGTAGGGTATTTATTTCAGTGAGGTGCAGGACTGGCGCTTGCTCCAAGTTCACAAAATGCTGGTGGCTGACCTAACAGCTAGAGGACAGAAATGTCACTGAGTTACCACAAATCACATTCAAGTCATAAAAGCCCTGTCACATTACAACACTGCTGTCTTTGCAACTTTCCACAGAAATACAATCCTGCTACTAACCAAAAACACAATATTCATGAAGTGGTAAATAAACCACACTTTCACACTCTCACTCTACATTTCTACAACAATTATGGACTAATAACTGGTTATAGTTTTGGGTGTAGTGGAATCATTGTATGAAATTTCAAAAGAAAAGAAAATCTAAAAGGTGAATTTCTCAAAAACACCTGCAGCTAATCCAACTGGCAAGAAGGAACAATAATCACACTCACTCACTCTTCCTAAAGCCACTAGCTGTGAGATGCCGGTAAAAGACGCAACATCACGTTCTGCTTGTGTTCTGCTTGTGTCCACATAGCTGGTGATGACACCAATGTAATCTTAGATCTTCACAACATCTTACACAGCTCCTCTACATTCATACCCCCAGCTCAGTCCTTCAGCTGAACCAGGGCCCATCAAGAGAGACAAAAAAGGCCATTTCAGCACATACAAATGGTAAACAGAAAAGACAATGGTGAGTAATAAATGGTTACAGTGACACATTCAAAAACAAGAACACAAGTCACACAGAAGGAGCTAATGGACAGCTAGCCTTCATCAAAAAAGACTCCAGGCTTTTAGGAAATGTTGATATTGATAGCTTGTTAACCGTCTCCATCATCATTCGGTCTGTAATGACATCTTAATCGCCTGCAGAGCAGCTGCAAGGATAAAGATCTCTACCATCCTAGAGCCAGAAGGGAGAAAAACATGCTGCCTGCCTAGTGCCTGCGCTCAAAATCAACTATCACACTTGAAGCAGAGCTAAAGATAGAAACAGCCAACTCTCAAAGAACAGTGGCTGCAGTAAATGTATTACCAAAATGTAAGAGCCATGCTTCAGTGACTTAAAACGAAGGCAAAAACTGCAAGAAATATTTAAGCATTTTTTTCTTTGAGTCTGCTCCTTTCCTTGGATGTGATTAAGCAGATCCTTTAAATCCTGCGGTTGTGAAGTGAAAGGAGAGCCGGTGTGTGTATGTGGGTGTGTGTGTGTGTGTGTGTCTGCATGTACGTGCGTGCGTTTGTGGTTTAACTCAGCTACTCTCTGGGTGTCTCACTTCCCAGAATGTCACCACCCTCTTCTTGCCCTTCAAATAGTTACTTTCCTTTTCATCTGGGCTGGTTTGAACAAAGTAAAATACTCACAACTTAACTCATGTTACATGATAAAATGTCCCTTATGTGTTACATCCTTCTGTTATCTCTTCTGCCAAAAGTCGTAAAGAACTTCCCTATGTTCACTTTCTATTCAACTAACATTGTTTAAGTTTTATTATTTTATTTTGTTTTATGTTATTAGTTTTGTCCTCAAAAGTTAGATAAGTAATCACTGTACATTATCTTTATAATATTAATCCAACCAGTTGAAGGCCTTTTCACAAAGTATTTTCGAGTAAATGTATTTTTTGTGATCATTACCTGTGGATTAATTGGTTTATTCCTGGTCGAGTCATTGCTAAAGCTTATATCCTGATCTCTACTCCCACTTGGAGTAAAACAGATCTTGAAATGAGGTTGTCTTCTGGGTGTCTTTCCTTTGATTTTGAAAATGCAACCTTTTGATCTTTCCTCTGCTTCGATTCTCTGCGTCTCCATTTCTGTTTGGTTATATTCTGTAGTTGGGCTATCTGAGTTTGATCTCTGGTTTTGATTGCCCAGAGACAACGTCTGGGGGGACGAGGTTCTCTCCAATCGAATCCTGGGGTAACACACCATGCGACCACTCTTGGAGCTGCCAAAGGCCAGATCAGTGTACTCTCCTGGGAAGGAGGCAGCTGGTTGCTTCCCCTGGCTCTGATCCTGACTCTGATTTTGCTGGACCTGGAACACCAGTCTCTGTGAGCCACCATTGACATCCGAGTCCAAGTTCTGCCGCTGGACATACCATCCACCTGGATCTCCTGTACCACTGTAAGGGAGGATTCTGAACTGCTGGATGTCAGAGCCGTCAGGAGAGTTCCTATGGAAACAAATTCCACCAATACTGATGCCTGGCTGGCTGTTACATACAGCATGGCCATTGGGACCAATGTTGAATACCCTACGTTTAGGCATTCCAGGCTCTGCAAAATTACTTTGTGAGTTTGCTGCAGGTTGAGGTTCTGGGCTGCAGTATGGAGGTGGTGGCGATAGTGGAAAGTTGGTACAGACCCCTGGTTCTGTGTAGGCAGGAGCCGGTCCTGGAGTGTAAGAGGGTGGCGGGACATCGTCTGCATATCCATTTAAATTAGCAGTGCCCGGTCCATTGGAGCGCTGGAGGGAGATCTGCATAGAGGAGCTCTTGGTGGGCCGTGGATCAGCCAAAGGGGTGAGCTGGGGTATGAACATAGAGGAGCTGCGTTTGAGTGAATGCTCAGAGCCCAGAGCCAAAGAGCTGGGAGGTCTTGAATAGTGTGGCACGGCTGGCTCCAGAGATGGCCTCCTCAACACCGAAGGTGGCTGCATGCGGAACGTCATGGCCACATCGCTGTCTCCCTGCTGCTCCGAGGAGTCTCCTTCTAGGACATGAAGCTCCGGGGCTGTGTTACTGCGGCCTGAACCGAAGTACAGACGCAGACGGTGAGACATTTTCACCTCGCGCTCTACAGCACTCTCTCTTCTGTAACTGGCTGGATGTCTGGCTCTCTCCTTTGGCTCCCGTCTGTCTTCAAGTGTCGCCCACTTCTTCTCTTCTTTTGCTGGCTGACTGGCTGATCCCCTTTCTTCTTTTGCTCCACTCTCTCTCCCTCTCTCTCTCTTTTTCCCCCTATGAGTCTCTTCCACAACTTTCCCTCCCACAGTTAACTGTACAGAGGCAAGTACAGCAGACCCACGCCACAAAAACAAAAGAGGCACTGCCAGTGAGCTGACAACTCAACGCTACACACTCAAGAGGAGGAGTGAAACCAAAGAGAGAGAGGGGGGAGGGAGGGGGGGGGAGCCCCCTATGCCAAACTCTTAGCACTACCAGGCAATAGCGACAGACAGCAGAAATAGACTGGGCCGAGCGACGACCGGCATTCCAGGCATGACTGTATAAGAGCGGCCGGCGCTCCTGGTTTCCGAGGTGACAGTGGGCTGCTTGTCAGTCATGTGACCACAAATGGTTCCCCTGCCTCCCGTTACAACCCCGTGCTTCCCTCCAGTGCTGAATGCCCCCCAGACACATCTTACCTGCTAAGTCTTCCCATGCCCACAACATAAACAGTTTTTGACCCTTTGTTTCCTTGTCCCAGGACTCCAATAAAGGCCCTATACCTATTACAAACGGCCACTAATAACACTTCCTCCTCCACGTTATACCCCTCATATTCTTGTCCCAAGTGGTCACCTCCTTCACAAATGACAGATTATAGTAGTCCGACTCCTTATACAGTTTAAAGACAATCCTTGTACTATAGAGATTAGGGAAAACTTTTTAAATGATTACCTCTACGACCTCACCAACCGCACCCCAACCCTGTCTCTTTTTAACTGCGGCCAGTCAAGGCCAAGCTAACAGCACCCTCTCAGCTGCTCCTGATCCATCAGGAAGCTCAGCTGGGGCCCTGGGGGACGATGAGG
Source organism: Gymnoscopelus microlampas (assembly GCF_963454915.1). Taxonomy (NCBI): domain Eukaryota; kingdom Metazoa; phylum Chordata; class Actinopteri; order Myctophiformes; family Myctophidae; genus Gymnoscopelus; species Gymnoscopelus microlampas. Next base: position 15,865,845 of record NC_139958.1, read on the forward strand.
GGGAGCAAGAGACAGAGGAAGGAAGAGAGAGCACCTAGGACACAACAACAAAGTGCGGGGGAGTGAGAAAGAATGAAAGCAGGGTCTGAGCACAGCTGGGATAGAGCCAACGTTAGAACAGCAGTCTGGCTGGACGTGGAAATTAGTTCATTGACCACAATAGGAGAAGATATTTTCCTTTCTGAACTCCTTACTTCTAACACCTATGGTTCCGGATAAAAATACAACATTCAGTGATAAATCTGAGTGTGAGAATTCCAGTGGTGTCAATCCCTGTAGATGAGATTTGCACCTTTAATAAGGCAAACACCCCAGTCCCTCAGCAGAAAGCAATCTCTCTCTCTCTTCTCTTCAAGCATAAGAGACATGAGCTGTCTCTTATAAAAAAGTGAAATACATAAAGTGTAACACTCACCCTGGACTCAGCAGCAATGTTGTCATATGTTGCTGCTGATATCGTGAGACACTTTATAAGGAACAACACGGTAACGCTACACAATATTGAGAAAATGTCAATATGAGATAATGTGATATGATATATGATAAAGAAAATATTTATTTTATTTATTCCCGTTCTCAACTTTGTTAAACAATGTTAAAAAGATGGTGCATCTGGCTTTGTCGTGCGTCTATGAAAACACAATTGGGCCGTTCTGAAAACCATGCTGGGGGCGCATTTGCCCCCCAAAATGCGAGTTTGACATCCCTGATCTAGGTCCTCCCGGTAGGGTCTCCTCAGTAGGATACTCAGTAGGATACAACAGCAGTGACAACACAGAATGTATGTGGGGAGGACAAAAAAGGGGTTAACAATGTTAAAAAAGGGGTTAACAATGTTAAAAAAGCCAAAGCTCTGTGGTTACTTATTTTGTGTTTCAATATAACTTACTGTACTACTATATCACACAAAACAGGTGTCTTCTTTGTTCTTTGCTATGAAAATGTATGAAGATGTTTGAGAAGCTCAGATTACGTTTACACAGCAAACAATTAAATACACGAGAGCTGATTTAATTCTGCTTTATAGCAAAGCCTTTCTACAACCTTTCAGAATTCAAGCTGCTAATGAATAAATGTAGTTTATAGGTTACATGGTTGCATGTAATACTCTTGTTTTCCTGAGGCTATGGTTGAAGGGTGAACTCTATGCCTGTGCACAGAGAGAACGGACAAAGCTCCTCAGATAAAGTGGCCTTTGAGAGGCATAAAGTCCCCATAGTGGTTTCCTTGTTCTGGCCTTCATGGCTTCTAAGACCTATGGTCCAAGCCTCAGTGTGTCAGCCTATCTGTGCCAAAATCAAGCAGTACTAAGTACAATTCAACATCTTATGGTGCATGACAGAATAAAAAGGGGGAAAAAGGGAGGGCTATAAAGAATGGTCTGAATAGTGGAAAACAGATCAACATAGAGATGAGCATTAGGAAGCAGAGAAACAGACCACGGCCACAGACACATAGGTCCAGACTCAAAGTATGATGTTTATAGTTATAATGTAACTAAATATTATAACTTTATTCTAACTTCTAAATATATAATATACTACTATAAAATGAAGAAAATTGTCTCTCATTCTGTCATAATCTTTTCTCCTCAGTGGGTAGTGACCAATCACATCAATAAGTACATTGACATATGCAGGGAGTGAGGAAGACGATTTTTAAGTTTTCCAAATCAAGTTTGCTCAACCTGGGTTCAGGGCAAGACACACAACGAGAGGAGAGAGAGCTGGCTCAAGGGTACAAAGTTACAAAGGACTTAAATTTAAAAGCATGGCAAGTAGCAGACCCAGCAAGGGTGGGCTATATACTGTAGACTTGGCTTTAATTACAAAACGGTCTCATTAATTGTGTAAGCAAGAACCCACAGTAGCACAGCATGCTACAGTAACATACTGTAAGAAGAACAAATCGGTGGACGGGACATTTACACAGTTATGTGGCCGTTCTCTACATCAGTCTTCTCCTTAGTGAGTTGGTCAATCGATCTTAATTTGCACATGGGCTTTGATCATACTGACAAAACGGATTTTCTCACTTTTCCCAAATTTAAGCTGTCCTGTTTGCCAGAAGCTGTGGGATCTGGAATAGCGGTTGGGATCCATGTCTGTACGTACAATACATATTTTAGTGTATCCCACATCCATTCTTACTTTTTATGCATTTATTGTAGGCTTTTAGGCTAAGTGACACATATCCAGAGTAGCCATTGTGTAATGATTTATATTCTAAGCCAGCACAACTGTCATACTGTAGTACTTTGCCTAGCCAATATTTCAATCATCCCTTCTGTCAAATGCAAGAGGACAACAGGTTGTGCGTGCGTGCGTGCGTGCGTGCGTGCGTGCGTGTACACCAATATTTGGAAGCCTTGGGAATGTACATAAATGCAATGTAAGTGGTCTGAGTATTGCTGGCTTGATGAAGAGACAAGCAGCTATCTAAATATTGTCCTGTTGTTCTGACAGGAAACCTGACTGTGTGTTGTTCAATCATTTCCCTGCGACATACTACCAGGGGGTGTACTCGTACATCAAGCTGTCTCATGCTATGGAAACGGGAGATGGACTCCTGACCTATGGGCCACATGGCTCGGGAACCTTTACTTCTTACAAGTGTTCACATAATGTCAACCTCTGCAGTGTTTAAATCTTCCCTTCAGATCCCTTTTGATTCAAATGAAGCATGTACATGTTTTGTTGAAATGGAGGGGTGCTTTGGCATGCCCCTGCAGAAAGACACACACCCACCTCCTAAAATGAAGTATGCAAAAAGTATGAGAAGTCATCGCACACTCCATCGTGCCACCATATTTTATTAAAGCATTACAACCTGAACCAATGTTAAACAATGTCTGAAAACTCGGTTATTACTATGATCTCATTCTTTTTAGTTGTCTGCATCTTCCCATAGTTTTGTTTTGGGTTCGAGTGTCCTGTTCCATCCTACCTTCTATCACAGATCCAAATTGTACCATCATCACCATAGCGAGCAGGTAAACTCAAACGAGGGCAGACGACAAAAGTGAAGTTCAAGTCTGCCCTTCTGTCCAATCAGACATGCTTACAAATAACGGCACATGGGATCAAAGGTAAAAAAGTGTGTACTTTGAGAGCAACACAAATATGGACAATACAAGCAGTAAGCGCCGCCCAAAGAAGTGTCACCACTAGGTTGGGCGTCACCGCTTTGTCCATAGGAAAACAATGGCACCACCAGCGCACAGCCGTTTTAACACTCATCAAGTGTTGTCTGCTTTATAAGGACAGAACCAGGCCTGAGGGAGTCTGTGCTCTGCTTCTACTGTCTGCAACAGTGAGAAGATGCCAAGAGGTAAACTAAAGCTAAGTACAGTGCTAAAAGCCAGCAGGTCTCTAAACAATACTTTACTTTCACCTTATGCGACTTGGAACAGTATAAATTACAGTTCAACAAAAATGTGAGTTGATTGCAAATAACCTTTCTCCTCATATACCGTAAGTTCAGGAAAAGTAGAAGAGGAAAACTTTAACACACATTCCCAGCTTGAATCTCTCAACAGTCTCCGTTGTTCCAGCCTCAGTAGCAGTATTATTGAACCAGCGAAACTCCAACAGAATGTGCTTTATTTGGCCAAGAACACCAAGTCTCTGTCGGACTGATTCCACTGTCTACTTAGATCAAACATCAAACTGAACATCGAGTCCCAGAGGTTACAGATTAGGTATGAGAACAAACATAATTACACCACAAGCTCTTATCCATTATCCTATAATCATCTCCAGGGAGAGATTCTACTTCCTCGGTAGAATAATATCTTAAGATATGTCAACAAATTAACTTTCACTTAAACTTTCCTCTTTTTAAACACCACTATTAGCCATGGTGAAGAAACCACCTCAACAGAGAGATAATATATTAGCCGCCAGGTCTACTCGTAGCCATGACATTTGACATTATTCAGTGGTCTTATCTCGTCGTCATGGCAACTGGGAGGTCTAGTGACAGCCTAAAGTAACACCACGAGGAAAGCAGTGCTCTTTGCCGTATATGAGAAGTCCTATAGACTAGAATTACAGCAAATTTGTCAAACAATTTGAAGGCAGTGGGTATTGAATTACAGTCACAAGTGGAGAGCTCTAGTTTCCATGATGGTGAAAATGTCTGATAGAACCACAGTGCAACATTCCACTTCCAACATCTGAGCCCTGACTGAAAAACATTGTATTCCATTGCCAGACCAGCCCTAAGGGATCAAATCAGGGAACGTGTCAGAGGGCACACAAGAAAACACTTCCAAATAAATGAAATTGGGATGCCATAAATGTGAGGCCGTACAAGGACATAATCTTTTTTTTAATTCTATGCATCCTCTGACCTACAAAGCTCTCCAGAACCCGATAATAGACATTATCCTATCTGATGAACATTATTCACCTAACCTTAAGATGCTAATGTGCCATGCACACCGAGTTGCTGCACGGCCTGAATAATGTGACTTAAGCCTGAAACATACCCTACACAAGTACACAAATGCATACGACAATGCCTGGCCCAGCTGCCTGGCCCGATACTGAACGTTCACTCTTATGCCCCGCTGGATGTAATAAACTCACTAAAGTTATATTTGAAACTACAGCCAGCATGAAAGATGGAGCACAAATCCAAGAAGACAGTGTCATTCTGCTGTTGCCTGATATAGAAACCCTTGTTGCAACGTACATTTGCGCTATGATTTTTAGGTGACACATTCCAGAACGCGATGACTTGTGAAATCGATCTTGCGTTGTGTCCGCATACTTTGTAGTTTGTTTTTCAGTTCAGGTTAAAAAACTACAGCAGATTGAAAATATGGAAGGCTAGTAAGCAAGGCAGCTGCAGCTAATATAAAATGAATACCGTGAGAGCCATGGGTGTGCCAATGTGCAAGTATAGACAATGGACCACAATGGAAACAAGCCCCTGGGGGCTTTTTGTGTTATCCTTTTGGCATACTCTTTGACTGTACTACCTGTACAGTTAATAATCGTGTTAATGAAGTATTCAACCAATAAATCAAAGACAGTAGTCAACAGCATTGTCAATGCAAATTGACACACCTAAATCTAACACACCCATTATCTTCTTATCTTATTTTACTATTAGAATCTGCAAGGCATCCGGTGTTTATCTGTTCGCCTCCTCACGGCACACCAGTAGTGCAATTGCCTCCAAACTTTGCACAAATGTAAGTCATGGGTTGGGACATTCAATAGGCTAGCTTTCATGCTTTCAACTATCATAACTTTTTTTTAACGTTGATTAAAACTAAAAGTCAGATCGTTCCCCACATTTTGGCCAGTAGGCGGCTGGCTCTACTGTGTACATGCGCCATCTACAGGCAGCTAAAGAGAGCATATGCTCCCATTCACATCAACAGACCTGCACTGGAAACTGAGCAGCTGTTTTTTATTTTCACTGGAGTTTTTAACCACTTGAACCCAAGAACATCCTGCGAAAATGGCAGATCTACAAGCTCACAATACACCTATTATCAGTAAAGTAGAATGCTTCATACCAAATATGCAACTTGAATGACTAAAGATTTTGGAATTAAATCAATCAACTAGAGAGAAAAAATCTGAATAAAACTGAGGCCATATATAATAGCATAAGGAATAGACAGAAAAGGTATTAAGTGTGAATCTTACCAATCTGTTTTCATCAAACACCTCAAAGAGCAGTCTGTGATTCTGGGGGGACACCTGCAGGTAGTAATAATGTTAGAGCAGTGATCAAGTGGAGTATTAAGCCAACAACACACACACACACACACACACACACACACACACACACACACACACACACACACACACACACACACACACACACACACACACACACACACACACACACACACACACACACACACACACACACACACACACACACACACACACACACACACACACGTGTGTAAGTAAATAACTACTTGCCTGTAAGTAACAATATTTCACATCTGTCTAAACAGAGTACTATATCTATTCCATATCTACTGTAGATCATTGTCAATCTTGTCCTATAATGTTAAACACCACACAAACACGAATAATTCTTCTATACATAACCAACAGGAAGCAGCTGTAAACTATAATACAACGATAAGGGTTTGATTACAGTTGCAGGAGAGATGGAACTAATTTATGACATGTTTAAATTTAACAGCATTAAGAACTTGCCCAAACTTGGCAAAAAAAAAAAGATTTCAAAGTTCCTGATACCTCCCAAAAGTTAAAAGCCAGGCTGTTATAAGCTATTGGTTGTTATGTAAAATTGTTACATATTGTGCAAAAATAAAAGGGCTGTTATTCACAGATATTGACGACATTCTTTACTGTGATGAAGGGGGCATGTTGACAACTCACCCTGAAATAGAACTCTTCATTCCACTTGGGATTCAGGGTCTAAAAGAGGATAAAATATGAACACTGTTAATCATTTTATCTTGCAATTATGCCTATGGACAACTTCGACTTTATTGTCACATCACAGGTTTACAGGTGTAAAGAAGTGGGTGAAATTATTTGTCATACAAGATCCTATCATTAGCAGTTTTCAAGAAAGGGGAAAAGAATGATGAAGAGATGAAAAGAAAACAAGGAAATGGGACATCCACAGTCTGAAATTAGGCTTGGTCTTGTAATTCTCTCTGGCTTGATTTATCCTTTGTTGCACGCCGGTGTCACACCGAAAATAGCTGGTCTACAAGCTTAAAACATGTCGCACATATTGTGAGTTTGCAGATCGGCTATTTTCGAGTCTCACACAACAGAAAGTATAAATCTGAATTCATCCTCCTAAATGTCTTTACACATCGGGGGCCGTGAGGAACAAACAATAAGAAAATCACTGGCGATATTGATATGGTTGATGCCTCCCTCATTCATAGGTTTATGCAGTGAAAAATCAACCGTGTTCCAAAGAAAACATTTCGGACAAATGAATCGTATGAAATAACGCCTCTGGTGTGTAAAGACCTTTAGTGTAATGACTCAGTGATTGCATCGGCCCAGGTAAATAATCAACCATAAGGATTTCCACTTATATAATCTCAAATATGCACAGCCTTCATTTGACATTTTATTAGTCTGAGAACTATGTGACAGTTCTCATTAAAATGCTTTCTATTATTGAAACGAGGCAAACACCAGAATGCCAATGAAGCTTCAATTTCACATGTCTCTCTGATTAATAAACACAAGACGTTTTACAGCAGCAATAAAATAACATCTCTGTTAAAATAGCTTTCCCCCCATTGAACCCAATGCCCCCCCCCCCCCCCCCCCAAAAAAAAGAAAATAACACAAAAAGATTTTTGTCTTGATCAAGTTACAAAAAAGCAGACCAAATATAAAACAATGTTAGTCAAAATTACAACATTATTTGTTGTATAATATACAGTAGTATAATTTAGAATGTCCGTCTCCCAATAACAGTCTATGACACGCTCGACAATAGCATTTGTATCCACTGTCCAGTGCATATTGCCACTGGGCACACTCTTATCTTTAACAACAAAGATGCTGGCAGGGGTGGCCCATTTAAAAGACACATAGATGGAGCTCATACATAGATGAGCCTTCCTTCCTCTTCTGCTCCACATAGCAGTGCACTGTCAGCTATTTATATCCTAAAAGACAGGCATAGCCACTGGTAGCATATGTCTGCCTGCATGGAGGCCTGGGCTGCCTGGCTCCAGCAGAGGATTGGCTGGCAAGTAGCTGATGCAAACCACTAGGAAAGGAGAAATGTACCAATATATAAGAAGCTAGTTGCAGAGACAGAATCATGCCCATCTCACTTGCAATAACAAGTGTTGCATAATGATGGCATTACTGTGTAATTATCTACTGCAGTGCTCAGTTTAAAATGCCTCCATCCAAATTCTTTCTGTGGTGTGTATATATATATATACTGTATATACATATCTCCATACTGTATCTCTCATTCTCTCTAATGTGAACATGAAGAAACGGCTCCCCCTGGTGTGAACATCCCCCCACACACACACCCCCTAGACATCAGAGGACAAACACCTAGAGTAAAAACGCACAGAAAAAACGGAAAATAACATTTTTTAAATGAACACATGGTTCTCAATGACCTCATGCACACCCCGTGCGGCGATGCGTTTTTTTTTTCCAATCGAACCCAGTTCGATTTGTGCGTTTTTTCGCATGCGGTAAAAACTGATTGACTAATCGCACCCTGTGTGCAAAGGCCTTAAGAAGAGTCTCCCTATAAATAAGGATAATGATGTTTAGTATTGACTTAAGCCCTATACTTCCTCGTACAACGAAAAGCAAAACAATTTGTCGTGACACATAGGCTACTGTGTAGCCCTAACCTACGGCTCATGTTCCAGCTTTCTGCTTTACAAAGACCCTTCATCCGTCAAAGAATTATAATAATCACCACCACCAAAAACACAATAATCAAACAGACGAGTATGTAATTATGGAATTCACTCCTCCCACTGCCACTATTGCTGTTGAGTAGCTTTGGCGAGCCACATAGGGAGTAACAATCAGTTCTGCCATGATCAGGTAAATGACTTTAACATGGCTTGGAAATGTATCTAGCAATTAAGCTGGTTGTTTATTACCTATTACTCAGATAAACATCTTTGTAATGGGCAATCAGTCGAAGTGAAATAAAAAATAAATTTGCTCACACTGTAGCGTAACACAGTAGCATCATGGTAGCGTATGGGAAAGCAGATGTTAAAGCTGGAAGGTGGTGCTGTGGGATTTCAACCAATCTGGAGGGAGTATGAAAGGGGTGACTGAAGTCTTAGACTAAGCTTACTGACAACATGCTCTAGAAAGGAGGAGGACAAAGCAACATGGATGGCCAGCAAGTGCACACACTTTGGCAGGGACTTCTTGACAGCCTGCTCTATCGTGTCATACAACAAAGTATATAGGGCTTAGGTTTAAAGACCAGTGCCAGAAATGAAGAGTAAAGACTCTGAAGGAGATTATCAGTATGGGTAGTACTCTATGGCACAGTGCAAATCAAGCACCAGAACACACCAAACGTTAACTGGGCCACACCCCCAGACAGTTTACTAGCCATATTGTTTTGAATCGAGACTCCGTATATTTGCACCACTCTATCCACTATAGACGCTATCCATGAAAAACATGACATTTCTTTTGACAGGAAAACAAACTTGATACATAGACACAGGAAAGTTCTGGAATTATCATACATATATCCATGAGTAACAGCTATTGTTTATCTTGGGTCTTACCTTTTTAATAGTTTTCGTTTGGACTAAGGCAAGGTTTTCATCCGCAACATAGAGGGAGAGTTTGACATAAGGATCACTGCAAACAAAACAAAGCAACAAATGTTAAAACTGTACATTGAGTCTGACACATTTCTTTACACGTTACACATACAATACAAAAAACATAAATCTGCACCAAACAATATCATTGATGCTTTACACTCACTTCATAAAATAAGAATAGTCCATCAAACAGGTAAACATACTTTTTGTGATCAAATCTTATGGTCGGAAAGACACTTAACATCATGACAGTGTTGGAAGGAGACAGGATCCCATCTAATTAGTTACTCAGCTACAAAACCTTATCTAAATAAAACAACCACAGGTGCCAGAGCTTGTATTGTTAGGTTAAGCTTTATCACCATGACAAAAATCCTACTGGTTCCCAGACCTGAAATCTGAGCTAGCAATGGATATCCCTGCAGAAAAAAAAATGCTTGTATTAGATTATTGTTAGGGATGGCTACAATGTCATATTGACAAAATAATGTGCTAAGAATAGTAGCTGCAAAACGTTTTTGAGTTGAGCAGAACAAACAGTAAGCAGAGTGTCTGTGACTGGGCTATTTAAAAATAACACAGTAGTTTATTTGAAGGTGCTGACAGGGCAGAAATCCCTAGTGAGTTTTTGATAGCGGCTGAGCTGTTCTATTCATTAGCCTGACCAATTCCTCTGCTGCTTTCAGTCCCCAAAGGCAGCTCTAGGTTCAATGTCAGGTTGGCGTTCCCATGTCCTGAGATTAGAAAATCCACATATTTCACACAATTGCACTTTGTCTGCTCTCACATTTGTGTGGGGAAGGTAGACCCCCCCCCCATTATATTCATTGCAATTCAATAGGAACCTGCATGAAGCTGAGGACATACAATTTGCTTGACTTAACACAATTGCAATATAGTCTTAGTTCCTTCCTATTGAACAGTACTTGAACTTAAGCTGTCCTACTTGCCAGCTACTGTAACATTTACTGTCCCTTATCTGTTACTTCAGAGCACCTCCTGAATGTTCTGTCTAGATTATTATCTTATCTTTTTTCTTTCCTTTTATCCATCTCCTCACTTCAGCTTCAGGTTCTTTGGTAGTAGAACACTCACTCAATTCAAGGATACAGCCAAGACACAGGTAGAAAAACAACACAGAGAAGAGGGGGAATTCAAGAGAAATTCCCACAGAGATAGAGCCAAATGACATTGCTGCTACCTTTATTGCAAAATAACCACTCCAGGATCCATGATGTTGCCCCTAATTGTGTGTTTATGTCTGGCTGTGATTAATTGTGACTAAACAAAAACAATGCCCCTACTGTATCTCTGCTACCCTGAGTTCAATTGTAAGCCCTTTCCTGGTTTTAAAGGCTGCATTGCAGTAAAGTGATCAGATTTTCCGGACTTAACTGACTCTGCAAGCTGTTCTGATATTTTACTTTACCCACTTAGTTATTATATAGGCATTACTGATTATTATTACTGACGACTAAACACGCTTTAGACCTTGCACCACCTTGCACCATAGAGCATTTAAATAGGTCCCATAGAATGATAAGCGTAGTTATCTAATATGCACAACATGAGACCTCATTCTGTGTTTCTCCATGACATCAAAGTTTTCTCCAGAGCTGGTGTAAGTTGGCCTACCAGAATGACAACAGGCTGTTCCTGTGCTTGCCTGCTGAACATGGAGTAGCACTCGCAGTTCTCAAAATGTCCAGCACTCATTCTCTGACTCTCTGAGCGCTTTCACAACTCAGACACAGTCAACCTCTGAATGCATTGTTAGTGTGTAATTGTCTGAAGGGGACTAGAGGTCGTTGCAGTTGTACTAGGATATGTTTAACTAGGGGGGAGGGGGAAGGGGGGTGGGATTAACCACTTGAACCCCAGCATCCATATTCTGGGGAGAACATTAGCCAAAAAGCTCACAAGAGATTGTAGATCGGCTATTTTTTGCAAAGAGATTTGGTGTTTAGACGGAAAAAAGTGGTCCAAGTATAGGTCCAGTTTCATAAGTCTAGAGGGTGGTTAATTATTCTTGTAGATAGTGTAGAATGACAGGAAGCTGAGGGTAGAGGGGAATGACATGCAACACAGGGCTCCTGCTGGAATCAAACCGCCATAAGGCCATACTGTATGGTCAACACACTAAACATTCACCCACTGGTGAGCCCCAGGGATATACTCTCTACATTCTCTGAATGTACATGGCCAGCTCTGTGTGTGTTGTCTCATTATTCTTATCACACATGTAATCTTCTAACACAGGTTCTGAGGCTACTGCTTAAGGATAACATTAAATAATGATGTTGTTAATGTGCAATCTGAAGTAAGAGTCTGTTCTGAAGCATTTCCTGAGCAGGCCATTACAGGAAGAAAATCCCTCATGGTAAGTCTGAATGTTTTATAGAAGATACGTGAATAAAAGTCATAAAAGTAAAAAATAAAAATAATAAAAATAATAATAATAATAATAAAAATCCAAAATTTGTTTAACTCTCACTCAAAATCTTGTGACCAGCTTATACGCTAAGAAAGACCTGACTTCAATTATCATCCTAATAGACCAAATATAATAGAAAGGATCGTTGCAGTATTTTGCTTTTCTCACAGAATAATTTAAACAGAATGATAACTAAACTACTCAGTGGTGTGCTATTCAGTGTTTTTCTACCCTTGTGAGTCCAGACAAGGTAAGTAATTAATTCACAGGACGTGAGTCATGTTGCGTGACCGTGCAAAAAACAACAAATATAGACTTAAAGTACAACTCTACCAAGAGATATTATGCAACAGCACACAAACTTGCGAGAACACTGAGTTATACTTCATCACAGACTGGTCATTAGCCTATGGCAAGAGAAAGACAACTACACAGAATGCCTTTTTTATTACCACTAGACCATACCCGGTGAAGGGCGCAGGCGAAAGTAGTTGCAAACTTGGGGTTAATGCACGTCCTGTCGCGCGGTTTCTCCCCCGCGCGCGTCCCGTCGTGGCGCCCCACGATGGTGTTTTTACACCACTTAACTCGCAAATGTGCATTTGCCTTTGTAATGAGGGGTTTGTGCTCTGCAACCCTACTACAACATCCTTCTCTTTGTAGTTGTCAACGGACTATTCTTGCTGACACAGTCTGATCATGTCCTACATTGACATTTTCACTCACCTGAGAAAGAGTTTAAGATCAAGGATTTTTTTTGTCACTCACACTTACAGGTACCAGCAGCGAAATGTTCTATCCTCTTCTGTTTTGTCCTATATCACACTATGTATAGCGGCATCACAGTAATTGAATGTGCGCTTTAGACCACAATTTCCAACTCTATTGAGTGATAGATCAGATCGATCAAAACGTAGATTTCACTTTAGTCACTGTTCCTATAGTAACAGTAGGCCGTTCAGCAGACTTTGTGACTGAAGCTCCTGCCATCAAGCCCCAATAATGAATCGTCTTTCATAGTCACTCAGATCTTTTTCTCTTGCCATTTTGATCCAAAATCGAGGTCAACTGGGCCTGCTCAGCATTTTTATACATGCCACAGAGCATGATAGGATGCTAATTGTTTAATTGTATCATGCAGTCCACTAGGTATGCACCAAAAGTTTGTCCACCAAAATTATTCGGCCAAAAATAGGAACACATTTCCGGTCAATCCAGTCAGTGTTCAGCCGAATTAGTGAAAAACTAAATAAAATACAAATAATTATGATGAATAAAAAGCATGTGCCTGTTACCAGGTGCACACTGCACAGACGTATCTCTGTCTCTGTTGTTGGTGCTGAGAAAACGCACTCTCTTGCAAGATCAAATGAATGATTCATACATGATATCTAATTATATAAAGTTGGGTAATATAATAGTTTAAGGCTATTGAGGTTTTATAGAGAACGAACATGCATACTGATGACTCTATTCACATTATACATAATGTTACTCTAATATACTGCATCCATTCTAATACTTGGCAGCTGTAATGACCGAATATCTCCTCTGAGACCAATTACATTTATTAACTTATCTTATCAAATGCTATGTAAGAACAAAATAAGGTAAAGTGTTTGGATATTGATGCAGGGGTCGTGGCGTAACATTGATCAGAACATATGTACCGTTTCAAGAAATATTGCTGGCTGAAGAAAGTGTTCCCATAGAGAACGTGAACACAATATCCCTGAACTGAGCTGTGTCCAAACCTGGTGCTCCGAAAGAACGCCTACATGGGACTTATATAATGACAATGTGGGTGTCAGTGGAACTACGAAGAAGCTAGGAAGGAATGAAGTCTGACTTATACTTAGTTGCATACGGATATTGCACGCCGAAAATAGCCAATCTACAAGCTTACAACGTGTCACACAGCGACACATTGTGAGCTTGTACATCGGCACAAGCTCACATCAACTAATTATAAATCAGGCTCTACTGTGACCAATCCTCATTGCTCACCTCGCTCCGATGATGTCTTTCTTCGCCAGGTCAATTCCTGCGATGACTTTAACCCGTAGCACCCTTGTATCATGCTGTAAAAGAAAGCGACAGATCGGAGACATTTAATGAAATTCATCAAGAAATGATTTCCTAGTTCCCAAAGTTACTTCCAACGTGTGAGACTTGCCGGGGTTTTATAAATAAATCAATAAACCTGGAGTTAAACATCTCACACTTACAGTACCTTTGAAAGAAACCATCTAGCCTTTCACTAAGGGTTTCTGTATGGTAACAATATTCAGACCTAGCTGAAAAGATAATACAATAAAAGGATAGCCTAAGCTATATCAGTCAAATTCTGAAAATAATCACCTGTTAGGTCCAGTAACAGGTGATTAGGTTAAGTATTTCATACATAATGATGACTGTTTCATACCTAACAACTGTAAATTACTCTCTGTAGCAATATGTCTTTGGGATTGGGAATATGATTATAGACATTCTGTATTAGGAAATGTATTAGGGTTGACCTAGAGAATTCTTTGACCTGCCTCACACTGCACTCACACAGTTTTCTACTACGCTGCAAATTGGAGTGCAGGGCTGCAGGCCAAAACAAAATCAATGGTACTACGCTACCCCAGAAGATAGGCTAGGTAATGTTTACACCAAGTAATAGCTGACAACATATTCTGTCCCAGACTTAATTATTGTAAGTGCTGCTAGGGAAAGGGCGAGGGAGTTGAACAGACAGTCAGCTGTTATTTAAGGTCGTGGTAGCCTTGTTCAGAGGGATGTAACAATGCTGATTGTTTACATCACATTCACAGTAAGATTATGGTATTATGGATAGTGGGCCTATAATTGGGTTGTAAGAGGTTATATGCCCGTAACACAGTGATTACACAGAGGATCTAGGCGTCTAACAACACGGTAAAATCCTCAGTGTTAATTTTGTAACTGTGAGAGTGTAAAGGTAAATTAACACTAAGGATTTTAATGTGAACCCTTGAGAAACCCTTCCCGACGCCCCTTTTGCTGTTATAGTATGTGTGGAATGTAGCTATGGTCTTTAGCTCTAACTTCCATAATGACAGACAGGGGTCAGGTCAAAAAGGTGGTAGTCAAATGAGTCAATGTAACTTAGCCTACTCCCGACAGCAATAACAACATGAATACTGGCTTGGATATTTCACCTGAATTGATTAGGCTACTTACAGTAACAGTACATATGTGATTTTACATCATTATGATTTTCAATTAATTTGGCATTTAGCAAAAGCAATAACAATCACAGTGATTTAAATAGACTTCAATCCACTACAGTAATGTAAAAATAATGATGTGCTTAGCTTAGATAGCAGTATGACGGCTATACAAGCCTATATTTTGCGGTTCAACTAAAAACACTATTTTAAAACACCTGGTCATTTATGGTATAATGAGTTGGCTGAAGCATATAGTGTTAATCCTCTAGTCTAGTCTATGCAGACTCCTTTGTCCATTGCTGTAGGCATGCAGGCAGTGGCACGCCCCCCCATTTCCAGTAAGAACACAGGAAGAATATATAAAGATATTTCATCCATCCATGCCATCACACAAAAACATCACTGTCCTCATTAGCCCTCACTAAGGCACATAGCAGACATCCTCGAACAGTAATGATGATTAGGGCTTAATAAAAAATAATAATGTTTTACATTTATGCTATTCTTGCATCTTATGGTGGTGTGTGAAACATAATGAATTACATAGATCAGCATGATTACTGGAATGTAACGTTAAAAAAACGTTACTTTAGAATAATTCTACCTGGAATAATCATGTAACGTTACTTAAACATTACTTAAGAGAATAATTCTTACTCGGATGAAACCCGTTACTTCAGATTCAGAGGGATTCTTTCTTGCTGGAAATGGAATGTAAAGTTCAACATAAGAAGGACTGGAATGTGACGTAATAAAAAACCTTTACATCAGAAGGTCAGGATTCTATTTGGAATGTGATGTTAAAACCCCTTGCTTGGAAGGGCTGGAATATAATGTTAAAGATCACATTATTGGATTCTTAATGAATGTATAAGGTTAAAACCCTTGACATCAGAAGGATTACTAGAATTTAACCTTTAAAAAAACCTTGACATCAGAAGGATTACTAGAATTTAACCTTTTAAAAAACCTTGACATCAGAAGGATTCTCACTAGAATTTAACCTTTTAAAAAACCTTGACATGAGAAGGGTTCTCACTAGAATTTAACCTTTTTAAAAACCTTGACATCAGAAGGATTCTCACTAGAATTTAACCTTTTTAAAAACCTTGACATCAGAAGGATTCTCACTATAATTTAACATTTAAAAAAACCTTGACATCAGAATGATTCTCACTAGAATCAGCTAGAGAAAAAGCTTTAGGAAACACGGAACAAGCAGCTATCCTGACAGCTGACGTCCTCCATGAGAAGCATGTCTAGCAGAGCTGGGATCCATAGCTAACACTGCAGGCTCGTTTTCGTTTAACACTTTACAACTGATGCAGTGGTGGAAGAATGTACTCACATTTTGCACTTAAGTGAAAGTACCAATATACCACAATGTAGAAATACTCTGTTACAAGTAAAAGTCCAGTATTCAAAATGTACTTGAGTAAAAGTAAAAAGGTATTCGCATTAAAATATACTTAAGTACTGAAAGTAAAAGTACTCATTTTGCAGAATTTCCCTATCACAAGTTGCCAAATGCATAAAAATGCTTTCGCATTGTGAGCTTGCCTTGTAGATCGGCTATTTTCAAATATCAGTACAGTATACAGTAGTATGCATAGGGCTGAAGTGGTTAATGCATGTTTTGCAATAATAATCAAAATCTACAAGGTAACTAGTAACTAATAAAGTTATCAAATAATTGTAGCGGAGTAAAAAGTACAATATTTGCCGCTGAGATGCAGTAGAAGAGTAAAAGTAATGAAAATTGTACTCAAGTACAGTACTTGAGTAAATGTACTTAGTTACTTTCCACCACTGCAAAAATGACATATTTTCACGTGAAAAGACGCGGCGTCGACACTGTTGTCAGCTGTACTTTTTTATATCGAATAAGGCTCGAACGACGATATTAAGCCCTTTAACGTTAATATCGTCGCTCGAGCTCTTGCTAGCTAACCAACAACAACATACTACCTGGTATGTTTTATCTCCAAGTTATCGTGCTCGGCACAAAATGATAATGGTGGCATTTTAAACATAATTACCTCGTCTTCTGACAGTCCATATATGGGCTCGAAATTCGTAGCCATTCCATATATTAGGCTGTGGACCCACCACAGGTCCAAACAAGAAACAGTGCTAGTAGCCCAGCCAGCTAGCCGTGAACAATAGTCTCCTTCTCCCCCTGTCTGCCTGTTCTGTCGTGGTGGTGGAGGCAGGGGTGGTGGAGGAGTGGTGGTGGCGGTGGTGGTGGTGGAGTGGATTCACAAACACACACAGTCCTTTGTGGTGTGTTTATTATAAGTAAAGCCTCGCCAGCGTTGATCAGATGATCTGCCCGATCAATAACTAGGGAAACTACTGTCAAAAATGTTTCCAAACAGATGGCAGTGGCTCTATTGTTAACTCCCTCCTAGAGCTAATAATCCTCTTGACGTTGTGTGACAGCAGCTCTACTGTGACTGACTTCCTCTCTCCACACAGCGGTTTGCCAGCAGAATGCCAGGCTGGGAATCAATTCCGATTGGCAGTTTGAAGATCCGGTGTAGACCGGATGCGGAAAGGTTGCGTGTGCGTGTGTGTGTGTGCGTGCCTGCATGCATACGTATATGCGCACGCACGCAAGTGTGTGCGTGTGAGTGAGTGCGTGCGTGTGAGCATGCCTGCCTGCATGCGTGTGTGTGTGTGTGTGTGTGTGTGTGTGTGTGTGTGTGTGTGTGTGTGTGTGTGTGTGCGTGTGCGTGTGCGTGTGCGTGTGCGTGCGTGCGCGCGCGCGCGCGCGCGCGGACACAGTAGGCGGGCTCTAGACCGGATCTGAGCACTGTCAGAGTGACAGGAGGTTAGATGCCACTTGACAGTGTCTGTTTTCCTGATGATAACTTGAAACAACCACCTAGTTTGAGAAATTCCTCAAAAAAAAATCAAGAAAGGAGACAAAAAAGGCAATAAAATAATAGTGGGTGCGTGAAATTAGTTTCCTTACCCCCCCCCCCCCCCAGCCCACACGTTGTTCTGGAGTTTGGCTTGTCCTGCACCGCCCTCTAGCGGACGTATTCACGATAGCAGCACTCAGTAGTACAATATTTTAGTGAAATGTTATTAAATAATTACTTATAATTGCAAATCTCTTCAAGCAGCTCAGGAACAGCGTCGACAGACTGGAGACTGACAAGATCCAGCAAAGGCCTCTGTTCTTGCCGTTGCCGAGACGCTAGAGATCGAGAAGAAGCAGCTCAAGATAGTTAGGGAATTTTAGCAATATGTCTGGACCATCTGTGAAAAAATGTACTACCAATAGCTTTCTTCTCCAATGTATTCTTATAGGTGTCTAGAATCACCTCTCAATTAATGCAAACCCAAATCCTCGTGGAAAATCCTGGAGAGCCAATCAAAGTTAAGGAGCCCAGAGGGCTTGGGTGAAAGATATTTAAAAAAATAAAAGTCTAAAATGAACTTGTGAGGTGTCTAACTAGGGGTTTTCAGGGGTGCTGAATCCATTCCAACCATTATTTTTGTGTAAAAATGTCTCACTGGCCATCTAATATTGGTATATTGGTTATTGTTAGTGTATAATCAGTGGATAATCAATGGTAGGGGATTGGGGTGTTGTTGAATTGATTCTATTCTGAAAAATAAAATAAGAAAATATTGCTAAACACTTGATAAGAGTGTACACCTACTGTGCACATGCTCAGTGGGATACACTGTCTGCAGGTGGGGAAGGAGCGGGAGTGTTGCATCCTGGCAAATATGTCTGGACGATTTTAAGGTATGGTACTTTATCTACTTTTTGGCATTTATTTTCCTCTGCTGGCAAAACTTTTGATTACTGTGAATTTAGATGTCAATTTTCTCTAGCCTATTGCTTACATTGAACAACCATTAGTTAAACAATCATGACACTTGTCTTTTAGTAGACAACATGGAAGAGGATTCTGTAGCTTGTGGCTTAAGGTGCTTCATCTGTGGTGGTCCTGAGACTGAGATTCAAAAGTCACCCAAAAAGGCTATGCACAGTTTTTGTCTTATTCTGAGAGTGTGGATGATGCAGCATTAATCAGAAGACTTCATGAGGACTGGAACAACTGAGATGACCCCAAACTAAGATACCATTTGGAATGCAAAACCGAGCTATACAGTCGTGCAAGAAGTACAGTATATCCACTGGATATCGTAAGTTTTTTTTCATTGTGATGAAAGTTGCCACTTGCAGATTTCAATCCTATTCTATGTTGTGAGTGACATCATAATTTAATAAAAACTTTAAACATAATCTATTCTTTAGAGCAAGATGAGCAAGTCCAACGGCCAGACAGGAAGAAAAGACGCAGGGCATTGTCTGGGTCAAGTAGTTCAAGTGCTAGCTGGCACACTTGATCTACCATAATACTTGCATCCTTTGCAATGAAGGTATCAATGTTGGCACATTGAAAAGAAACCCTGGTAAGTCTTTTGTATGTAAGATTCAAATTAATTTTGATAATTGTTTTTCTTGCTCCTCATTGTAGGCTTCCACTGAAAGTCAAATCATTTAATCATGCACATACTGTATGTGGCTACCTTTTATCCAGACAGAGCTTGGCAGTTGTATTGTGCACCTGATAATGTCTACCAGGACCGACTGAAAAGGAGTTTGATGCAGAGAGCAAAGCGACGAGGTGATGACTGGGGACTGATGACTGGGAAGTCGCTGGTCGCCTGGTGGCAGAAGAGGCAGTATATCATATTCGATGCAGAAGAGACTTTGAGAACCCTGTTACAAAGTCTGACGTAACATTATATGGATACACAATACAGCTGTACAATACAACTCACATTTCTTATCCTTTATTAGTCCCCCTCATTCCTGGACCCATATCAATCTTGCAGAATACATTATTTTGAAGTCAAAAGTTTCACTATTAAAAATTATATTTCTTCCCTCAGGATAAGAAATGTGAGTTGCATTGTACAGCTGTATTGTGTATCCATATAATGTTACGTCAGACTTTGTAACAGGGTTCTCAAAGTCTCTTCTGCATCGAATATGATATACTGCCTCTTCTGCCACCAGGCGACCAGCGACTTCAAGTCCCCAGTCATCACCTCCTCGCTTTGCTCTCTGCATCAGGTAGACATTATCAGGTGCACGATACAACTGCCAAGCTCTGTCTGGATAAAAGGTAGCCACATACAGTATGTGCAGGATTAAATGATTTGACTTTGAGTGGAAGCCTACAATGAGGAGCAAGAAAAACAATTATCAAAATTCATTTGAATCTTACATACAAAATACTTACCAGGGTTTCTTTTCAATGTGCCAACATTGATACCTTCATTGCAAAGGATGCAAGTATTATGGTAGATCAAGTGTGCCAGCTAGCACTTGAACTACTTGACCCAGACAATGCCCTGCGTCTTTTCTTCCTGTCTGGCCGTTGGACTTGCTCATCTTGCTCTAAAGAATAGATTATGTTTAAAGTTTTTATTAAATTATGATGTCACTCACAACATAGAATAGGATTGAAATCTGCAAGTGGCAACTTTCATCACAATGAAAAAAAACGTATGATATCCAGTGGATATACTGTACTTCTTGCACGACTGTATAGCTCGGTTTTGCATTCCAAATGGTATCTTAGTTTGGGGTCATCTCAGTTTTCCCCATTGATTATACACTAACCAATATACCAATATTAGATGGCCAGGGAGACATTTTTACTCAAAAATAATGGTTGGAATGGATTCAGCACCCCTGAAAACCCATATTTAGACACCTCACAAGTTCATTTTAGACTTTTATTTTTTTAAATATTTTTCACCAAAGCCCTCTGGGCTCCTTAACTTTGATTGGCTCTCCAGGATTTTCCACGAGGATTTGGGTTTGCATTAATTGAGAGGTGATTCTAGACACCTATAAGAACACATTGGTGAAGAAAGCTATTGGTAGTATTTTTTTTCACAGATGGTCCACACATATTGCTAAAATTCCCTAACATAAAAGGGTCGCATCAACGAGCTGGAGAAGAACCAGTAATCGTGTTGAGAGAAAGCGGCTTATTGAACAGGTTGCAGGAGAATGACAGTACGTTGACAGTACGTTAGATGTTTATGTACGTTCTAACAGCTTGAATTAGAAGTACGTTAGTAAATATATTTAAGCAAGAAAATAAGTACTGTAATAAATGTCTGTTTTGAAACCAATAGTCAATCTGTGCTCCTCTCTCGCACCTGCAGTCACTGTCAAATCACTGAATCCACACACATAATAATACTCATTGTGATTGCTAGAGGGTCTGGGGATCTTAGTATAAATGCATGTTCACTTTTTTGTGATATTTCGTCCTCCCAAAGAAAAAAGAAATGGCTCATTTTTTATCATTGAAAAATCTTGTAAACGCTAATAAGAAAATCACAAACACGCCCTCCTCTATAGTGGCAATCTAGGTGATCATCAGGATGGTGGGGATTAGTAGCATCAGACTGACACTGGCTATCACTATGGTAACAGTAGTAATAAGGCAGAGGACATTTTCATCTGTCATTTTTAGTTTCCTTTATGGTGTAAATATTCTGTCTGACCTGCTCATGAACCAAGTGTCAATACCACTTTACCTTTAAAGGAAGTGGAGATGCTGAAATGACGTCACAGTGATGTATGGGTCTTACGAATGGGTCTTGCATGTGAGGGGTCAAACCCTAGTTTGACCCCTCACTACTTAAAGCAGAATTACATTTTGTAAATGTGTCCATGCATAAAGTTAAGGGTACCCCAACTTTCAGAAGCTGTCACAGATAACCCTATGGAAACTGAATTTCAGTCTTTGTGAGATGTGTTACTAGACACCTTTACACATCAACACATTGGTGAAGACATTTCTTGGTAAGAAATGTATTCCCAGATTGGAACTTTTTCTGATAATATTCCCCGACTATACTTCGCCATAGTGACGTATGACCCTTCGTCACTAGAGCATCAGTAATAATAGTAGTGTGCTGTGAACAGGTAGCATAATTGAACACCTCTAACTGAGAGATCAGAGACAGTGTCTTTCAAAACACAAGTGAATTATTCTGCAGTCTAAAAGGGATTCATTATGTCCCTGAAGCCCCGGAAAGTGAATTTTGGCGAGATATGGAAGAAGCTGCGGACTACAATCGAGGCAGTTCTGATGCTTCACGATGTGGAGATGGCTACATGGAATGACTGCTTCTCTGACATTTATGCCTTATGTGTTACAGACCAAACGCCCCCTGATGAAAATCCCTTATATAAAACAACCAAGGACTTTCTGGAAAGTCATGTCCATTTGCTGTACGAGAAAGTTAAGAAGTCAAATGAGAAGAATTTACTGACGTACAACAATTACTGGGAATGTTACAGCAAGGGGGCTTACTACATGCATGATTTATACAGGTATCTCAACACTCATTTCATCACAAAGAAAAAACTAGTGGAGGAAGATCTGCAAAACAGCTCCACAGGTGAGGACATGACTAAGCCTTTATACATCGGAGAGCTGGCTTTAGATGTTTGGAGGAAGTGGATGATCGAGCCCCTCCGGCCCGTTCTGATCCCTATGCTTCTCAAAGAAATAAAAAATGACCAGAAAGTAATTCATGGAGTCATCAACTCCTTTATTCACGTTGAACAGTACAAGAAGTCCCAGATGGCGTTTTATCAGGAAATCTTCGAGGAGCCATTTCTGAACAAAATGGGGGAAGATTACACACAGGAAGCATCTAAACTAATGCAAGAGTCCAACTGTTCACAGTATATGGAAAAGGTCTTAGCACAGTTGAAAGACGAGGAGGTGCGATTTCGGAAGTACCTGCACCACAGCACCTACATCAAAGTCATCCACAAATTCCAGCAGACGATGGTGGCTGACCACCTGCAGTTCCTCTTTGGGGAGTGTCAGAACATCATCCGGCAAGAGAAGACAGACGACATGGCCAACATGTACACCCTATTGCGGGATGTGACCAGTGGCTTACCTCACATGATCCACGTGCTGCAGGTCCATATCCACGATGAGTGCCTCCGAGCCACTAGTAACCTCTCTCAGGAGAATATGCCAACCCAGTTTGTCGAGGCTGTGCTGGAGGTTCACAGTAAATTTGTTCAGCTCATTAGCACAGTTCTGAATGGGGATCACCATTTCATGAGTGCACTAGATAAGGCTTTGACATCTGTGGTGAACTACAGGGAAACTAAATCCATCTGCATAGCCCCTGAACTGCTGGCCAAGTACTGTGACAATCTGCTGAAGAAGTCTGCAAAGGGAAGGACGGAGAGCGAGGTGGAGGACAAACTGACCAGCTTCAACATAGTGTTCAAGTACATCGACGACAAGGATATCTTTCAGAAGTTCTACGCCAGAATGCTAGCAAAGCGGTTAATACATGGCTTGTCATTGTCAATGGACTCGGAAGAAGCCATGATCAACAAACTAAAGCAAACATGTGGTTACGAGTTCACGAGCAAGCTCCACAGAATGTATACAGACATGAGTGTCAGTGCTGAACTCAACAATAACTTCACCAACTTTGTTTTCCAAAAAACAAAAAAGAATGTTGTAGACATCAACTTCCACATCCTTGTATTACAGGCAGGAGCTTGGCCCCTCACACACGTCACCTCCTCCACCTTTGCCATTCCTCAAGAACTAGAGAATAGTGTACAGATGTTTGAGGCGTTCTATAATCAGAAATTCAGTGGTAGAAAGCTGACCTGGCTGCACCATCACGGCACAGGTGAGGTCAAGATGAACTACCTGTCCAAGCCCTACGTAGCCATGGTTACCACATACCAAATGGCCGTGCTGCTGGCCTTCAACAACAGCCAAACAGTAGTGACCTACAAGGAACTGCAGGACACCACCCAGATGAATGAGAAGGAGCTACAGAAGACCGTTAAGTCCCTGTTGGACGTCAAGATGCTCAATCATGATTCTCAAAATGAGGAAATGGAGGCCGAATCCACGTTTTCATTAAATATGGGATTCACCAGTAAAAGGACCAAGTTCAAGATCACAATGTCGATGCAGAAAGACACGCCACAGGAGATGGAGCAGACAAGGAGCTCTATAGATGAGGACCGCAAAATGTATTTACAAGCTGCTATAGTGAGAATCATGAAAGCCCGCAAGGTGCTGCGACACAACGCCCTCATCCAAGAGGTCATCGACCAGTCCAAAGCCAGATTCAACCCCAGCATCAGCATGATCAAAAAGTGCATTGAGGTGCTCATTGACAAGGAATTCATTGAGCGCAGCCAGAGCTTGGCAGATGAGTTAAGCTACGTGGCGTGAAAACAAGAAGGGCCATCCCCTGATATCCTCCCGTCCCCCATAAAACACACTTTCACAGAAGACCCAACACATTTATATGGCAGTATGGATGTACTTCAGCAACTGGGGTCAGACACGGTAGAGAGAGGAGGAGAGGACGAAGGAGGAAGAGGACATGGGGTCGAGAGAGGTAGAACGGGATGAAGACTTTTGAGAGGGGGTGGGGATGGAGGGGTAGGTAGAATAATAATAAGGTAGAGGAGTGGAACATGGTCATATAGGTGAAGTTGTACAGGTGATTTTTCTTTATTTTTCTTATTAATTTTTGTTTGCCAAGATGACTCGACTTTTCAGACACCACCACCGCATTTCCAGTTAGCTGGTGCTTTTATTTAATTATTTTGTTAGTTTTAATGAATCCTTTTACTTATTCGGCATCAGCATTGATATGACCGTAGTACCCTTTGGAGGACGGATTTGGATTTTTCTTAAACTTAGTTCGGCATTTAATTTGTTATTTTGTTAGTTTTACTTGATTTTGTGAAGGTGATTTTTTTTAAGCTAAATAACCTTTATTTTAATTATATGTTATTTATCCCCTATCCCAGAACATGGGCTATTAACATGTGGTTATTAATTAATGTAACTATTACCGTATTACCCTCGGTTATGCAATACCCATGTCAGAGTACTTGGAGGCCAGTCTATGATGTCTCTACCATGACGTCATATTGGTGACATCAGAGATCTCCATATATGGGCATAAAAGGCACACAGACAGACACAGAGATTTGTGGATTTTTGATTCTGGACAACTGCTGATCCGACAACTTCCCACTCCATCAGATCCTCTGCAATACACATAGCAATTATCAAGTTGATGATCGGTCAGATCTCGAGATAAGATGCATCTCGGACACACACACACACACACACACACACACACACACACACACACACACACACACACACACACACACAGAGACAGACAGACAGAGAGACAGATTCTGTGCATTAGCTAGATGGTTAGAATGAAAAGAGAATATTTCATAACATGTAAGAAGGATTTTATAAACAATGCAGTGCACACCACAAGCCTTGGACAACAACAGCTGCATCATTGAAGCAAATGACATCAATGCAGTGAGTAGACCTCAAGGTGAACAGCATTCAAATAGTCCTCTGTCACCTGTCTTTCTCTAAATGTTTTCCACTGCCTTCTGGTTAGTTGTCTCTAGAAGGAACAACAATATAATACCATAATATTTTTTTATTATTTTTATTATTTATTTAACATTTTTGTTGTGAATAATTGTTGTGTACACAGTTAACTGTGTACCTGCCTTCATCCTTAATATATATTCAGTCAAAATGTTTGTAGTATTCACTTAATGTTGAATATTTTGCACTTTTATATTGATTGTTCATTGCTATTTATTTGTCAAAATGTTTTTGTTCTTTGCTTTTATAATTTAGGCAATTTGATGCCAGTTGTTGTATTTTCGTACAGAATAAAGCACACGCAGACAAGGCAGCTTCATACCATGTGTTCACAACTTTACTTCTTCCTCTTCTTCATCAATAATACACCTTTACTCATTAGAGCCCCATTAGAGTCTATATCATTGCTGTGCATCTTATTGTTCTTCCAGACCACACACAGTGTATCACAGCAATCATAGCCATTCGGAATAAAACGTGATAAATCTCAGATGAAAATAATAGTCAGGCAGAATGGATTTGTGGGCCCTGGACAGCTGGGGTAGCAGTCCAGGCACTTACGTAAATTCAACGCAAACTGAGGCGCCAGGGGAGCTCTACAGCAGGGGTCTTCAACGTTTTCAGGCCAAGGACCCCCTAGCTGAGAGAGAGATGAAGCAGGGACCCCCTCTATATTGTATAAAATTGTGTTTCAGATTAAACTTTTTTAGTTTACTTGGTCTTCTCCTTTTCTCCTCTACACCAAACCTCTTTGCCAAAAATAGCCGATCTACAAGCTCTCAACGCCTCGCAGGTGAGCTTGTAGATCTGCTATTTTTGGCTAAAGTTCTCCTCAGAAAAGGGATGTTAGGGTTCAAGTGGTTAAGGTGAAAAAAAATCATATCACAAAGATTTGGCTGACCCCCTGTAGTAACTCTGAGGACCCCCCCCCCTAGGGGTCCCGGACCCCCTGTTGAAGACCCCTGCTTGTTATGTTAGTGCAAAGATGAATCACAAAGACAAGGTATTCAGGGGACCGTCTCTTTACTTCTCTCTCACATGTATACAACAGAGCAGCATCTCACTTCCTCCTTCTCCTCATTTCTCACCCTCTACCGCCCTCTATCGGCTGGATGCTTTAACTAAACTCAGTAGTGCATACAAGTACAATATGAACACAACATCTCCCCGTTTCAATAAAGCCAACAGCTTACATAACCATTAATTTCAAATTGACTTCCTTTACAATAACCATTGTCCATGCTGTACTGAGCATAACACTGTCTAGCAGATAGCTTAAAAACAATAAATCAACAGTAGGCATAAGCATGTATCAGCAGGTAAGGAATCACAACAACAATGTACAATATCTTTTTTTTTTTTTTTTTTTTTTTTTTTTAGTGTCTTAGCTTATGTAGGCCGGTTCTGACCCCTGTAGGTCTAGCCCAAAACATAGTCCTTGGTCCAAGCAGGGGAATTCCTATCCCTGTACGGTCTGCATTGTCCATCAGTCTCTGATTGAGCATGGATCCCTGGTTGGGGATTCCCCAGTTCTCTGTCCATTTCCATTTCAGTGTCCAACACCGGTAGTGCAGACAGGTGTGATGCATTCCAGGTCCTTCCATCATCCAGCAGGTATGTGTGAGGACTTT
Source organism: Gymnoscopelus microlampas (assembly GCF_963454915.1). NCBI lineage: Eukaryota > Metazoa > Chordata > Actinopteri > Myctophiformes > Myctophidae > Gymnoscopelus > Gymnoscopelus microlampas. The sequence goes on from NC_139958.1 coordinate 15,892,907, forward strand.
TCTGTCTCACCACCGTCCGTGGTTCTGTGAACTTTTGTACTCCTTTTTTAACTTTCCATGGCTTCCTGACTCGAACCTGATCTCCAGGGTGGAAGTGCTGGTTCTTTGCACTCCTCTTCACATCTGTGTATTGTTTCACTTTGTCCTGTTTGTTTTTCACCCTTTCTCGTACAGCACCTTCATCCACTGTGGCAGGAATGACATCCATGATCTGGAGTTTTGTTCTCATTTGCCTTCCATGTAGTAGATATGATGGGCTGACTCCAGTGGTTGCATGAGTGGTTGCTCTGTAATCCATAAGAAAGGATCGTATGAATGGTTTCCAGGGTATGCCTTGTATTGAAGCAGTCTGCAGACAGTCTTTCAAAACCCTGTTGAACCGTTCAACTTCTCCATTAGCACGGGGATAGTACACGGATGCTCTCAGGTGCACGATTTCTCTTTGTTTTAGAAAGTCCTTGAACTCAGCAGAGGTAAATTGTGGACCATTGTCGCTCACAATTTCTCTTACGTTTCCTTCCCGTGAAAAGATTGCTGTAAGGAACTGAATGATTGTTGCAGTATCAACGTGTGTGACAAAAGCTACTTCTGGCCATTTGCTGTAGTAATCCACTAGCGTAATTGCAAACCTGCATTCTCTAGGTGCATTTTCAAAGGGGCCAACAATGTCAATGCCAACCTTCTCCCAGGCAGCAGTAGGTAATGGGACAGGATGTAGTGGAGCATTGTGGGTCACAGCTGACTTATCATTTTGTCTACATGTAGTGCATGCCTTGATGAGAGCATCCACCTGCCCGTCCATCTTAGGCCACCAGTACAGTTCTCTCAGACGCTGTTTAGTGCGGACAATTCCCTGGTGGGTCTCGTGGGCAATGTTAATCAGTTGTTTCTGCAGAGATTCTGGTACAACAAGGCGGTAAGTACCCCTGACAATACAGTCATCCACTATTGACAGTTCATTACGTATCATGAAATATGGCTGTAAGTCAGGGTCAACAGCAGTCCTACTCCTCGGCCATGGTTTGGGAATTTGTGCGCAGAGTTTGGCAAGAACAGGGCAGGAGTGGCATGCAGCTTTGAAATCTTCCATAGAAATCGCATCGGTATCTGTCATTATTGCTGCAACTGACTCCACTGTCTCTGTGTAGTCCACGCCGGTTCCAGGCAGTGGTAGCCTGGATAAGCAGTCAGCAATATTATTCTGTGATCCAGGCCTGTACTGAACATCATAATCGAACTCCATGAGACGAGCAGACCACCTGGCTATGCGAAGACCAGCCCGGTTATTCCCTTTTGTGGTCAGGAGTGTAGTCAGTGCTTGGTGATCCGTGCGTAGCAGGAACCTCCTTCCCCAGAGCCACACACGCCACTTCTCAGCAGCCCACACACATGCCAGGGCCTCCTTTTCTACAATTGAGTATTTCTTTTCAGCATCAGATAGGCTGCGAGAGGCAAAAGCAACTGTTTCTTCCTCTCCAGCATTGTTTACTTGAGTCAGGACGGCTCCAAGCCCGTAATCAGAAGCATCGGTTGAGACCACTGTGTGTTTGTTTGGGTCAAACAGCGTCAGTGCAGGTCCGTTAGCAATCATGCCCTTAACTTGTTCAAAGCTCCCTTGAGCTGCATCAGTCCAGGTGAATTCAGTGTTCTTTCGCAGCAGGGACCTCATAGGTTCCACCACGCTGGCATAGTTGGGCATAAACTTGCTATACCACGCACTTAGACCCAGGAATGAACGCAGGGAAGCTGCATCAGCAGGTGCAGGGGCATCTAGTATTGCTGTGACATGAGAATCCTTAGGCTCCAAGCCATCAGGTGACAGCCTGAACCCGAGGAAGTCCAGTGTAGTCTGCCGGAAAAGGCATTTTTCTGTATTTAGTTTCAAACCCGCATCCTGAATGCGGTGTAGGACAGCCTGCAGGTTAGTGTCATGAGCGGCCTGTGAAGATCCATAGACAATGACGTCATCTAAGTAGCATTGTACGCCTTGCAATCCACTGAGAATTTTTTTCATCATTTTTTGAAATGCAGCAGGGGCGGAACTTAGCCCATAGGGCACTCTGCAGTACTGGAATAGACCCTCATGTGTAATGAAAGCAGTAAGCCCTCTGCTCTCCTTGTGCAGTTCCAGCTGATGGTAGGCACTTTTCAGGTCCAAAGTAGAATATATTACAGAACCACGCAGCTCTGACAGCAAGTCTTCAATCAGTGGTAAGGGGTGGCTGTCAGGCACCACTGCTTTGTTAGGTTCTCTCATATCCACGCACATGCGGATTTTTCCATTTTTTCTACTGGTAACAACAATGGGGGACACCCACTCAGATGAATCAATTTTCTCAATGATTCCTTGTTCTTCCAGTTCATTCAGTTCTTTGGTGACAGCCTCGCGTACTGAAAGCGGCAGACGGCGAAGCTTTTGCTGTACAGGTTTCACCTCTGAGCGGATTTGCACTTTATGCACAAAGTTCTTAGCATGTCCGATTTCTTTTTCCACCTTGTGATCAATGGGCAAGAGTAGAGGTTCTGGTGGAGAGATCACAGCACAGTCCATTATAGGTTCAGGTGTGAGGTCCACCAAACGTCCTCCCTTTATCTCAATGTCAAGGGCTTCACACAAGTCCAACCCAATCAGAGGGGTGCCGGACTCGACAACATTGAAAAACCCAGTAGCACTCCTATTTTGGTAAGTGACTGTAGCTTCAAGGCGTCCCAGTACTGGTAGTTTATGTTTTGAGTATGTCTGCAGCTGTACTGTAGGTGGGCTGAGTTTGCTCTTCTTGAAGTGCTCCATGTAGATCTGTTTAGGAATTATTGAAGCACCAGATCCAGTGTCAACTAGCATGTCACTGTTATGAATTTGGGACCTTGGTGTAGCAAGAGTGAAATTCCCAATTAGTTTCCCTTTAACAGCCTTTCTGTTGTTGACACATAGTACATGTACCTCTGGCAGTTCCACTTCATTCACTGATGTAGAAGATCTGCAGACACGAGCAAAATGACCTATTTTACTACACATGTTGCATTTAGAATTCTTTGCTGGGCAAGACTGGTCATTAGCCATGTGACTTGACGACCCACATCTGTAACACTGACTGTTCCCACTTCCACGTCTGTCCTCCCTTTGTCTCCTGGGACTGGGAGTTTGATTTCCAGGCATCCTATTTCCTTGTTTGTACACTGCATTAACATGCTTCGTTTCTGCTTCCATAAATGTTTTTGCATCAGCCATAGCTGTTTCCATTGTTCTGACCAAAACTAGAGTCTTATCAAGGGTTAATTCGTGTTCTGATAACAGCTTTTCACGGATGCGAGGCATGCCTGTTTTCTCAACTATTTGATCACGAAGCATCTCATTTTCCATGTTGCCAAAGTTGCACGTCTTGGCGAGCTCCCGCAGCGCTGCCAAATAGTGATCTATTGACTCACCCACAGCCTGAGCACGCTGCCGAAAACGGTACCTCTCAGCAACAACGTTGACTTTTGGTATGAAGAAGGTCTGTAAAGCCAGCACCGATCCGTCGTACGTATCAGCAGTAAGCGGCAGGGTATTGTATAGTCTCTGTCCCTCTGTTCCCAAACAGTGAATTAGGAGGGCTCGTTTCCTCTCCACGGAAAAGTTAGACCCCCCGGCCGCAAGCAGGTAGTTATCAAACAACTTTTTCCACGCGCCAAACGCTACTTTCGGCTCGCCCGGGCATTCCAGGAACGCGGAAGGCGGTTGTATTCCAAGCAGAGCCATCTTTCAGTTCTTTATCCTCGTCGCCAATTGTTATGTTAGTGCAAAGATGAATCACAAAGACAAGGTATTCAGGGGACCGTCTCTTTACTTCTCTCTCACATGTATACAACAGAGCAGCATCTCACTTCCTCCTTCTCCTCATTTCTCACCCTCTACCGCCCTCTATCGGCTGGATGCTTTAACTAAACTCAGTAGTGCATACAAGTACAATATGAACACAACACTGCTCTACAGTGATCACAACACCTTGGCACAACTTTAAGGCCCTTCAGGGGCTGGGGATCAACTTCAGCGACTATGATCAAGAAAATGAGAACTATCAAGCATCGCCTTGAGGAATATTATTTCCGGATCAATTAAACATATATATGCCATCACAAGACCAGGAGGAGAGCAGGGCGCAGCACGCTACACCTGCTATGTGATGTAAAATGAATTATTTCTAGCAAATAGGCTATAGGCTTTCTTAGTGACAAAACGGTATAAAAAGTGGATAAATACCACAAAATACACAGTATCGTGAATCCAACATACACTGATGATGATGTTGTTGTCAAACAAGTCTATGAAGATATGATATCTACGAAAAAGTTGAATCTGCAACACAATTTTATACAATAAGTAGTAGTGTGGGGGTCAGTGATTCATCGCTCTCTCACCTAGGGGGTCCTTGGGGTCCTTGGTCTGAAAAACCCGGGCCCTGCCGTAGGCTATTCGGCTGCCCTTTGTCGGTCACGTGGTTTCATCATATGCGCCCGTGAAGATCGAGCCGCTCGTCTGGATGCTGTGGAGGACTGTGTGCGTCATTCTCCGTCTGTCTCCGGTGAAGCTAACAGTCACTAGTCGGTCGGTAACATTCATTCATTCCTCCCCAGCGTTGCGTCTCCACTCAGGACTACACACTGACGACAGAAACTGAGATTTCCTTCATTTCATAGACATAAGGTTAGTGAAAACGACCTGGGCAGCTTAATGTCTCAGTCTAATAGAGTGACATTAAGTGATTTCAGCAGACATCAGCAGTTCTTGTAATGCTTTTCTTTTACAGTCATGTAACTCAAACTTCAGCTAAATTGTCTGTTGACAGTATCTTCTAATTTAGTTGATTGCACTGCAGAAAGCTTAGTGAAGCAGTTAATTAAGCCCTTGTATTGTTTTAGATTCAGCTGCCTGGTTCTTGAGCTTAGTTTTTCGTGTTCTTTTTCATCTTTGTCAAATAGTGCTATTGCCCAGTGGTTCTCAACCTGTGGTTCGGGACCTTCAGGGGGGGCCCCCACATGATTTTGGGGGGGTCCTCAGATGTCAGTGACAGTGAAGTTACAATTGAAGGACTTTTAAGACCTTTTTAATAGCTCAAAAAAAGAAAGAAAGAAAAGAAAAAGTCCATTACTGCATTCAAAGTAATCAGCAAGCTATACTAAAAAAAAACAGGTCAAACATTGGCCAACTTGTCAAATAATATATAATTGTGAAAATAGCCTCACAATGCTAGTTTACACAATATTTGTCTGTGGAACAGAGTCAAACAAAATGTAATGCCTCAACTCCTACAATTCCAAGTCCTTGTCAGGGTGGGGGGTCCCCAGTTCAAATATGATTATTTTGGGGGGTCACAGCTGGCTGAAAAGGTTGAGAACCACTGCAAATTTAAGCAGGTTGTAGGCTATATATAGCACCAAAGGAAGTTCCCCTATGATTATGTTATGAGCCAAATGATTTTAGTGCTATTTAGCTCCATTTGTTTTTCTTGTGTGTAGGCTACAAGGGATTGGACTTGGTGCATTGCTCTCAGACACATTGAAGAAGACAGAAAAGTATCAAATCCAAGAGTGAAGTTGCAAATAGGTATAAGAGTAAAGAATAGTATCAAGAAGTATAGGGTCATACCAAGTATGAGCAGTCAGTGTGAATATTATTGGCCATTAATGATGTGATGAGACAAGTGATCTCTATCAACTATTGCGCACACCAGTTAGTGTTGCATTAGATATTGCAATGCACATATTAGATATTGTACGCACAGACACTGTAGTATGTGCAATAGGTGCATGTGTGCAAATACCAAGAATGATGTTTGCAACAATGGATACTAGCACTTCCAGTCTGATTTACATTTTGTCATATGACAAATGAAAATTGTCAATCTACAAGCTCACAACATATTGCAAAAACATATTTTGTTGTAATGTATAATTCATATTCCTATGATCAAGCATATAAGGGCACCAGGTTCAAAATGGTTAATGCCCAAGCACATCTCCAGCATTTTATAACCACTTAAGCCCTATTGTATACTAGCCAATGTACAAGCCCACACAGTGGCACACACTCAGATATATTTTAGTTCTTGCCTATAATGACATATGCCCAAAAATAGGGATGCCAAGTTGAAAGTGGTTAACTATTGCAGCCTTATTGGACTTCACAGTCCATTTATGCTATTCAATTAATACATTATTTTATTAAAATCGAGAATGTTATATATGATCAATGAAATCAAATAGTTGTATTAAAGGTATATTTTTTGGTTAAAACAAAACGTATTTTGTTAAAAGGTCAAAATACTGTATTCTGATAGTAATCATTGCTATAGTGTGTTTTTTCAGTAACAGATGTCTCCCTGTCTCTCCAGCTCTTTAATAAACAGAAAATAACATTTTCGGTAGGTGTCAAAATCTCAGCCAATCAGGAGAAAGTTTTTAAGCTTAATTTGTATAGTGTTCCAGTTCCAATTTTGTCTGCTCATTTCTTAGTGTCATCACTTCCAATTTCACTTGTTTAATCTATATCCTGATTGAGTTCTCTGTCCTGGTTGGATAAAATTGGAAATGAAACTGAAACGAAAATGCATTTTCTGTTTAATAAAGAGGTGGAGAGACAAGGAGACTCCTAATACTGAACAAACACTCTATAGCAATGAGTACTATCAGAATATAGAACTATTTAACAATTATTTTAACCAACGCAAATCACTTACCCTACCTTTAACTGTTGCACCCCTCCTTAACATAGGGCTGAGGGAACATATAGAAGATCGGCTGCGAAAATTAATTCAGTGAAGAATAGTTTATACTGTGAATTGCCGCAAAACAGAATTGTAAACCATATTGCTGTCACTCACTACCTGACCTGATAAAAGGAGCCTACGGTACTTGAACTACATTATGATAGAACATCCACGGTTGCTTGGTTGTACAATGCACACACACTAAATGCTTCCTTGCAATTCTAGTAACTCTCAGCTTTCCCAGATCAATATCACGTGCAGACACTAGTTTTGTTAATTTAGTTTAGTTCATTTATAAACAGTCAACATAATGAATAGGCCTAGTTGCAGAACTATTACTGTAGGTAGGACCTCATTTACATATTGTGAGCTGCTGTAGCCCTCCTGTATACAGAACAAGGGGCTCATTAAAAGGAATAAAGCTATGTTGCTACAGTAGTATTCTCCTGGAACTGTTATCATGAGCTGTCCCATGAGAAAGGAACATTCTTTATTAATGATCTCTACAGAGATGGGGTTTACAACATATGTTCATGGGATCATCTTGCTACATCAGCCACATTTTTGCCTCTACATGTTATTTGACACATCCATCCAACACCATGAAACTGAACACTATTTAAAATGAGTTCTGAATAATTAACTTGCCGTATGTTGCCTCAGGTCAGGTGTATCAGCCTTAAAACTGATTTATACGTCTTTGTGCGACAGAGTTGCATGCCAAAAATCTCACAAAAACGATATTTCTTCACAGATTGTGGTTGAATGGTTCTGTTTCCTTTTTTACTAGCATCATTCAGGTGTTATTGCTGACACAGTCCAGTGTATGCCCTATTTTAGGTGATTAAAGCTTAACAATTCTAAATTACATTTTGATTATATGGAACCACTGCAGATGCCATTGTAATGATAAATGTGAACGTGCCATTTTATCATCACTTAACCACTATATACTTAGTTGTCCGGGGTCCCCCAGGGCTCTATACCTGGTGCTCCTTTTTTCCCACCAAATCTCTTCGCTGAAAATGCCAGATCTACATGCTCACAAGAGAGAAACTATAAATATTGCTTTGCAATTGTCAAGATAACGCTATACCATTTCCTCCTGACATGACGGACTATGTATTTTGACCTTGATTGTGACCATGACTTTAGACCTTTTCAACCTAAATGTTAAATGTTTGGGGCAACCCACTGATCATTCTCCACCAAGTTTCATGAAAATCCACCCATCCGGAACACCCAATTGGGTGGGAGGTTTTATTTATTTATTTTTATATTATGACAAATAGTGGAAATAACACAAATACAATTATTGTCCAAAAGATAATAAATGCAAAACGTCAATATCCTCACAATCACCCGAGAAATTAAACACACACTACACATTCAAAACAGATTTAACAAAAAAAACATAACATAAACAAACAGAAAGCATGACATGGCCAGAAATAGTGGACATTCAGGTCATTTAGTTGTTGTTATAGGGAGCTCTTCTCATGTTTGCCAGCACTTCACCAGCTAAGCAGCTTATTCCATTTGTGCCATTGGTTACGTAAGCAGAAAGCTAGGCTATATGTAGCACAAGGCTCATGCGGCGCCCTAATGCCAATTATCAGATCATGGTGAGGTTGCTGAGATAAACACGTGATGGAGAAGAGTAAATAACCAGCCACTGGCTTTGTGATATCTGTTGATTGTATGATGCCCTATAAATGGCAACTGGCTATAGAAATGTTTACATAAACATACATGAAAATAACCTGTCTTTTATGATTATGATCATAATGAAATAAAGGTAAATAGTTTGAGCTCTTGTCTTGTCAACAGTCCAAACAACTAGTTATTTTCAATCAGGTGTGCAAGCGGAACGCATATAGATAGAAAATAGATAGAAAATGCTCACTCGCTGATATTGTACAAAAGGAAATGTCTACACTGGGGTTTAAGGATGCTAAAATCTTAGTATTTACTATTTTAGTGCTTTACGAAACAATAGTGTACAGCATACAAACAAACCAAATATTAGTAATCTAATTTTAGAAGGCATAAGAATGACAGATTAACTGTATAAAGAGAACAAAATCCAAATTGCAATATAAAGAATTATACAGTGGTGGCAAATGTACTCACATACGATAACAGGGCCATTTCTGTCTACTCATTCTGTGTGTCAGCGGAGGGCTGTGGACAGTTCATTAAAGGACAACTTTGTTTTTTTACAACCAAGGTTTATATTTTAGCTTGTAATTAAAGTAAATAAAAGATGAGTGTTAAAATGTTTTCATTTAATGCTTTCTATAGTTTTAGCAATTTTCGGTATCTTTTTTTTCACAGTGGGCGGGGGCATTTGGGCAGGTGGCTAAATATGTATTTTTTCACACAGTAACCCGGCGATTTCTTTATTATCATTTAAAGTAGCTCTTCTAGCTCCCAATAACTCACATCTGGCCATCAAAGACCACGGGACCTTTTTTATTGTGTAAAAAAAGATATATTTAGCCACCTGCCCGAAGGTAAAAAAGATCGCGAAAATTGCTAAAACTATAGAAAGGAGTAAATGATTTTTTTTTTAACACTCATCTTTTATTTACTTTAATTACAAGCTAAAACATAAACCTTTGTTGTAAAAAAACAAAGTTGTCCTTTAAGCTGCCTACCAGTCAAATTACAAAATGACTATTACAAAATATTCTATAGCCTACTTATTAAATATAGCAATTCAATAACATCTCATTTCGGCCTGCATAGTGAAGAGTTTTAAGTTAAATCACCATTTGCACTCAGCCTATAGCAGACAATGTATAACATTACTAAAAGTGTAATCTTATATTTTACTGCTTTCCAGTGACTAGCTAAAGTACTTGTGCTTGTGTCCTTACATGCTGCACAACATACAAGAGGGATGGGTATAAACCTGTCATGGACTAGAGATGGGATATCTATTTTTTAACTGAAACATTTCTTTCTTTTCTCATCTCACACCTTTTTAGGGGCACTTGTGCTTTCTCTGAGAGTGTACTCTGAGAGTGTACAAATGTACACTATGGATTATGAAATTCTATAAAATATTTTTGCATCCTTTAATCTCAGTGTGGATATTCCTTTTGTGCTATATCAGTGTGTGCGTGCGTGCGTGCGTGCGTGCGTGCGGGCGGGCGTGCGGGCGGGCGGGCGTGCGGGCGGGCGGGTGGGCGTGCGTGAGCAGCCATTGTGACTTTGTTTTGCAATCGCTATTTTACATTTGCTTTTTAATCCATTTAGACCTGAGGCCGATTCTAAATCAGTAGTTCTTAAACCTTTTCGTGCCAAGAACCCCCAAAATAATATGTGGACCTCCCATCTAAAAATGTTTTGTGCCAGGGACCCCCCCCAGAAGAGAAGATTTGTGTTCAAAAATAAAAAAATATTCAAAAGTTTAAACACTTTCAAGATTCTTACAAAAATGTTCAAAAATAGCAGATTGAAATGTATCAATCATGTCCATTCGGTCACTCACAATATGATTTTGTTTCTCCATTATATGAGAATACATGAATACAATGAGAATATAGAATACACCTAGTCTTGAGCAGATTCTTGAGGTGAACATACATACTGTACAATTTTACACTCTATAATACCAGCAGTTGTCTCAACCAGATGGACCAGTCCAGAGCGGGTCAAAAAGTAATTAGTGCTAAATGAGAATTAGGGCACGGTCACACGCACGTGTCAGACGCATCCTGTTCACTTCCATTCTATGGAAGTGAACAGGATGCGCATGTCACAAGCTTCCCATTGTGACATGTCACGTTCAATGCGTGGAGTTCAAAATTGGTAAACTTTGACTGGGCTGCCGTCAACCAATACCGTAGGAAAGAAGCACATGGTTGAACGAACGACACACCAGCAAACTGGCACTGCATTAGCTACTCCCTTTCAGACGCATATGTGTGACTGTACTCTCACTCAGTGTGTCGTACTCCAACTGACTGTTCATCATTCCAGTAAACAGAGGAAATGCAGAAATACTATAAGAAAAGGTAGAGGTGGACTTTTTGCTGACTGTCATTAAGTTTTTGCTCATGCATCTTCAGCTATTGCATTGAGCAACTCAGTGCAAGTGGATGGGAGGGGATTTCCGGTGCCCTCTCTATTATTTTTAACTCTATGGGCATAAGCCTTAGCTCACATTACGCAATCAGCTATGCGTTCTGTGCCAGCTGGTAGTGGTAGAGGGAAGGGGACAGATGTATTTTAATCCAAGATTTAATGACACGCACAGGACACAAAGATGTATTTCCCCCCTCTAGCTCCCTTATCATGTTTACTGTAAATATTTTTATATATTTAAGTGTATTCTAGGCTATTAAGAATGAACGTGTGCATTGCTCTTGTTGTAGCAGCCTGGTGGTTTTATTCAAACACTGAACCTACCCAATTCTTTCAGCAATCATACATTACTTGTACATAACTACGAAAGCAGACAATGTTCTTTTCCTGAAGCAATTAGCATTCATTAGTCATGAAATCTTCAAATCACCAGTCGCATGTAAGCACTGGGCAATTAATTAGTTATGCAGAGAACATTCTCATTTTTTATGTAAATATGACATGGGATATAGTTGTAATGTTTTTATGTGGATAATAGTTAACTTTATTCATTATTCAATGGAATCAACCAAATAATAACATATTTAGCTAATTCTATTTCGTCAAAATGTTTACAAATGTTCATTTGTCCAAAAATTGGCTTAGAAAATATGGGCATGTCTGTTTTCAGTATATTGATGGTGCACAGCCACCTCATGCAACAACTGTGTAGAGTCTTATAATGTCTGATCAATAGAGATCATGAAGGAGAGATTTCGGACAGTTCTGCAACAGGCATATTTATATGACATCTTCATGTGTTTCCAGTTCAAATCTGCTGCCGAGCCAACCAAACAAAGCTATGGGAAAATGAACCGGGACCGGAAACAGGTATGCCACCTTCTGGAAATTCGGGACTACAGTTATGCACAAAGCTGGACCTTTCAATGTCCTTGATATCCTTAGGTTTCTGTTTAGGTCTTCTTCAATTCAGACCAGATGTTTTCTGTTGGCTTTTGGTCTGGAGATTGCAAAGGCCATTGCAGAATCTTTATTTTGGGCTCATGGAACCATTTCTGTGTTGTTGTTGGCCTGTGTTTGGGATCATTGTTTGGCTCATATTATCTGCTCTGTTTTCTCCACAGTGCTCAGACATGGTGCCAACATCATTTGGCGCCATGATGAAACCTGTGGCATCAGCTCTGTTTGTGACACTACTCCTGATGGGACAGGCTAAAGGAACTCGTAAGTCACAGCCTACAGAGTATCATTGCAATTTCAGAGGGAGTTCGTTGTGAGATTTATTTAGATTTATAGAGATTTATTTCCTGTCTATGATGACAGCAAAAGCTAGAGATGATATTGTTCATAGTGCTGTCACAATTTGTGCTTGCATGTGGGGAATAATAAATCCAATATATTGGGGTATCAATAAAGGCATTTGTTTGTAAATGAAAGTAGGCAGCACTGGATTTTTGCAGTGAAGCGACGGTGTCGCATGCCGAAAATAGATCTGCAAGCAGAGCTTGCAGATCTATTTTCGGCTAATGACACTGTCATACAACAAAGTATAAATCAGGCTTCAGAGTTTACTGTGAAATTAGTCGCTTAATTTCAGATTTATTGATTCAGACCTTTACACAAACACAAATCCCTACAATCTAAGAAATGGGAGGTCACTGATAGTCAAAGGGCACCAGATGTCCGTCTTCCCGAGAGCTTATATGCTCTTGCCTAGGATATAGGTCATCTGGTGCTCTACCAAAAGTATTGGCAATGTTTTACTGTTTGATGTTTAGAGTGCATTATGTCCTGAAAATTAGTTACAAGGACAGAGGGATAATGTCTGTCTGTCTATCATGTAGCGCTATTGCTAGTTGTTACTATTGTTCTAATTGATCTTTCAATATTGACTAAATTGATTAGTCTGATTACCCACTTAAGAGTTATTTCATACTTTGTCGTACAACAAGGCCAATGAAAAGAAATGTGACCCAATATTATGTATAGCACAAAACCAAACACTTTCATGAGGAGAAGCGATCAAAGGTTTATTTCTGAAGTATTATGCGACTCATAAGAATCCAGTCAGAATAGCACAAAACCAAACACTTTCATGAGGAGAAGCTATCAAAGGTTTATTTCTGAAGTATTATGCGACTCATAAGAATCCAGTCAGAATAGCACAAAACCAAACACTTTCATGAGGAGAAGCTATCAAAGGTTTATTTCTGAAGTATTATGCGACTCATTCCTCCGTTCAAGCAATGAAGTCCAGTGGTCTGTTGAATCCACCTTTTCTATTCATATACTGCCTGATTAAATCATTTATTTCGATTATCTGTTGCACCCCTAGTCCTCTTTAACCCATTAAGACCTGGAACTGTGTCATTTTTAGATTTGAGCTAAAAAGCATTATTTTACACTTTTGGCTATTCAAAAATAGCAGATATACAAGCTCAGCCGCGCTACGAGCTTGTAGATCTGCTATTTTTGAAAAATCGTGAAAATGTGTGCAAATCTTCTGAATATATATATTTTTAAAGCAAACATTTTTAACTCAAATCTGTGCTTCTGGGGGGTCCCTGGAACAAAATATTTTGATGGGGGTCCGCGACCAAATACATATAATTTTGGGGGTCCCTGACATGAAAAAGATTGAGAACCACTGATATAGAAACATACGTTTTTCAGAAAACTGTTGAGATTTAGGAGACATGTAGAATCGGCTTCAGGTCTCAATGGGTTAAATCATTTCGATTATCTGTTGCACCCCTAGTCCTCTTTTAATCTGTCAAAAGCATCCAAATTCGTGCTGTTACGCAATGGTGTTTGAAAGCACTACACTGTATAAAAGCTGTAATACAGGCTCACATCCATCCCATGTGTGAAGCTTCTTGTGGCGTCTCTTTCAGGCTACACCCCTCCAGGGAAGCCCAGCCTGACCAGCTGTCGTTCCCCAGAGAAGGAGACATTCACCTGTTGGTGGGAGCCAGGTTCTGATGGAGGACTGCCCACCACATATGCCCTGTACTACCGCAAAGAGAGGTCAGTGGTGATCCTCCCTTCAGCACTGTTCTTTTGCCAATTCATCCTGTCTGACAGTGGTTCTCAAACCTTTTAATTTCAAAGACCCCCATAACTGTGTGTGTGTGTGTGTGTGTGTGTGTGTGTGTGTGTGTGTGTGTGTGTGTGTGTGTGTGTGTGTGTGTGTGTGTGTGTGTGTGTGTGTGCGTGTGTGTGTGTGTGTTTAACGGTATATACATACATATATATATATATATATATATATATATATATATATATATATATATATATATATATTGCATATGTATATTGCATTCCGCTACTATGTGTGAATAGGGGAAGGGAGTCAACATCATGTGTTTGTGTTGTAGATGCAAAGAAAGGTGCTTCTTGCAATATACTTCATATGGTTGTGTGGACCTGCTTTTATTTAGTACTATGGGGGGATTCAGAAGGCCCCTATTTGGTAGGGGACATGTAGTATGCTCCCTCAGATTACCTAAAAGCAGATCCATTCATCCTGAACTAAATACATGTATTGCTCATTTTATATTCATTGCAAATATTTGTATTCAATTTACTTGTCCTGGCTGAAATGTAATGACATAATGTACCATCTCTATATCTCTCTGACATGGTAGCTCTGACATGGTGTACGAGTGTCCAGATTACCAAACAGCTGGAGAGAACTCCTGTTTCTTCAACAAGAACAACACCTCTATCTGGATCAATTACAACATCACTGTGGTGGCCACCAACGCTCTGGGCAGCAACTTATCTGAGCCTGTAGAAGTAGATGTGGTCTATATTGGTGAGCAATAGTTACTGCTATACAAAAAAAAACTAACCCTGCTCTCAGCAAGGCAGCAGCAATACAGTTACTGGTCTTGTTGCTGGATAATGTGTTTGCAAAATCTATGCTAAAATTAAATATTAAAGCTGCAATCCATAACTTCCATGTCTTACATGGGATTGGATCCCCGACACCAGGGTCTAAATTTATCAATGGAAGAGTAGGGAGATCACTTACCTATAACCACTGCAGATGTGCTAGTTACTGTATATTGTATTATCATACCACACAGATTAATTGAAATAATGTTTTATTTATTAAAATAAGTATTGCAGCTTTAAATATGATGCCATGCATTAAGCAAAGTAAAATCTAGCTTTCCTCCTCAAATACTAGTAATCCTATGAATTATAAATATTGTCCAGATGTAGTATAGTTACAGTGTATGTAACAATATGAATACAGGTAGTATATGAAGAAACATTAGTGTTGTGCTTTCATGTCACTAAAGAAAACACTGCTCTATTCATAAAGTTTTCAAAATGGAAGAGGGAACTCAAACATTATTTACAAATATTTATTTCTCATCATGTGCCTTTGAGGCTGCTAATCTGCAAACGGTCTGGATGCATCTCTTTCTAGCTGTCTAGCTTTCTATCAGGCTATCCCCTCATTGTGCACCATGTCACAGCCAAATCAACCCTGTGCATTTAATGATATTATCTGATTAATCAGTAATCGTTGTCTGAGCCTCCAGTAGTTAATTGACTGTACATAGTCATGATGACTGACTTAGTTTAGCTTGTTAGCTTATACTGTATACTGTAAGTGTGCGTGTGTGTGTGCGTGGCACTTTTGGCAGTATCTGTAGCTCTCTCCACCACAGTCCTTCATTTGACACTCCTAGTTAACTGATTTCACAATGAAGACACGGACAATTTGAAACATAAACTCCAGGGACATGGGGAAAAGAGTATAAATCATAAATCACGTCACCTTGGTCACACCGCAAACAGTCCTTTGCATCTAACCCTCCACTACGTTCTTCTGCGCCTGGAGTCAATGGTTATTTAACCATTGTCATGACATCACTGAGGTGGCCCAAATTACCAGGTCATGACAAGCTAATCTACCCAAGCCAAACCACAAGTGACATAAAAGTAGCACCAGCTAAGTAGCTTAGTTGAATGTATCTACTCATTCTCTCAACGGTGCAATATCTTGTATACTGGATCAGTGCCTCAAAAAGCCATGAGAGAATTAGTGTTTTGTTAGATTCAGAGATTAATATCTCTCTCTTTCTCTTTGACCTGCTCTGTCTTTTTTCTATCATAAACACAAACTCATGTCTTTCCTTCCACTATGTCTCTTTCTAGTCCAGCCACACACTCCTGAGAATGTGACAGTGGCTTTGATAGAGGACAAAGACGGACCCTTCTTCAAGGTGTCATGGGAACCACCCCGTAAAGCAGACACAAGATCTGGCTGGATTACGCTCATCTATGAACTTCGTGTCAAACTGGAGGGAAATGAGGAGTGGGAGGTAAATAAATATTAATTTTCCACAGATTAGGTGGTTAGCCTGAGATGACATTTCACCAGGGAGCCTCCAATCTCCTCCATCTCATGTTTGGAACTTTTCTGTTAACTGCTTCATTAACTTGATAAAATTATGATACAAAACTGCACATACTTGCTATTGTTGCCTTGTGTGGGTGCATGCGTGTGTTCGTATGTGTGTGTGTGTGTGTGTGTGTGTGTGTGTGTGTGTGTGTGTGTGTGTGTGTGTGTGTGTGTGTGTGTGTGTGTGTGTGTGTGTGTGTGTGTGTGTGTGCGCGCACACACGCGCACGCACGAGTGTGTGCATGTTGGCAGTCACACATCATATTCTTGTGGTTCCCAGGAACACCGTGCTGGCCAGCAGAAAACGTTCAACATCTTCAGCCTGCGTCCAGGTGGGACATACCTTCTTCAGGTGCGCTGTAAGCCAGACCATGGCTTCTGGAGTGAATGGAGTTCCACCACATACATCAACGTTCCTGACTGTAAGAGATCCTACAAACCGATACATGAAATACTTCGTATTTTCATATAATATAAATATATGAACAAATGGTGAGGTGAAGACCATTACAATTCATAGATTCTCCATATTTCAACTTTTAATGATATTTTTATATTAATAACCTACTTCGTCGTACTACGGTGTCACACAAAAGTAGCAAAAACAGCCAATCTACAAGCTCACAACATGGTGCATCGCTGCATGTTATAAGCTTGTAGATCTGCTATTTGTGCTATTTTAGAACAATATTTTAAGTGATAGTGAAAGTGGTTAAGTGTGTCTGGGTTTTATAAATAGTGAAACAATGAAAAGTATTAACAAGAACTTGTGACTAAATAATAACTATTGGAATACAGGTTTGCTTTTTGTAGATGTGAATGCTTCTTTTTTCCTTTTCCTGAAAAGTAACAGTTTTGGATATACATATAGGATTCCACCCGACAGTGACGAAATGTATGTTGTGTGTTTTAGACATCCCATATGAGAGGTCCATGTCGATCGTCATCACAGTCTTCTCTGCCTTTATCTTCCTCATCCTCACATGTTTCCTAAACATGAAGATCCACAGGTGAGAGAATGACAGAAAATACAAATAATATATTATATTGTTTTATTAATGCATTTGGTGGAATTGGAAGTACTGGAAAAGGTAAACCACCAATTAAGGAATTACATAAAAACAATAACAGCATTCCTATTCCTAAAATGATTTTTTTTTCTCCTTTTCTTTTACAACTCAAGTGTGAAGCACTGCCTCCTGCCACCAATACCTGGTCCCAAGATCAATGGATTTGATAAGCAGCTTCTCAAGGTAAGAAACACTGGAAAGAAATACAAAATATAGTGATTTTCCAGTGATCAACAACTAATGTACTGCATATTCCTTTGCATAGGATGGAAGATGTGAAGAGGTCTATCATGCATTGGTGGTGCCTGGTTTCCCACCAACTACCTTGTCTGACCTTGAGCACTTGCTGGTGGAGGACGTGGAAGTGAATGCTCCAGAAGAGCAGGAGCTGATGTTAGAGGAAGGCAAGGACCTCCAGGAGGGCTGTCTGAAATCCAAGGGTTCCCCATCTGACAGTGACTCTGGCCGGGGCAGCTGTGACAGCCACATCCTGCTGATGGAGAAGTGTGGAGAGGTGGAGGTCAAAGAATATGAGAGAAAAAAGGAGGCAGATAGGATAGGGCAGCGATCTGGCTGGGAGCAGAGAGAGGTCAGCCAGGCTCATCGAGAGGGGACCAGCCCTGACATGTGTGACGGGAGAGTGAAGACCTGGCCTTGTGTGTTCTCGCCACTACCTCAGTATAGCTCCAGATCCCTGTTCCATCTGGGCTCACTGGAGATAACCAAGCCGCTCTGCCTCTCTGACAGCTTGTTCCCTCCGCCCTCCACAACCTCCCAGCCAGCTCAGCACTGCTATGGCTCAGAGGATGGCCTGAATCTGGGGTCTGGCCTGGAGGAGTTCCGCTTGGGTGAGAAGCAGTTACAGCAGCTCCATGTATCCCAAACCCAGCCTTGCATGCACCTCCGGGAGGCTCACGGTCAATACAACATTCCCAGCGTGGGGCACAAGGAGGCCATTGGCAAGCTGCAGCTGGCCCCATTCAGGTCCATGGAGTACGTTGAAGTCCATGAGGTCAATAAGGATGACATGGTGCTCCTCCAGCCCCTTTCATCAGACCAGGGCCAGGGGGAAGCCCTCTCTCAGCTATCCCAGCGACAGGGGGAAGCCCTCTCTCAGCTATCCCAAGGGGAGGACTACAGCAAAGTGAAGGGGGTGGACAGTGGTAATGTGCTGCTACTCCAGAGAGAGGTGGAGGTGAAGGGACACGAGAGAGAGGGGTGTCCTTGTGACCACCAGGAGACAGATGGAACAATGCAGGGTTGCTGCACAATGTCCGCCACTCTCACTACCCAGACGCCATGGACCAAACCAAATGTCTCTACCCACATTCACATGATGCCACTTCAGGAAGAAATGGTCCTGACAGAAAATGGTTATGTGGACACAACTACTATTCTATTGAATCATTAGGTGTTATTTTGTGGACTTGAGTGAGACAAAACAAGCACTCCCCAGTAACCTGACTCCACCGTGGGTCCGTCTGGAGGTCACTGGCTTGTTGTGCAGTGCATTTGGTCTACATTCTCTTGGATTGCCCAAATTCTGGAGGATCAAACGTATGCACAATTAATAGGACATTGAATACTAAATGAGGGCAAAGATGAGCAAAGCTCCTTTTGGTGACATTTATCGGGGGAGAAAAAAATAACTGAAAAACACTGCAGGATCTGTGTTAGCTTTGGATGGAAAAGAAAATACACAGACTCCTCAGAAACTGCTGACACTTGGAAAGAAAAGCTGTTGTTAATTTATTTGTATTTTATTTAATCTATTTAAGATATTTTTCTTATAATATAAGAGCCTGATAAATACTGGTTTCATTCCACATCTTTCCACTGATGCCACTCTAAATTCAAGAATACAAAAAAAGCAGTTATATTTTTTTATTAATCACAATATTGAATTTGTGGTGGAAGTTATGTGTATGTATGCTGTTGTTACTAGTGAATATCTCTCCTGTAAAACGTGCAACAATGAGTTTTCTTTTTGAAAGATTTTCAAAATATTTCAGTATAAAGAATAAAGGGCTCAACTGCAATTTGTGTGATCTGGTGTAATACCTGTGTCTACAAAATGGTTTGTATCTAGAACTGAAAATGTATTCTACTGAAATTATTTCTGAAATTTTATTATGCTGGTAAATAGAATAAAACAAAAAATCATACTTAAACATACGTGTTTTTATTTATTTATGTATCAAGTAGTTATCATTTATTTGTTAAGTAGTAGTTATTGTATTCTGCTTAAATGTATTGAATTATATTATATTATTATATGTGTTTGGAAATGTCAAGCTATTGTGAATGTAGGCTATAACTGGTTACAGGAGTACGGATAATGCAAGCCTGGTACCAGCATAAATCAGTTTGGGGCTGCAACATGTTATCCAGCACATATTTTTTTTAATATATTTTATAAATAAAAATGTAAAATAACTAAAATCACCAGCTGTGTTGCTGAATCGACCACTGGTGCAATTTGTCCAGTAGGTGTCAGTGGTGTGAAGGATTTTGTCAGTGGTGCCGTGCTGCGTTAGACTACAGGAGGTGAGAGCACGCTCGTGTAGCCATGCGTTTAATTGCATTTGCAACAACAACAACAACAACAACAACAACAAACAAAGTCAAACAAGGATTCGAATGCCAAGTTTGGACTCATATATCTTGCCTTAATACTAATACATTATTGTTATTATTTATGTAAAAAATAAATCAGTGATTTTTGTTGGTTCATTATTCAATTGTAGGCCTACTCAGGCGTGAAATTCCATTATTTTACTCTCATCTTACTTTCTCTTCCTGTCCTCAAGAACAAGCCTGCTGGAGGTACAGACACATTTACAAAATATTTCTCCTATTTCTGTTCACCAAATGCAAACCCCTAGCCTGGCTCCACCCCCTGAATTGCTAGCTCAGGAGTGAAACGAAATGAAAATTCAAGTCATAATATTCAGTGTCAATCTAGCAAAACCCACCAGGGTCCCACAAGGAAACATGAAGCCTGTAGTATCCTCTACTGGCAGAGGAAGGAACAACAGGGGTATTCCCATTAACATCATCTCTTTATTGTCAGCTGATCAGTTTTGCTCAACTTTTCTTATTTATTTTCTTATTTTAGTGTTTTCCTTTGTTTTAACTTGTTTTATTTGACTGCTGTAGCCTACCTTGATAACATTATCTCTGTGATGCAATTCATATGCAGTGGTTGATGACAAAAGGGTGGCTGAACCTGCTATGTAATACACGCGCGTGCGCACGCTCACTCACACACACACACACACACACACACACACACACACACACACACACACACACACACACACACACACACACACACACACACACACACACACACACACACACACACACACACACACACACACACACAGACACACAGACACACACACACACATGCTGTGGAGAGGATGAGAGGATGAGGATATGAAGGAGGAGGAAGGTAAAGTGATTGGGGAGAAGAGGATGGTGGAGGAACCTGCCCCGGGCCCGACTGCTTCCTTTCCTTCCCTGACATACCACAGAGGATTTGCCCCTCTTTTACCCTCAAGGGTTTGTGCCTCTATCCTGGGAACCTGACAAATCTGATAGCTCATGTTTCATTTGTTCTGACTGGAGATTCCAGGCTATTATGTGTTTGAGGTTCGGGTTCCCATACCCTCCCCCCCACCCCAATTTGAGCCACTCTATGGGCTCCACGGCTGGCTGACTCACATCCAGGTTTGTGTGCACTGTGTGCACGTCCTCACTCTTGAGTTTTATATGTCATTTATTGTCACTTGACTGGGGGTCTTGACCTTGCTTTTCAGTGCAGTGTGATTAACCACTTACGGCCTATTTAAAACAAAAATGGCTGAAATAGCCATCTACAAGCTACAATTTTTGCCTATAATGGCATCAAGGTCTCTGGTCCCCCAGCAAGGCCACAGACACCGTGGTCTTCCACTGCGGCTTCTTTTAAAGTGGAGTTCCAATATCCAATCCACCCCCAATCCACATTTCACTCTCTGCCTGTTTGCTGTCATTCAAAAACAAATTCACTCTCATTTCTCTTTAGCAGCTGGTTTGGACAATTGAGAGAGTCTCTACCTTGTGTTTGTCTTTCATTAGCATGTGGAAGCATCATTATTATTCCATGAAATGATTTGACATGTGTGCAATACTAATCTATATTAGTCTGTTCATTTGACTCCAATGTAGTCTGTGGTTCTTATGATACAACCCAGTAGGTAACTGAAATAGGTAGAATTATCTGCAGAAGGCTGCAACAACGAGAAAAGGGGAGTGTAAGGAAAGAGGACATTGAGTTGTTTCCCTCTATAGAATATGCATGGCCCAAGGGCACAGGCAAGTCCAGACCAGTCCAGACCAGAACAGACCAGACCTCCTTGACTCAGGATATGACAAAACTGGACACACCCAAGCTACCACCTGTCATTAGCATTGTTTGAACATTATTATATTCATTATAATTTTAACTCATCCTATGAATGAACTTCCACGTTTCATCATTTCTGATGATTAAACTTTGCTATACACATCAAAGTTCATTGGAAAAATACGGGAAAGTGTAATCATTTTCAGCAACGAAAATTATCTTTTGTAGTTTTCTATAGCTGTGATCCCATTATACTTTATCATGGAACCACTTAAAGTAAAGAGGAATGATTTGAGTGCGAGTTTGCATGTCAAACAAACTTAAAGATACAGTAACTACACATTAAAGTAAAATCCTCACCGTTAATGTAAACATTTGGAACTCTTGAGTTAAATGAACACTCAGGATTTTACTGTGTGTTTACTGTTCTCTATAGACAGCATATAGGAATTACCAGCAACAAATACACGTGTGTTAGCCAATTGTATGCATGACTGAGCACTGTTCTGTGTCTCTGTCTGATCACCCCAGCCCAGCGAGCCCAACCCTTCAGGACTGTTCTGGACACAGCACAGGCCAAGGTCTTACATAAGAGGTAGAGGAATGCTGGAGCATTGCCGTGAACTCCTACATCATCACACATACACACACATACAGAGGGGCCCTCTACCCTGAGAAAAAGAATACACTCTCTCCATAACTAGGCTAAGTTAGAAAGAATGATGAGCAGGGTTTTTTTCTTCTCCAGTTTTCAGTCACTTTTATTTACACTTTACAGATTACATTGCACAATCACTCTGCCTCAAGTAATAAAAATAGACAGTATCCAGGTTTTTGTTAAAAAAAGATCAAATTATGCATTCAGGGAAATAATAAGAATTCAAGAACAAGTTTAATCTGAAAAAATAAGTTATCATGGAAATACTTTATCTCATCAACGCAGATAATCAAACATAACACTACACCTCAAACCAGAGACTTCAGGCTTGGTTCTGTTATGTGACCCAATAAAACTTTCTAGTTCTCTCTGGGTTCTTGCCAGAACGAAGTTTACTGGCCCTAGTACCTCTGGGGTCAAGTAAGGCCAGGTCTTGATTCAATGAAACAGAACACAGCTTCAACATCTGTTCCACTGAGTCTTGCAAAGTTATGTAAAATAGAACAGTTCTCAACCTGCCATTTTCCATTGTGCCTCAGCTGAATGTAGCAGACAGATGTTAACATATAAATATAGACGTTAATATATGCGCAGACGGCAGATACATCTGTGAAGGTAGACAGCTGTTAATCACTACATTTTATGAGTTCATCCTCCCAGTCCAGGCCCAGCTGCTTTAAACAAATGTATAACTTTGTCTCTTAAGACACTTCAGATTCTGTGCGGTCGATAAAAAACAAGATAAAATACAAGAAAAACGACCTTCATTTGAAAATATACAGTACATGATAATACAATCCATTAACTTCAAACAACTTCCCCAGCTAGAAACGAAGAAGTTCTCACATTTTGACTTTTATGTATAAAACTAATAAAATACAATACTGACAATATTTCACAAAACTCTGGTGTAAGCAGACACCATTATTGCACTAGGACTGATGATCATGTATCTTTATATATATATGTTTGTATATATATATATATGAGCCACAACCCCACAGCAGTTCAGTCACTTATTCAGAGATGTTAGGCATATGTGGCCACTGCAATGAGGACCTGTATTGCCATGGAAACACAGGGCACTTGCCCGATGATGTAGGCCAACGACCGTGTGGGTGCCCGCATGGCAAACAGGTAGGCCACACTGTGTAGCGTTCTGGCTAGGAAAAACACCAGGAAATGCAGCCGGGCCACGGCCAATGAGGGTCCAGTAAGGCAGTAGACGGCCCCCACGAATAGGAAAGGCAAAATGTTCTCCATGTCGTTACGGTGAGCCCTGCATGGGAGACAAAACACAGTCAGTCACCCTGTTATCTACACTGTAAAATCCTGAGTGACAATTTAACTCTGAGAGTGTAGAAATGGAACGAACTGGATCTGTAAAGGTCCATTTGGTGAGTTCACAGCAAAATATTTGTAGGCTGTAAATTGTAAATTTAACTGAGTGTAGAAATGTGTCCAAACACATTTGTAATGCTTATTTTTTTTACCTTCATGAGTGCAAAGTGCAAACCCATTATTATAAGTTTAAAAGGCACATACACAGGTATGCCTACACACACATGTACACGCACAGACATGCAACCAAACCCTAAATCCAAGGCCTAACCCGAAAATAGTCCCTTGAGCTATTTGAGGTTGAAAAAGTGTCCTTGCTTTCTGGTCAAATGTCATCATTCCCACAATTTTGCTACTCTTGTTTTCTTATTCAATAATGTCTTTTCCACATAAAACTGGGAAACACGTTGACACACATCTGTTTTTTATATAGGGCATTGCTCAATCGTTCCCCTCACTTCCCATAATTATTTCTGAATGCCGACGAACTTTACTTGCTCTTTTTTCCAGGAATTGTAATGATAGAAGGACGCAAGTCATTAAATTAAAACCCTGCATTGCATGAAGATTATTCTGTCTTTGAGTCATGACAGATGATCCACCTTAATTCCGTTTGACTTAAGGTGGATCATGAACTTTCCTCTGAAGTGATGTTGTGTCAGTGACAGTGTAAGCATAGCGAATACAGTGTGCTGAGGAAAACCACTGGATTGCATTCCATGCTACGGACATGACATCAGTAGCTACTGTACTTCAAAGGAAGGACAATGATTAATTATACAAGATGAAAAACATCTGTTACCCAACATTCCCTGTCACCAAAAAGCATGACTTTTCATTATGATTCATTGCCATGTCACCTAAAATGCAATTTCCTGTAAAAATGTCACTTTCAATTTTTTTCTCCATAAAGCCACATGTCTTATAGGTTTGCCTGGTGCCTAATTAGGCTGTGTTTTCATTAAGCTGTGACCTCGGCCCCTGTAGCTGCTTCTTGGAATGCCTGACTAATCAGAATCTGTGGATGTCATAGACCCACTAGCCCCCGCCAGCCCCCCACCCACCCCGTTTCCTGTGCAACCACAAAGGAAACTTAGAAAGAAATATTATTTTAGGAGCCCTGCACTGGAAGACAAAAACTAAATAAAACCAGCCGCACACAACACAAGCACAGCATTGGTAGAGCTAGAAAGGGATGTGATTATATCTATCCTGGGGCCTGAATGTCATAACATTCCCTGATTAGATTTCATTTGTGATGCTAGATAATTGTGTGCGAGTGCACAAATGTTTCCTGTCATTAAAAGATATAAAATATGGGTCTTGGAGGGTGATGAGAGGAGGGGGATCAGGGATTATAAAGTTTATAGTGTGTTGAGAAAGCATGCAGCTGCTGTCCTCAGCACCACGGATCATTTCCTGGCAAGTTAAAACAAAACAAGCATTCCCTGCTGTAGGACGGTGAACAACCATTCCCAGGGGGCTATACTTGGTCTGCTCCTTGTTTCCCTCTACACCAACACTCTTCAAGGAAAATAGTGTGAGCTTGTAGATCTGCTATTTTCACAGAATGTTAACCATGTGGGTGAATATGCATTTATTCATTCTGTAACACTACTGTGGGTGAACAGCCATCTAAAAAGAAGATCCAACTGTGGACCTCTAAGATTCCACTTCTACAATTGAATTAACTCTGCATCTAATAATGCAATGCAGTGACTGATCTTTGGCTGTCTAAATCGCTCAAAACTTTTGAACTATTACACATATGGCTGAGATTTAGAAGTAGGACCCATGCACATTCAAGCACCTCAGTGTGACCAATGCATATCATTCGCTGTTTTTCTTTACCTTCTATCCAATCTCGGAGCCCAGATGCAACTGAAAAAGGAAAAACAGCGACCTCTGTTCGTCCCTCCTCAGTCTCTCACGCAGTGCAGAATCTGTTCTTGAGAGATTACCTTCTATCTACCTTCTCTGCTATTCTTAAAAGGAGCACTTCAACATTTTATCTTATCTTCATATAATTGGTCCTCACTAATGCTCATTATAAGATGGTATAATTACTCACTCTGCATCTCAGAGGTGGGCTGTGGATAGTTCAGCTTCTATTTACGCATGCTAACTTTCTAGGATGAGAAATTCTGTAGTTTCCATTAGCTTGGAATCCCCATCGATGACATCATTGGCAGGCATGTTTCTGAACTCCCTCCTCCGACTGAGACACAGAGCGAGTATACAGAAGTGATGACATCTTATGAGCATTGGTGAGGACCAGTTATTTGAAGATGAAGGAATGTAGTACCCCTTTAATCATTTATTTGTTATTATAGAATTTTGTCTAACAATTAATTTAAAAAATATGTTAATTTCATTACGAAATACCTGCACTAAATAGGCAATAGTATAGGCCTAGGAATTCACACTCCAAAAGTTCCATCAAACTTTTTTTGACCCGTTTGAAATTAATGTATAGCTGGGAGTAGACACAACAGATGCAGCACAGCAACAAAATGAACATACATACAAGTGTGACACACACAGACACACACACACACACACACACACACACACATACACACACGCACACACGCACGCACACACGCAAGCACGCACGCACACACACACTTTTAGAGTTTCCACACTTTTAGAGTTTCCCCACTATCCCTCATGAGACTACAGGCTATTCATCTCATCTCATGGCATGCTATACTCAACATATAGACTACTTTTTACACCAATTCAAACGTTAACGTTGTGATGACTGTAGCTAAGCCTATTTCACACGAATAAAGCAGGCCTACTGAACAATCCCTGTAGTGTCTCACCTTAGGCAACGTTCCACGGTGGGATCCTCTCTGCAGAACTGAAGACCCCCATGTCTGACTGCATCCTCAGGGTTGGTGAAAGCCTTTTAGAGCCAAGAATGGAAAAATAGTCATACTCTCTCAAAGGACATTGCATGTGGTGCTGCCTTCAGTGCCTTGTTTAAGCTCTATAAATTAATGAATAGCTTCTGATGTTTTTACACTTTCAACTGGCCCTACAAGCTCACAATGCATTGCGATGAATGAATATGTATATGAACAACACAATATGAACAAGTACTCTACCTAAGTCCAATTTTGAGGTATTTTTACTTTACTGCAGTATTTCCAATTTTCAGTACTTCTACCTCTACTTTCAGTACTCCACGACATCTCAGAGGAAAATATTGTACTTTTACTCCACTACAAGTATTTGAAAACTTTAAGTTACTAGTTACTTTCTAGATTTTGATTATTATTACAAAACATACATTACAAAACATACATTACATACATTATTGAATGAATATGTAGGGCTTTAAATGATGGATATTTTTAGGTCACTCACCTTTTTTCGAAGCCTCACTTGTCCAGTTATTATTGCTATAATGTACATCTTTATTATAAGAAGTACAGCATAGAAAATGAAACACGAGCAAACGTCATCATATATCATGATTGTTCCTTTAAAGTCCCCGAAATCCTTGTCAGTTATTGCAGCAGGCTGCTGAGGAGGACGCGTGCGGCAGAGAAAATGAAGTAGACTCACTTTCAGAGACGTTTATATAGCGCACCCCTCCCCCAAGACTACGCTAGAACTTTCACTGGATCCCAAAAACTGGGTCGGCACCCATTTGTGGGTCGCAGACACATTTTCATGGGTCCCTTAATTTTTTCGTTTCCTACTTTTTGTTTTTAATTATTATTATTAAAAAATAAAATTAAAAAAGTTTTTCATGAACTAAAACAAATTCAATGATTTTTTTTCCAAAAAAGAATTCATAAATAAATGAAATAAATCAAACAAATTCCATAAATTAGAAAATATTAATGCTTAAGAAGATATCTACAAGCTCACTCGCATCATGATGCCTTGTGAGCTTGTAGATCTGCTATTTTCACTAGTTTGGGTACTGGGGGAGACATCAAATTTCTCTTTTGGGTCTCGAGCCAGGGAACCAGTTGACCCCTTGAGCCTAAAAATGTATAAACAGCCTACAATGTACATTTTGACAGATTGAAAATACTATGATTTTTATCTGACACATTAAAAACAAAAAAATAAACCTGTCCAGCCATTATTTATGCCCCACACCTCCTCTAGTCTGCACGCCCTAGCGTGTTTGATGTGGTGAATGTTGGAGCATGTCCATGTGTTCCCCCCTCTGGGCATGGAATTTACACCAGGTCGCTCAAATACTAAACTTTCACTAGGAGCATAATAGTTCGAAGAGGTTATAGCATAATTAGATTGAAGTGAATACACAGGTCCCCAATGGAAACAAGCCATAGTGCTTTCTTGGGTTTTAATCCTTTTAGCATCCTTTTGTATTGAAATGTACTTTTTTTTTTCAAACTGTTAATAAAGTGTTCAATCAATCAATCAAAGTGACTGTCATAATTTTGTCGGTTGGTAACAATATGTATATCTCATTAATGGTTGAGCTCTTGTTCAAAAAGTTGAATAAGGCTATCTGACAAATCATGGATTCTCATTGTTTTACAATTATGAATTGTCCTGTGTAGCCTACAGATGACCTAAGGTAGGAGTCAGCATGAACTCTCTAGTCCAGGGGTTTTCAACTGATTGTGAACCAGGGACCACCACCCTGACTAAGAATCAACCTGGGGACCACTGTTGTGTTGGGTGAGGATATGAGCTAAGTGCTTTGCTAACACTTGCTACTGTATGCATGCATCCCATGATACATCCCACTGTTTCTCAACCAGTGGTCCATGGACTTATCAGACACATGCAATTATATGGCCACATTTCCTAATAATGATGACTCCATCAGGCAATCCGGTCCACTTTCCCTTTTTGAACTCCCTTTTCTGTGGAATTTCTTGACTACCAGGTCGATAGTATGCACTATTACATGGAACAAGAAGAAAAAAACATATTGCAATATGGTCAGGGACCACATGCAATACCTTCAGGGACCACAAGTGGTCCACGGACCACCTGTTGAAAACCCCTGCTCTAGTCAACCGACAGAGTATTATAGTCAAAACACAAGTAAGTAACAAGGATAGCAGGTATATATATCTAACCTTACATCTGTCTAAAATAGATAGTGAATAAATAAGCAACACAGCTGTCTGGATAACATATTCTATCTAACAAGAGGATGAATCAAGATCAAGATAAATAGGCAATAAGTAGGACTACCGAAATAATAAGATTTTTCTTTTAAGAGTTAGCCTTCTAACTGTATAATCATTTTTTTATATAACACATTTCAGCTTTTATTATGTGGTTTATTTGTACTTACTTATCGCCCACAAAGATGTGCATTTTATGTGTTTTACAGCAAGGGTTCCCAAACTTTTCAGGCCACAACCCACCAAAATATATTTGAGCTGAGGACCCCCCACCCTGACAAGCACTTTTAGGCATTACATTTAGTTTGACTCGGTTCCATAGACAAATATTGTGAAAATAGCAGATCTTCAAGCTCACAACGCCTCGCACTCATTCTCCCGTAATATTTGGCTAATTTGGAATTAAAAAGGTCTTAAAAGACCTTTAATTGTGACTTTAGAAATGTGTAGGTAGGTACCCTGTATACATTTATACTGTGTTGTGTTGGTTTACTGTTGTTTGAGAAAACAATGTTTCACATAAAGCTAATCATCTGGGGACCCCCCAAAATAATTTTGGGGACCCCCCTGGGGGTCCCGACCCCCAGTTCGGGATCCACTGTATTACAGTATTATATAACTATATATCTATATACACATAGCCTACATATATGGCAGTTTCATAAACCCTTCACTATCGGGCTCATTGTCAATCCTCTGTCCCCTGTGTCTGCCAGTCTATGGTGACAGAGCTCCCTGTGCTGGTGTCATCGCAACAGTCCTCAGCATC
Source organism: Gymnoscopelus microlampas (assembly GCF_963454915.1). Classification (NCBI taxonomy): domain Eukaryota; kingdom Metazoa; phylum Chordata; class Actinopteri; order Myctophiformes; family Myctophidae; genus Gymnoscopelus; species Gymnoscopelus microlampas. Next base: position 15,922,533 of record NC_139958.1, read on the forward strand.
AGAGAAGGAGGACATGTAATGAAGACCAGTCACTCTGTGGTAGCCACCCTGGAGAGCCTCTGGGTAGGCAGTGAGCTCCATAGCCCTGCGGCTGGATCTGTTCACCGATACATTCCATAGGTCAACTAGCTGGGAACATATGGCACAACCCATGGCAGTTCAGCAGATTCAGACGGTGACAGTGAAATAGCAGCACACACCAAATGTCTAATACACATGTGTAGACACATACAACGTATAGTCACACTCCAGTAAGTACTAAGTTAATCATGACAGACATGACAGCAACTGCAGGTGACACAAGCAGACAGACAGACAAACAGACAGAGAGACAGACAGACATCACTTCACTATTACACATCTAAAGTACGTAGTATCTGAGAGCATTGCAGTATGACACAGTCACAGAATCCTGTGGAGTGTTGAGTAGATGGAATTACGAGTCTTTCCCTGGAATGTGTTTATGCAAGTTCCTCTCCTGTCTGAAGCGCTGCCTGTGGCAAAGAGAGAGAGAGAAAGAGAGTGTGTGTGTGTGGCTGAGAGTGAGAGTTTTAGCATAGTAGAGTTTTCCCCTGTCTCCGGTGACCACAGATTGTAACCGCCTCACATCCAGCCCTGCCTGCAGGGCCTCATATGGGTTGGTATGAGTTCAAAAGGTCACAAAGTCGTAACCAGGTTCCTAAAATGCTTTTTCAAAAGTGGAAGATTTAAAATCTAAATATTTACAGAGTTAGAGACGGTTCACAAAAAGAGGAGTTGAATCAGCGTGAAGCACAGTCCTTCCAAGCCTGCTCAGTCCAGGCGACAACTGAGGACACACTATGGCCCAAAGCTTTCACAAATAGTTGTGGGCATATCAAGTTTTGCTTTTAAGTATGTAACTTTTCCTGTTGACACTTGATTGCTTTGATAAATAAGTAAAAAGCTTCTTGCATCATGCAGTCATCTTCTATCTGGCAGAAGAATTTTGTAGTTGTTTTTTCTGATGCTTCAGACGTCTTGTGTTCAGTGAGAGTCCATAGCTGCTGTCTATACTGAAGCAGATCCTGAAGGGCCAAGAGGAAAAAAGAAACTTATTTAGAGAAATGTCATATCTCACTCAGCTACATTGTGACAATGTAATGCAAGGATCTAGTGTTGGTCATGCTCAGTTAAAAACGTTACTGATAAATAAGTTGGACCAATTTCACCTATAAATCTGCATGCATTTTTCCATTTTGTTTGCTTTCTAAGAGGCAGATGTTGTGGACATGACTGTGCAACTTTTCCATCACAGCAGCAAACGCTCCTTTGCAAACGCTCCTTTCAGACAACAAGAGGCATATATGGTGGTAAAGTGAACATAAGGTATTTGGAACGAGGACAGGGCTATGTGGTAGACAGGAATAATGTCTTCAGGCTGATACTGTGGAACGTCCCTCTTTAATTGATAACTTTAGTCACATTTCACACAATCATAATCATAATCATACTAGAATTTTCACTCAGGTATGTCAAACTTGGTCCTCCAGGGATTAATGTCAGTGATCACTATGTACTTTTTGTACATCAGAGGGTACGAGCCGAATATATTGTTAAGTTTAACAGCCGGAGATGTTGTACATTTACTTTCTTCCACAAAGGGCTTGTACTTGTGGTGACCTAGACATTTCCATACATAATTGGTAATTATTCCAGTTCATTAGAACATATCAGAACATGCCCTCTTGAACTAGACTGTCTGGATAATATCATGCAAAGTTGAATGGCGTAGGCCTGCAAGTTATTACGAGTGATGTTTATCATCTGAACAGAAATGGAACTGTGGTCTGCTGTTTACCTGCCACACCCATCCCAACATGCTGGGGGGACATAGCAGGACAGCCCCATGGAAAAGACTGTAATCTGGAACAACGGCATGTACGTATTAGGTTCATATATACAGTAGCTGCAACACTGCCTTGTTCTTTTCTCTACAAGTCTGATGCATGCCAACAAGAGGTGCACTATAACACTTTCACTATGTTGATTTATTCACTTATATTCGTTATTTCAAAATATAATAATGGTCATCACATTTTAGATGTCTGTGATAGCTTACAGTGATCCTTTATTAATATCCCTTACTCCTTTCAAATACATGTTCTAGTGTCTTCCTATCTAGTCTATGATATGTCATAGATAGACTGTTGCTGAATGGAGTGCACTGTCATGCTCACACACACACATGCAGAAGAACACATGCTAATGGTTTGATGGGGTGGGTCGATTGAGCAGCTGCCATTAGGTGTGCGTATGAGAGGGAGGAGATTCATGAAACGGAAAAGCATGATCCTTTCTCTTACCTACCTTTTAGTGTTACTGCCTCTGTCTCCCAAAGGATGATCAGCGAGCGTATACCGTATAGGATGATCACTTTGCGTCCCCTATAGGATGGTGTGCGTACGCTATCCTCTCTTCATCTCCTCCCTTCCCACTCCCTCTCTTGTCTGCCTCTGTCTCAACCAGCCAGATAGAGCAACACACATACTGTAAGCAGAGGGCTGCAGATGACATCATTCCTGCCCACTTATATTTTATTTTTTATCTTATTCTGTTTAAAACACATACATACCTGTGCATCTTTTTCACACACAGACCTTAAACAATGATGTGTACAGGTTAAATACAGGCGTGTTATATTGGTTATTATCCCTCAGTGCCTAATCAATGTGTCCTCAGAATGTTATTGATCATATTACTGTAATATATAGATGCATGCATACAGTAATGATGCTGTGATTGTAATAATTAAGAATATCAAATGAACATTAACTACTGTATGTGTCTTTAGGAAAATGGTGATTGAGTAAAAGCATAATTTAAATCATTGAATTGAGGCAATGGTGCTATTTCTAGTCTCTTGTACAAAGGCTTGTTTCAACTGTGCCTTTGTTGCAGCTTCAAAGTAATGTATTTAACCATGAAGCCTGTATTACATATTCTAACTATTACCAGGACCAGTAGTCATCAGTCATGTAATGTATTTTTATGATTATGATGATTATGTAGTATACCTGCTATCAGAATAAGATGAGAATTCAAAGGCTTGTGTATTTGTGGATGAGTAGTTGTCTTGCTTCTGCTTTCTTTGCAGCAGCAGCTCAGGAGGTAGACCGGCTCCTGGCATCCTGCCGAAGTTTCCCTGAGACATTAAGACCGGGAACGCATCTGTGTCATTTTAGATTTTAGCTATAACCATGGCTATTCAAAAAATAGCAGATATACAAGCTCATAGCGCGGCAGTGCTGTGCTATGAGCTTGTAGATCTCCTATTTTAGAAAATTCTTGAACATTTGCGCAAATATTATATATATTTTTAAAGGGAACATTTTCGACTCAAATCTTTGCTTCTGGGGGGGTCCCTGGAACAAAATATTTTCAGATGGTGGTCTGCGGCCAAATACATGGCCTTGAAAGGAAAAAGTTTGAGAACCACTGATATATCAACATTCATTTTTTAGAAAACTGTTAGGATTTAGAAGACATTTGTAGATGCGTTCCCGAATTGAATGGGCTAAGGCAAGACAGATTGAACCCCTAACTGCTCCCAATGAGCTGGTTGCTGTCGGTATGGGAATGTAATGATGCCGTGCCCTGTTCAGTGCCATTCTTTACATAGCTTCTTAATTCCAATAAACCTCTATATTTTTCAAATTTTTATATAACACACCAAAAATAAAAAAATAAAAATGAAAGACGCTTTAAAAGAGTGCTTTCAATCATTTAACCAGGCATGGAAGAGTAAATCAGTTTGAAGACAATTCCTGCTAAGTTTACATCATCCACTGGAGTCCTGTTAGTAGCATTTGCTATGGACCATGTGTCTTTTATAAAGTTTGTTTGATTTAGTATCAAGATTATCATAACAACAGCCACTGTAACTGGAGAGAACATAGAAATCATTACGTTATGTTACTTTCCAATATGAATGAAGAGTGACGAGTTGTGATTGATATCCCCCACTGTAATATTTGTTTTCAATCAGAAACCAGTTAAATGGCACACTGCTACACAATCTAAATAATGCAACACAAACTTAATGAGTTAAGAAGTGGGAATAATTTAAATGCTACCACCGATCATTTCTTAACAGCCGTCACTGCTGTAAACTGTTCAAACGCTTCTGTGGGACCGTTTTCTAATACATCGATGATGCAGGTGAGATTGCTTGGACATTTTTATTTCCAGTGCACTTACCCAAAATAAGACAAAGTAGCTGAAGACAAATGTTCTCACAGAGATCCGACTCATATGGATATACATTTGAGGAAAAGACAAAATTCACAATTCAATTTTCTTAATTCAAAACAACAAATACATTTGCTGTCATTAAAGCATTATTGGCAAACAACAAAAACCTGGATCTATTGCTTTGCTATAGACTTATTCAGCTTGTTTGATGTAGTATAGAATAATGTTTGAACCACTTGAACCCTAGCTTCCCTATCCTTGGGGAACCAAAAATGCTGATCTACAAGCTTACAACGAATCGCAACGCAACACGTTGAGAGCTTTAGTTTGACTAATTTTGTGTAGAGGGGGAAAAAAAGAGCGGTACAGAGTCGACCCCGGTCAACTAAGTACTAATTGACTAAGTATAGAGGGCCTTGTACAATTGTGAATATCGAGCTGAAACCTTGCCAAAATATAGTCATACATGACTGACATCATAGACTGGACACATTAAGTCCAAGATCCACATGAAGCCACACCATTATCCGATTTCCGTCTTATTCCATCGTTTGTATTATTGAGCCTGCAGAACCACCTGTTTTTTGCTCTTTTCGGGTTTTCCTCACTCCAGAATTCCAAGGACGCAGCAAGTAAATCATTACTATCTATGGCTAAATCTTTCAAGCACACTGATTTAAATGGGAGATAAAACAGTTGGGCCAGAAATGTCCAGTTACACAGATTGAAACATTTTATTGGCAATTTCTGAAAATGGTCTAGTCTTGATTACTCTCATAGGAACTACAGCAAGTGTATTTTTGCAAAATGTGACCATTTGCACTGTTGTTATCTGTCAAGTATGCTTAATGTTGCTTTATTTAAGGAGAAATGTATGAATAAGCATTTTTATACTCTTGTTAGAAAATATGTTTTATTGAGAAAACAGCTTATTCTAAACTATACATGTTTATTAACTTCCCATGTATGTAGCATTATGGTCTTATGCCTACTGTATGTAATGTATATACTGTATGCATGTACTGTACAGACATATGCATGTACTATGTACAGTATGTACAGTATTTATGTATGTGCCCCCTAGTCTTCAGTATGATTATGAGAATAAATACAACCTCTGGTAGCAAAGAAACTAGACAACTGCGATAAGACATGATTCGGTTTGTGTTGTCTTCACCAGTCATGAAAAGACTTAATGTTACATGCAGTTAAGGGCATTTCAAATACAAATTAGACTGAAAAGCACATGTGTGCATGCATGATTCACAATCTGATCATATGGGAATAAATTCTTTTTTGTGTAGCTCAGAATATTTCACTGATTTAAGCGTTTTCCAGGGGCTCAGATTACTAATGTGAACTGTTTATTTATGGTAGGAGGAGCCAGAGTACAGTTTGTTTGTTCTCTGATGTCTCTGAACCACTAATGTGCTAAGCAAGTGGCAAGATGTGGGCAGAACCATACTAGAAATAAGCAAATAATGGCAAACATGTTAAATGTCTCTTGGGGTTAGGACCTCCAGGGAAGCATGTACAAGTGAACGCGTAAACAAGTAAAGCATAACACTTCTGTCCTCCTAAGCGTAGCCGCCAATCCTCTGCCTGCCTGAATCAGACACAGTTTACAGTATGACACTTAGATACTACAGTAGCCGCTCCATAGATGTGGAATGATGTGTTATTTTCCACTGTAACATCAAATATCAGAATTGCTCAATAAAGATACATTTTCTTCCTACTACAATATATCATAGTTGAGTACCATTTTGTCTTCTTGTGACGAGGCAACAGATTAATGCATTGCTACATTTACAGAGTGCTCACAACAAGGATTCTTCACCAAGGTGCAAATTCCTCGGTTTCTTGTGGAGGCAGGAGTGATGCAGAAGTCAAATGGCCTGTTGAGAATGAGAAAACAAAAGCCCAAATTGTGAAACAAGTGCGAAACAAACAAATGTTTCTTCAAACAAACCTTGTGAAACCTTATGGTCAAGCTTCAACTGTTTAACTAGTTATGACATCTCCAAAATTCCTGCCCTGCTGGCTTATAGCGCTGTGTGAACTCATGACAGTGACAAGGACGGATCTACAAGCTTCCTCTTGTAGATCGTCTACTTCTGGCGAATGTTCCCCCAGAATAGGGATGCTGTGGTTTAGGTGGTTAACCACTTAAGCCCCATTTTGCACTTGTTCCGTTTTCAACAAATATTCAAAATGTTTGAAAAATCACTAAAAACTAATTATATTTATGAATATATTGTCCTATAATGACATGCAAAACTTTAGATGCCAGGGTTAATGTGGTTAGATTAGAGTGGTTACATTTATAATTTACAAGTAAGATTCATTAAATGTTAGCATTATTAATCGTCACATATTTTAAATAATGTAGGTAGTAGGTACTGTTTCAGTGATCTATGCAAGAGTCTCACCTTTCTCTTTCTCTGTGCCTCAAAGTGCTCTGGTCTCTGCCTCAATCTTTCTCTCTCCGTGCAAATTGTCTGTGTCGACCGGGGCCACGGTCTGTCTCACTGCAATCTCAGGGCCTCCACCATAGATGCTCAACAGATATTGCCACGTCTCCTCTGAGATCTGACCATAGTCAGCACCTATGTGCCAAAACAAACATGAATACACATAATTAAGTGACTCTCTGAGGCTGTCAGTACACTGAACAAGGACAAAAAAAGAAAGAAAAATATGTAAAAATACCTTATTGTAGTTCACACGATACACATAGTATACTTGCACTAATGTTTGTATGTATGTGTACCTTTCTTCTTTTTTTTTTACACATTCTATATATCCGGCTAATGAATTATACTCCCTAGAGGGTTTTTACCCTTACCGTCTTTCTTCTTAACCATTACTACTATTACCATTATATTTTTATATATAATAAGTACTATAATTAATCATAATTCATTAATTCATCAATGACTATTATCTTGTTATATTGTAATTGTTGTTAGTACTGTCTGTGGAACCTGATGCCAAACCAATTGCACTGCTTACACCTGTATAAGTGAGCGACAAATGAACTCTTTTCAAAAGTATCGAAACATTACTGACTGTCACCTTGTTTGAGCTGTATGTGTCCTCCTTTCATAACACCAATCTTACTGTTGTCAATGGGACCAGGTGGCTCTGAAAAAGAAAGAGGACAAATATTATGTATGTTTTGACAGGAAGCTAAATTACTTTTAGGCACTAGTACTTTAAACACATAAGCCTGATTTATAATTTGTTTTAGGCTGGTGTCGCGATGCAACGTGTTGTGAGCTTGCAGTTTCTTTTTTGTTTCAACACTTCCAATTTCACTTCTTTATCCTGTATCCTGAAAGACAATCTCCTGATTGGATAAAATAGGTGTCCTGACCTGAAAATGTATTTTCCATTTACTAAAGAGCTGGAGGGACAGGGAGACAACCGTTACTGAAAAAAAAACACTCTATAGCAATGATTACTGTTGGAATATAAAGCTATGTAAAGCCCAGTCCACACAAATGATTCACGATGCAACGAGTTGCAACTTGCAACCACTTCCGACCTGCAACGGGGCAATTCAAACCGCTGCAATTTCTCTCTGCAACAGTTTTGTTGCATCTACTGTACAAGCTCACAGCACGTCTGTAGATCTGCTATTTTTGGCTAATGTTCCCCCAGAATATGGTTCTGTGGTTCAAGTGGTTAATGTGGTTATTAATGTAGCTGTACAGTCATACCATGGTCTTTGCCCTTAACAAAGCTCTCCCACTCTCTGAACCACTGCATGCTGATACACAGGATGACAGTGGGCGCTTCCTCAGCCTGAAACTCTTTATTTAGCTAAAACAAGGAGACAAGAGCATACAATCAAAATCAAATTCAAAGGAGAAGTACACACATGCATCCATAATTCCTTAAAACAGGCAGTACTCTACCTTGATGAAAGTGTCGATTTCCACTTTTCTGCGTTTTGCCAGAGCTTCAATCTCCACCTGGCAGATGGCACACATGTACAGATGGTTCACAGCTGGACCACCTCCAAAGCTGCACAAAGATACAAGAGATAAAATAGACCATTAGTTCTCCACCGTTTTCATTTCAACGACTCTCAGTTTGATATGCATTAGGCCATTTGTTTTTTTAATTTATTTTTTAAATCTCTGGGACCCTAATCTTGGAGATCGGCTATTTTCACGCGACAGCGCCATATATAAATATAAAATAAGTGGTCAACATAGTAACGTGCCAGCTGCTCACCTGTTGTAAAGATACTCCCACACGTTCTGTGGCAGTATGACCACCAGGTCGTCTATGTATTGATATTTATTAGGTGGGATCCCTGTGCAGAGATAGAAGCAGAGTGCAGAGGTTAATAACTGTCATGTGCACAACAGACTGAGGAACACTGTAAAACTGTCTATGTACAGTAACTACCTCCTCACCAGTCTTGAACATATATATACAGTACATACACCTTTAAAACTTTTATTCTACCTAAACTCTTATTGTTTTTATTCATTTTTAATTGCAGTAATTTCACCCCACTCCTTTATACTGGTGTAAACATGTCATAATAAAGTTGAGTTTGATGTGCATGAGTGGGTCTGTTTTGTAACGTGTGATTCTGTGTTCACAGAAGCGGCAACAAAAACTACAAAAAGACAAAGTGTGATCAGCTACATTTCTACAGAGTCGCTTTTGAAGTGTTGCTCAAGCTACATTGTGTAAATGAAAATAATATAGCACAAGGAACTAGTTAACAAGAATAGTTTTTTTTACTTTCATTTACAGACTGTGAGAGAACGGAAACAAAAATGAAACAAAAATATATGATTGTTTGACGCTTCACTGCGTAACTGCTAAAAGACAGTTGAGGTCAGCTCAACTATTTTGTAGCATGTCACCCACATCACTTAGCAACAAGTGTCGGATATCAATGTCACTGGCTTCCACTGAAAATAATTTGTAGCAGCGTAGGGAAATATGTCCGTAACACTTTGTTTGACTTATGAGCTTATGACAGCACTAACCTCCATGCCGACAGAGAAACGTTTGGTTGCTGATGGGTCCTGGTTCTGTGAATGTGTTGAACTTATTAAGCCATTCTCTGGAAATGTAAAACTGAAGTAGGCTGGGCTCTTTCATGTTGGCTAGAGCGACAACCTTCTGCCTCTCCCGAACCGACTCTTCACTGCTCTTCCTGCACACCGAGAGGAAATATGTATACACCATAATCAGCAATACTTTTTACAGACACAAACTTATTTGAGAGTGATCATTATTGTAGGACTGTGCATGGCTCACCTATAGAACAATACATAGGCCTCTGCATTCTGCACGACAGTTTCATGGACTTCTGTTACGTATTGGTCATCAAACTCATACCACTGACCATTAATCACATTCTGACAGTACGCTATGTAATGCCCACCTGAAACACCAGAAACAGAGAGATGAGAAGTGAAATATAACAAGCAGAGGGAAGGAGCCTAATTCATGCAACGGTGTCAACAGTGCCAAAAATAGCTGATCTACAAGCTTGCTTGTCGATCGGCCATATTTGGTGCACAACATCGTTCTACAACACCGCTTGACGAAGTATAAATCAGACTTGAGGCTTACCAATGAAAAGGCCACAAGAGATTCTATGGATTAAATCAAAATAAAATCTCACGACTGACAATGTTTGTATGGCCAAGTCCTAAATGTGTGAAACAGGGTGAAATGAGCCCTCTCCACACTATATTAACAAAATATTAATGTAAAATTATTATGTTTTAGTAATATTGTCCCTGCTGTTCTACAAACTGCTAACCAGGTGAAGAAATCATCTTCAGTTTCTGAACATAATTGCTAGTTTGACCACTTGAAATGCTCTAATCTCAAAATAATGTCTGAAAATAGCTATTTTTGCTCCGCAACATGCTTCCATAGAAGACATGTTGGCTTCTGTGGAATCCAAATGACTGAAATCAGTCGTGGCGACTGAGAACTTTAATCCATGAATAATCATTTTTGATAAATGAGAATGAGGGAGACCGTAATGTTGACTAATTTCTGACTATGATTCTTCAGTTTCTGACTATAATTCTTCACTAAGGAGACAAGCTTTGCGGTGTGTGGTTATCATTAGGAGTGGAGTCATACTTCCTGCAGTGCCATGGTGACAGATGACTGATAGCAGATCATATGTGGTGATTTGGGAGGGACTTTCTTTAGCTAAGAAAGGTCGCAGGTCAAGGCCCTCCAATGGGAATGAGACGTGGCTGCTGATTTTGAAGGAATACATGACCTCATGGCGAAAGCGCTTCAGGTGAATGCACAGAATCTAGATCATTTAGGGCACAAAAGCAAAAAGAGGCTTCATGTTAATTTCATTGTAGTAAAACTGCCATCTTCTACAGGAACATGTTTTAATTAAAGATATTTACCTCAGGCAGTCGGAGTACTTTGCAATATTTTACACCATTTCTCAACCTGTACAAACAAAGATATTTGTAGATATCAGATTTGTTCATAGGCACCAAAATTATGTTGTCATTCAAGATGTCAAGACGATGGAGTCTGTCCAACTTTTAAATTAAGTTCAGTTGTAATCATTTTCTTGTCCTTGACTCGTTAATGAGACATGTTAACAGAGAAAACATCATTTGAGTTCTTAAAATGTTACTAATGAGCCACTTTTACAGTTACGGTTACAACTTTGCTCATCAATCACTTGTACGTTTCCAGGTCTAAATGAATGTGACTGATATTCATTGATATTTTGCAAAGCGAAATATACACTTTTGCTGCATAGTAAAATGCTTAGTGTTGATTTAGCTCCAAAGAGTGTACAAATGCAAGCAAATGGACCCATAAGGACTTGTAATACACGTGTGTGCTGTGACGTGCTGAACAAAGTAAACAATATAAGGTCCACTAAGCAATGCATCATTCCAATGTACTCACTTTTTACATCTTTCACAGCTGTACATGTTGTCCCCTGTAAAGTAATGAATACATACAATAATTATGAAACATTCCTTACAATCCACATACTGAAAAACTATGGTGGACATCTTCGCTCACAAACCTTTCAGTTCATCTGCAGCAAAGAAGGCTGCAAGGCAGTCCTCTAGATTCACAATGGGTCCCCAAAACCAGCTGGGGATGCAGGAAACTACAAACCTGCACAGATATGAACAGATTACACCCATGAGATAAAACAATGTAATCATTACACCCATGAAATAAATCGATGCAATCATTTCACCCATGCATGAGATAAATCTTACACCCATGAGCATTTCACAATGATAAGGACTTCATAATATCCTGTTGCTGACAAGGCAACACAACTTTAAGATTTAACTTGTCAAGCTATGTCTCTTGATGGGTTAAGAAGTTAAGATCAATTTATACTCTGTTGCACGATGGTGTTGCTTGCAGAGAAGAACAGATATTCAAGCTAACATGTGACACATTGTTGGCTTGAAGATCAATTCTGGACATAGTATAAATTAGGCATTACATTGTGTTACATGATGTACAGTGGGTAGGAGAACCACAAACTTGCGTATAGAGTCCATGATGTACAGTAGGTAGGAGAACCACAAACTTGCATATAGAGTCCATGGTGTATTGTAGGTAGGACTAGTAGAACCACTAACTTGCGTATAGAGTCCATGATGTAGGTGATCCAGCCCTGGGAGCCGTACATATCAGGAGAGATGCCCGTCTTGGCTGGAAGGTTCTGATGGATGGAGGCATGCAGTTTTGCCAGATCCTCTTTACCGGGAATAGGTAGGGACAGGTCCTGGAATGTCTCCACCGTGGTGGAGACCTACCAGACAACATGAGTATTAGTCTACTTAACATACAGTACAGCACCTGTGTCTGTCACATGACATGTTGGGTTAACATCCAGAATATGTCTGTCACATGACATGTTACATACTGAACCGGTGTCCCCTTTAGTTGTTGTTGGGGTATTAGACACTGTACATTTGCACATATATAAGCAGTGGGCAGTGGGCACTATTAATACAGCACCCATGGAGCAGTTAGGGGTTAAGTTTAAGAAGTGTCTTGCTCAGGGACACTGTGACACATTAGACTGGGCGGACGCCGGACAGGTGGGCAAACCAGTGACCTTCTGATTCCCAGAGGGCCTCTCAGTCTCTACCCATTCAGCTACGGCCGCCTCCGACCGCCTGTACATGACTTCTTGCAAAGTGGTAAACATTTCAACACATTCTATCTGCAACCCTTTCTCAACAGTTTTCTGAGCACAGAAAAGTGACATTTGGTCAAACACAAATATCATTATGAACTCACTGAATAAATAAGCATGGTACAATGTAGAAATAGAGATATTTGCAATACTTTGCATTATTATTCATTAAAAGTTCCATAACAAAACAGAATATAAAAGTAGCATATAGGCTATAAGTGTAATATGTTATGCATTTGGTGCCGAGGAATGGAACTGAAACACATTGTTTGTATATATTATAATTCTAGATAACACTGACTTTACTTTGTTACGAATAATTCAAATACAATGTTCACTTCAGTAACACACAATCATTTAATATTTAAATTTCCATGCAAGCAGGATACATTTTCAATTAATGATAAAAAATATTTTTAAAATGACTACTGTAATTGATCAAAGTAATTGCAATGTTCCATTTTGTGCATCTATACATGCACAGTATTGTAGTATTAGTCTGCATATATCAAGAAGACAATTTATGTAAGCACTAAGCAGCTCCCCCTGCTGTTAACAAGCAGACACTGAAGCAAAGCTCACCCTGTCACAGGGCAGAGACACTGAAGCATTACATTATGGCTGTCACAGGTCAAACCTCACCCTGTGACTGTCACAGGTCAAAACTAGGGATGGGACGATAATCGTTAATCGTGATAAAACAACACTCACAATAATGGTAAAATTATTCGCTGCAAATTGAGTACCACTTAAATCCTCTATACTAGATAAAACGGACCTGTAAAGAGCGCATTTGGTGCGCTCTTATTTCGCTCTATACAAATTGATTTGCAGATCTACAGATCACAACACGTTGCAACGTGACGCGTTGCGAGCTTGCCTTGTAGATCGGCTATTTTTGCCGAACGTTCCCCCTAGAATGCTGGGGGTTCAAGTGGCATTTTAAGTTTCAATCATATTTAGATTATCGCGATAACCATGAAATGTAATTTTCATATCATCCCATCCCTAGCAGAGACACTGAAGCAAAACTCACCCTGTCACAGGTCAAACATTGGACCAGGCTGAGGATGGAGCCATCAAATATGTCAGAGATCACACTGCGGTAACGAGACTGTTTCTTCTTCCTGGAAGTCGGCAGCAAGTGAGCTGAAGAGAACATGTACCAACTGATTATGAAGGAGAAACATACCATTTTATCATTAACCACTTAAACCCTTTATGGTCCCAGTGGGAAATGTCTGTGATGTTTGCTGCTATCTGGGTGTCACCTTGAACCTCGTACGACGAATAACGAAAATAACCGACCTACAAACTCGAGTGTTGCATTGTGACGTGAGCTTGTAGAACTGCTATTTTCACAACATAATGACATGCCTAAAGGTGGTTAACTCTTTGCCTGCCACCGACGAGATTTCTTGTCGGATTCTGCTAAGGCGCAGCCTGCCATCGTCAAGAAAGACGATTTTTTTTTAAGTTTTTTTTTTACACAGAACCAGGAGATAACGTGATCCGAATATTTATTGCTCCATTCACTTCCTGGTTAAAGTATTTGGGAAATATTCTGTATCTCGGCTCCGTGTTTTACTATGTATTTTTGGCGAGACATGCTATTTTCAACGGCGTATAACAAGCGAACAGGAGGCTGCGATGACATTTTTTTTCTTTCGCGGAAGCTCAGTGAAACCTTCCGTGATTAGCAAACATCAGGGGATCGATCATACTGGAGATAATTATTCTGTGACTACTTGAAAAGGTAAAAAGAATCACTAGCAGTCTGGGCTATATTTATTTGTATATACTCTGGCAGTGAAAGGGCTAAATATGATGACACATAAATATAAATGAATACATTTTTGTAGGCATGTTTGAGAAAAGTGAGTCTATGAAATCCAAGCTGGCTCCACACCTTTCTTAAAGGAGTAGGCCGGGCCTGCAGAGCGAAGGGGGCTGGACCGCGGTGGACTGGAGGACAGCTTGGGGTGTAGCTCCTGAATGGTTCGAACCGGACTGCAGGGGCGGGACTGGGTCTGGGCCTGGGCCATTGATGCTTCATTGTCTGGTACTAAAATATAGAAACAAAAAAGTGATGATATGAGATATAGTATAACACATGCTAAAAATGTCATGTGGATCTTGGGATCCATCATTAAATATTTAAAATAATATTCAAAATAGTTGGCAGGCATTCTTTTCAAAATGTTCTCCTATATCATTTTGTAATCCTGCGGATCTTATACCTAAAGTGTTGTTGTTGTTGCTCTGTCCTTGTACTGCATTCTGTGTCTGGTTGTTTCCTTGGACCTGAGTGTTAGATGTTGATGTTGTCAGCTCCTCTGCAGGACTCTCAGGCGTGCGTCCCTCAGCTGCTGTGTCCACGTCTGCATCCTCATCCATCTCCTGAGAGCCGCCGCGGAGCGGAGAGCCAGACACCTTCCTCTCCTTCAACCTCTCCTTCTCTGAGATCAATCCCCCAGGGCTGACAGCAGGTATTCCCCCCGCTGGGACCCCCCTGACTGCATCACATTCATCCTGCAATAGAAGCTCCGCTTCCCCTGCACCGCCGCCGCCGCCGCCTCCTCCTCCTCCTCCTCCTCCTCCCTCCCCCCGGTCACTGCTGGAACCCGAATCACATGACAAGAACTCGTCCTCAGACGGGGAGTGGTCTCCATCCCTCCTCTCGTCTCCGTCGCTTCCGTCGCCACCCACAGCACACTCTGCCAGAGGCTCCTTCAGTTCCTCGTGGAGCTGATCCATCAGGCAACGCAGGAACTCCTGGGTGTCCTGTCCCACCACACAGACAGAGGGAGAAGGTCTGCTTGTGCTGCTCATAACAAGGAAAACGACCTCGGGTGGTGAAATAATGAGCACTGCGTGCAGAGGCAGTAGCTGAAAAGATACTTTTTTTGTGAATATGTAATAGAATGAGTATGCACACTTGCCAATTTCAAAATTAGAAGATGGAAGGAGAAATGTGATTTAGAAGGTATTTTTCTTTCTGGCTGAAATTCCTTGGCAGCAGACAAGAACCAGTAAATATGCCCACTACAGGAAGGCCCAATTATTTAAAAACCTTTAATATTTTACACAACAATCAATGCCAAACAAAGCTAGAAGCTGCCACTCTAACACACTCCAAGACTAAAGGAGATTTTAATCAAGATGTATTTTTCTCTCTTTTTTTATCAGGGCATGGTGAATAATCTAACAGACTTAAAACAAAATGTTTGGATGACAATATCAACTGCCAACAGAAATCAATAACAAAAACAATGGGGTCTTCTTACTATTAAGTAAGAGGCACTCGTACATCAGGCGTTGGGTATTAAAGTGTGGATGGTTGTTGAGCTCTGGTGTGATGTCGGTTGTTGTTGGGACCCTACCTGCTGGGCATAGCCACGAAACATGGGGTTGACCAATTTGATGCCATGAGACAGGTTAGTAGGGACCACATAGCTGGGCCTGGGATGAGGGCAAACAGAGAAGGGTTGAATGATAGGCATTCAGTTCATTATAACACGGGCAAATTGGAAATCCCCATTGTAACGCATTAAAGTTCTCCACTGTATAATCAAGATAACTCACTGCTACACTAGGTTTTGACTAGCAACATAATTGCAAAATGTATCTTGTTCCTAACAACTGGTAATTGTGTTATTACACTCAAGGAAGGGAAGTTCGCACACTGTAGCTCCCAGTAGAAAATGTATTTTGAGTCTTTAAACAACGTTTCGACCACTGTGGGTCTTCATCAGGTCTGATACATTATGAAGTAGGCATGTTATATACAACAAAAGAGGAACGTCACAATCAGAGGCAGCTGTAGTAGTGGACTCTATTTCTCATGATAAACAGTATCACACTACGGGCATTTAAGGCACTGCATGTTGTGCCAACAACACCCGTAGGTGTGATATAATCACAGTCATACCACAGCATACCAATGTACCGATATTATTTCTTAACCACCTAAAGGTGCAGTAAGTGATTTTCTTTTGTTAAATTAAGTGTTAAATAGCTCTATATTCTGTTCATTGCTGTAGAGTGTTTGTTCAGTAACAGGGGTCTCAGTGTCTCTACAGCTCTTTAGTAGTAAACAGCAAATGCTTTTTCAGGTCGGGATAGCAATTTTATTCAATCAGGAGAGAGAACTCATTCAGGATACAGCATAAACGTGAAATTGGAAGAGATGAAGCAATGAGCAGACACAATTTTAACTGGAACACTATGAAATTGATGCTGATAAATGGGTACTCTCTGGGTATTTTCTGTTTATTAAAGAGATGGGGAGACCCCTGTCATTGAACAAATACTATATAGCAATCACTATCTGAATTTAGAGCTTTAATCAATTCTTGTCAAATGTTTGCCCATTTTTGCTAAATGTTCACATATTGTGGTAATAGGGATGCTAGGGTTCATGTGGTCAAATCTAAAATCAACATGATCAGGTAACAGATTGATTTACTAGAAAAGACAACAAAAAAAACAAAAACAGATTGTGATATTTGACAACGATGTGTCTTAATTTCCATACATGACTTACCGTTTTTTATGCCAGAGCTCAGAGATGAGTTTCTGGTAACTCTTACACAGAGCTGGTTTTTTATCTGTTCGGACTAGTCCACTACAGTCCAGGAAGAATTGAGTGAGAGGAGGACTAAAGGACAGAGAGAAGGACAGTAGGAATTCAATTTACATTCTAGTAGAGAAAACTGACAGGAACATACAAACATTGCCCATCATCTGGCTAAATATAATGAGGCACTCAAGAGAGGAAATACTCTCACCAATTGGACAGGGCTTGAAGGGCTGCATTCATATAACATGAGTTTCCAATATTTTTCATTCCCGTTAAGCCTAGAAACAACAGAATAAAACAGAAGAATATTACCTTTTCAATCCCCCCCAAAAAAAAGACGTTGGCTGGCCAAAAAGAATGTGTGACCTCAAACTCCCAGAAGAGCTTGTACAAATTGGGTCCTCACTCCTGATACCATTCAGGAACCAAGAACAAAAATATAATACTACACAGGGTATGAACACACCCCGGGGTTTGATCTCATCCTCTTCTGACTCGGATTCCTCTTCTGCCACAGCGATCGGTACTGCTTTTATTGGGCGACTAGTTGGTGGCGGCATTGCATCCTACGGAAAACATTTTGTCAGGAATATAAATATCAGCATTCTAAGTAGCCACAAACAACAGCATTTGTAGCATTAATGTTTTTATATATATAAAAGACCAACAAGATCAACAGAGAAAGAAAATAAGGCGTAATGATGAGCAGATCTGACCTTCTTCAAGCGAAGCCGTACCTGCTCCATGGCTTTACAATGGTGGGGTGTATTAGCCACAGGCACCAGGGCTGGTCTCTGCTCCAGAAACACCTCCCTCTCACATACATAACACCAGATCCTGAACGTGGTCAGGTTCACGGTCAGGTTGTGCTTCTTAGCCTACACACGCACACGCACACACACACAAACACAACAGTTCAATACTTGGATGGAGGTAATTGCTTTCTGATAAACAAATTAGAACTTTTGCCTCTTTCAATAAATTACTCGGGTATAGAAGAACATTTTACCTGTGCATGCAGGGTACTGTGGTCACAGTATGATTCTCCACAACCAACATATGGGCAGTCGTTCTGCATTACAGAAACAACACATTGAATGAGTAATAATTTCATACAAAAAATAGCCTTCCTTAACGTGTTATTTTTTTATGTTTGAGAGACAAGACTCCTGCACACTGTCTTCTTTACTTGCACATAAAACATGTATGAGAACCACAATGTTTCAGTAGGCAGACCTTCTCCATGTTATCTTATATCTGTTAGTAAAAATGCCAAGTTCCCAACAAGCTTTCCAAACAGGGTATGTCAAAATAACTACAGCCCTCACTAAAGTGTCTACGGACATTTGAATGTGTCCCTATACCTGCAGACAGGCCCATAGGTTTGGCCCCCCTGCTCCGCATGACTGGCAGGTTCCCTAGGAAGAGAGGCAGTGAACATGATTATTATATGAATACCATTTTAACTACTCCAACAATAATATGACACATTTTCCAAATGCAATCCTAGTAGAACATCGAGGCAAAAGGCAGTGGTGGAAAAAGTACTCAGATAAAAGTAGAAGTAAAAGTAGCAATACCATAACATCTACCATATACTCTGTTACAAGTAAAAGGCCTGTGTTCAAAATAATTCTTAAAGGGTGAAAGTACAAAAGTATTGGCATCAAAATGTACTTAAAAGTACTAAAATGTTGTGAGCGTGTAGATCTGCTATTTTCAAATATAGCTTATGAATAGGGCTAAAGTGGTTAATCTATGTTTTATAATAGAATAATTGATATCTAAGTAACTAAAGTTTTCAAATAATTGTAGTGCAGTAAAAAGTACAATATTTAACTCTGAGATGTAGTGGAGTAAAAGTAAAAGTATTAAATAAGTATTAAATAAATTGGAAATACTCCAGTAAAGTAAAAGTACCTCAAAATTGTACTTAAATACAGTACTTGAGTGAATGTACTCAGTTATTTTCCACCACTGGCAAAAGGTGACTCAATAATAAAACCCACCTTGGATTTCTGCAACAGTTCCTCTTTGGTCACCTCCCCTATGGAGTCCAGGTGGGGGCAGATATCTTGGTCAGCCATATTAATTCAGTCTCCTCAATTGGAGATCTAATGACATTAAAAGATGTAAATATATAACTTGTTGTTATGGCAAGCTGTTGTAGCTAACGCTAGCCAGAGCCATCACTATCCAGTGCATCATAAATAATCAACATTAACACCCAGCAAGGACTTATAGTATAGGTATGATTGTTTTGGTCATCTTTGCTAATTAGCTATTAAACCAAAATATGTTTCACATCATTATAGAAACATCTACCTTGCCTCAGAAAATGTGACAGCTCTTCAAATTAAAAGGCCTTGTTTTCATAGCGAATGCTCGCTATGAGAAGGCTTTTGGAGCTTTAAACGACGTCATTACAACGACGGGTGCACATCTACCATAATAAAATAATGCAATAGCCTGGATGATATCAGGTATTGTTGATTCTTATAATAAGCATGTTTGCGGTAGATCGACGGTAGATCCTGAGAAGCGGCTGACGTGACGCGATGACTCCCCCCGCCCCTTCAAAACACAGCAGTGACGTCACATTCTCATCCTGTCCCTTCACAACACAGCAGTGACGTACTTAAACTTTGTTCTTTTTGTGGAAAATATCTACATTTTGGGATTGTACCTACTGTCATGTCTTTTGGATTGATCTTAATAATTTAATAAATTCCAAAATTGACTCTTCTCTTAGATTGAATATTCAGCATGTATTATTTGGGCTTTCAAAACAATTATAAAATAAGTCTAGACACATTTTATGTTATCAACCTTTTCAAAATGTTAGCAAAATTTCATATTCATTGTACCAATTTGCTAACCATTCCAAATTTAGTTTTTATAAAACCTACGTTTTAACAGCTCATCTTTCTAGGTCTCACTGTCTGCTGTTTGTGCAGTTTTAATAGTCCTTTTTATAACGGCCTGTCACATGTCACCTGTTACTAACTAGCCTTGGATCAAGATTATCGTAGATGTATTTAATAGAGTGACTTTTTCTTTCGTATCATACGAAAGCTAAAGCCAGTCAGAGTCTAGCTCCTTGCTTGTACTAGACTGGGACCAATTCACTTCGCAGGTTGCTGATCCGTTCTGCTGCGTATAGAGCAGATACGGAAACGGTGTGTGCTTTACTTTGCTGCTCATAAAAGTGTAAGTGCACATTTCCGGATACAGTAGGCGGGCCTAGACCCGTAGACCGGATCAAGCTGGTCAATTTGGAATAGAAACGGGAGTTTAGAGCCTAGCGTGGCGAACATGGCAGATCTACAAGCTCACAACGCGTCACGGATGCAACGCGCTGTGAGCTTGTAGCTCCGCTATGTTTGGGCCTACGTCATCACACTGCAAGCATCGCGATACTTTAAAGTTACCCAGAATCCCTTGTACGGTCTTTTCTATCTGAACCATCATGGTGAGATGATATTATTGCATTTTTATCCGTTTGCATCTGTGTGTTATCGACGTTTTTATATCAAATTGAACGTAACAGTCGATGTAGTTTCATTAAACCATGTATTCTAAGTCGATATGGCCAGTTCATGTGTCGCGGTTTTTGTAAAAATCAAACTTATAAGTGCTATGTGTTGTAATGGTCACTTGTACGCGGTGACCGAATTCAACCCGGTTGCTTACCTCTTATGTTGGTAATATTTATTTTAACCAACATTTGAATTTTGTTCATTAACGGTTATATGTATATCGGCACTTGTTTTATTTATATATGTTAAATTACATGGCTGTTAAAAGTAAATACAGGCGTTTGCCGGGTTCCGCGTCCACAGGCCGGGGCTAGTCAATGCTCCCACTCCTTCAGTCATGTTATGTTGGAACTCAACCGCACGTGCATACATTTAAGATTAAAGTTATCCGGTAGGTCAACTGAATGATTAGACCAGAATATAAGGCTCTGGACTAGACCAATGGTTCTCAAACTTGTTCATCTCAAGGTCTCCCTTAACTCGGACAGTATACATGAACCCTAACTGGTCCATTGAATTTGTATACAAGATACTTGACAATGCAGATACCTAACTTGTCCTCCTGAACAAGGGGAAAACTCTTTAACAGGAAGTAGAGCAGATTTATTAAACAGGACATCTTAATTAAGTATTAAGATTCATTGTTCTGGAAACATGTTAGATTACAACTTGTGACGTTAGATTGATGCCCTCTCTGGTCTTTACAATGGTTAAAGTCACCTGAATCACCTGTGAGGTTCAACAATGGTGCCTTAATTAAAAAAAACCTGATAAAAAGACTATCTTAGAGTTTAGGTTTGTATATGTATATACTTCATGTCAGTGGTGTTAAGCCATAATTCAGTGCAAGTGGTCATTTGCAATGATGTTTGAATACTGAATACCTGAATCCTCCATGTGGATCAAACTACAGGAGCTTTTTAACCCTGAGCAAAGACCACACAAGTGATGTAGCAAACGATTGATTTGAAATCAGATGTTTCATTACAGCCCCATAAACTTACAGAACACAATGGAGCTTTTTTTAAACCCTGAGCAAAAGTTGTTATCTTAAAGGGTAGCTTTGTGTATTAATTTACCTCATGTCAGTGCTGTTTAATTCTTATACATAATACTTCATTCTCATGTACTTGCCACTTTAATCTCTTTAGCCGAAGGGAAAGAAGGCGAAGGGGAAGAAGGTGGCGCCAGCCCCTTCTGTGGCCAAGAAACATGAGGTTAAGAAGGTGGTCAACCCCCTCTTTGAGAAGCGACCCAAGAACTTTGGCATTGGTAAGTATTATTTGAGATCTTGTTGGGTGCAATCTAGTGCAAATGATGTAAAGAATATTTGCTATCTTAAACATGAATGATGACAAACCACCAAGATCGCTGATGCACATGAGACTGAAAAGACTGCCTAACTAGATATTATTAATAAAGGAACTAAATGCATAATATTTACCCATCCTTACAGGTCAGGACATTCAACCAAAGCGTGACCTGACCCGCTTTGTCAAATGGCCTCGCTACATCCGCCTTCAGAGGCAGCGTGCCATCCTGTACAAGCGCCTGAAGGTCCCTCCTGCGATCAACCAGTTCACCCAAGCTCTGGACCGCCAGACAGGTTAGCTGCAAAACAAACTGTTGTGATGGTCTAGGTCTACTCTAGATGGAGATTAAACAGTTTTCCAGCTCATTTTCACTTTCAAACATTACTGTAAAGGTTGTGGAGTGCCGTGTTACTTTTTTTGGTCAATTGGTATTGGGTGTGATGTTTTTTTTATTATCTTAAAACTGCTGTGCAGAGTATTTTGTTGGGTGTAATGCTGTGCAAATGATGTCAAAATATTTGCTATCTTATGTCAATGATGACAAACCACCAAGATCGCTGATGCACATGTGACTTACAAACCTACATGAATTAGAAATGCATTTCTAGTTACAAGCTCGCAACACTTCATGCTGAGCTTCTAGATCAGCTATTTTTGATAATGTTAATAAACATTTAAGTCTTTTAATTATGACATGCCCAAAATGGGGATGGCTGGGTTAAAGTGGTTAAGTTCTTAAATTTGTATTGTTTTCACCATAGCAACACAGTTGTTCAAGTTGGCCCACAAGTACAGACCAGAGACTAAGCAGGAGAAGAAGCAGAGGCTGCTGGCCCGTGCTGAGCTGAAGGCCGCAGGAAAGGGAGACACACCCACCAAGAGACCCCCTGTCCTCCGTGCAGGTGAGATACTGGAACTGAGACTGATATTGCAAAGGAATAATGCTACCTGCATAAAAGTTCATAACTTCAGGATGCAGATGGCTTGCATTGACACAAAAGCTAGATTAGAAAACTTCACCTTGTCGTTCTGTTGCTCTGAAACCCTGTGGAAATGCTTGTAAATTGTTGGCAAGCAAATCATTTGGTGGTTTACACTGTTGACTAGGCTTATTGCTGCTCACTCCAGTCTTGCATTTTGTAAATCACTTTGGATTAACCATATTTCAGTTCAGAGGTGGTCATTTGCAATGATGTTTGAATTTCTTCACCTGAATCCTCCATGTGGATCAAACTACAGGAGCTTTTTAACCCTGAGCAAAGACCACACTCTAATGATGGGTGGAACACATAAGCATGTCATTACATGCAATGAAAATATTCCTTATTTGTTTTACCAAGGATGCCAATGTTTTTATAAAATGCAACAAATGCTTGGACATTTTTATTTGTTGGTAAGCAAATCATTTCCACCAACTCTATTTTTGAGTGGTGGTTAACGCTGTTGACCAGGATACAAGTCTTGCACTTGAGTCACTCTGGATAAGAGCATCTTCTAAAAGCCTAACTTTTAATTGTAGGTGTGATGTGTAGAAAGAGTTTTTGAAGACCCAAAACTTGGTTTCAGTCTCATTTGGACTGAAACTGAATTTAGGCAAGCGATATTACAAACTCCTTGAAATACTTTATCTTGTGATGCAGACACACTGCTTGTGTTGAAGATGAGTCTTTTGCTGACCGTTATTAAAAATGTTGTTTTGTTTATTGTCCCATAGGTGTGAACTCAGTCACAACTCTGGTGGAGAGCAAGAAGGCCCAGCTGGTCATCATTGCTCATGATGTGGATCCTATTGAGGTAAAAACCTGTTAACAATGGGATACACATGTGTACCTAAAGTTACGCCATAATTCAGTGCGAGTGGTCATTTGCAATGATGTTTGAATACTGAATATCTGAATCCTCTATGTGGATCAAACTACAGGAGCTTTTTAACCCTGAGCAAAGACCACACTAGTGATGGTTATAAGCAAACCATTGATTTGCAATTTGATGTTTCACCTTACAGAAAATATTGAACACAACTACTATTAAAAGAATAAATAACTTAAATTCTTGGTTGATTGTTTTTTCTTTCCTAGCTGGTCGTCTTCCTGCCAGCCCTGTGCCGCAAGATGGGTGTCCCATACTGCATAATCAAGGGCAAGGCTAGGTTGGGAAGGCTCGTGCATAGAAAGACCTGCACTTCAGTGGCTTTCACCCAGATTAACCCGTAAGTACAATCTTGATTCTAGTTATGTGCAAACAAATTAGAATGGGAATAGACGCTTCTTCTTACGACAAGAATCTTTGTTTTGTGAAGTCTTTTCATACACAAAGGCATTAGTTTTTAGAGGGCCGGCACTAAGAAAGTCGGTGTAGACGGCCCTTTACTGGAAATATTAAGAAATTCTTTAGGAACATTTCTCACTATGGTTACATGTTTTTACCTAAACCATATTTCAGTTCAGAGGTGGTCATTTGCAATGATGTTTGAATTTCTTCACCTGAATCCTCCATGTGGATCAACTACAGGAGCTTTTTAACCCTGAGCAGAGACCACACTCTATTGATGGGCATAAGTATGCTGTTACACATGCAGTTAAAATGCTATGCTTTAATCATTGTTAGATATGGGGAAAAGCTCACAACATGGCAACAGTTCATGTGGCTGGTTCATGCTTTGAATGATTCTGATGGCTTGATCAGCCCTATGTGCAGCATAATTGATGTCTGTTGGTTTCAGTATTTGTGAATAGCCAAAAATCTACACTGGAACTTTTATACTCGAATGAGCTAAATCGCTTTAAATGTAAACACAACTTGTGTGGTCTTAACTTGAGAAATGGATTCCAGATTACTTATTGGTTTTGTTTCTTCACAGTGAGGACAAGGGGGCTCTTGCCAAGCTTGTGGAAGCCATTAAGACCAATTACAACGACAGATACGACGAGGTGAGATTTCATCCGATAACCATATTAAAAAGATGTATTGACATGGGTGGTTTCCCATGGTTTGAAGATGTGTACTCACCGTACTTATTTAGATGTCTAATTCAGTTAAAAGGTGGTCATTTGCAATGATGTTTGAATTTCTTCACCTGAATCCTCCATGTGGATCAACATATAGGAGCTTTTTAACCCTGAGCAGAGACCACACTAATGGGACATACACATGCCAGTTATACATGCAATTAAAATGTTCCCTTTGTGTTCTTGATGCATCTACCCATCATTTTAATCCATTTATTATGGATATGGTGGAATGACTAGTCAACCTTGAACCTGCTAAAACTCTGTATAATTGTCTGTTTTACAGATTCGTCGTCATTGGGGAGGTAATATCCTTGGGCCCAAATCTACAGCCCGTGTTACGAAGCTGGAGAAGGCAAAGGCCAAGGAGCTGGCCACCAAACTCGGATAAAGTGTATTGTTGTTGAAATAAATGCCCATCAAACATAAGTAGTTGTATTGTCTTATGTTATATCGTGCTTTGCAATGTTGCAATATTTACAATGTTATTTGATTGGGAAGCCATAGTTGTATATTTGGCCTTGGTTCATAGTACTGAATGTGAATCCTCAGTATGTTTTGATTAAAAAAACGGATGCTTGAAATGACTGGTACCCAGATTATTTTAGTCCTAATTGATAGATACTGTGCCTAAAACACCTGTTAATCATTTACAGCAGGGATTCTCAAACTTTCAAGTCAAGGACCCCCAGTTTGGTCTGTATTACGATTAGTGTTGAAAATTAGCTTTTTAAAAGATTTGCACAATTTCAAGATTCTTTAAAATGGCAGATCTACAAGCTCATGCATAGCACGACATGAAGTGACACTCTGAGCTTGTATATCTACTATTATATTTATGAATAGCCAAGTATAACATGGTTAAAATGACTGATACACTAATTTTGCTGGGGACCCACTTTGAGAACCAATGATTGACAGTATCTTAGTCAAGTACTACACATGAGTGCAACTAATTCCTCTTAAGCTGCAATCCAGAAAGAACTAAAGTATAACCAAACAATGTGTTAATACAATGTACACTAGCACATCTACAATGTTATAGGTTGTCATTCTACTTTTCCACTGAGAAAATTAGACCTTAGTGTCCGTTGGGACAAGACATGTACTACCCATCTTTCCTAGCCAGGCAGATTCCCTCTTCACTCAATGGTAGATGTTGGGCACCATGATTTCTTTTTTATATAAATGACACGGAGGCAAGAATGCAAGTGGTAACACTTTATTAAATGGAGGCAAGAATGTAAGTTTAACACTACACTTAAACAAGAGTTAAGATTAAATTGGTTTGCAGTGCAAGGACTTGCGATTTGAATCTTTTAAGTTGGTATCACTTTCACAGCCCTTTGAAACCTAAATAACTGTGAGATTTAAATGTATAACACCAAAGACATGAATTACAAGAATGCAGATCTTAAGGTGGCAGTGGTTTAGGAGGTAGAGTTGGAAGGTTCCTGGTTTGATCGCAGCGACTGGCTGCATGTGTCCTTGAGACAAGCCACCTGACACCGGCTAACTGCTCCCTAATGAGCAGGATGGTTGCCTCCATCGGTGTGTGAATAAAATGCATATTGTAAAGCAATTTGGTGAAAGGCGCTACAGATAAATGCACCATTTACAAAGTCAACTGGAATATACAGTACTGAGTTTGATGCTCAAAATAAATATTACACCGCTGGACTTCCTACAATATTTTTACCTAATGTCTTTTGTAAATACATGTCGGCATAACTCTGTTTTATCCAGACAGCTGTTCAGTTCATATTATCATCTTTTTGATGAACTTTGCATACCACATGTAAGAAGTTGCAGCACACAGACCATACCTGGGGAAAGAGAAGTGATAAGCACATTAACTAATTTCAAAAACATCAAATTGAAATCAACACGATTTGTGTCTTCGGCCGTTCATACTTTCAAGCTGGTGTCCCTATTCTGGGCATATTATAGGGACAGTAAAAACTCAAGTGGTTAAAGCGATTTAATTGTTGTGAAACCTACCACGTCATTACATACTGGATGTGTTCATTCCTCAGGGTGACTCTGGTCTGTCCACCTATTGGTCCGCCAGGAATGGTGCTGCCTGCAAGAGAGCATCATTATGCTGCTGTCCTTTCACTTTTAATGTACACAAATGTGTTCTTCAAACTCAGATTTAGGAGAGTTCTTTTATTCAATTATATATAATTACAGAAATATTAAATTGAGAAAAACACTCTCTCTATACACACACAGTATATAGCCAAAATCTAAAATGACACAGGTGCTTTCCCGGTTTTCATGGGTTAAAGAGGTCCTACCGAAGTCTGCATCAATGAAGATGGGCTCAGCTCCGGTGACACTGGACATGGCCTCGAGATCGCGGTAGTGCCAGCGGTTTTTCTCCACATCATTGTGTGGCACAAAGGGTTTGCGGATTTCTGTCAGCCTTACTACCCCTACCACGTCTACCTCTCCTTCCACCTGGAATAACAATGAAAAGCATCCACTATAACCACTTTCAATGACACTGGACTCCTGGGGAACAGATTAAGATGATTACTACATATCTTAACAACATTTTAAAACCAGTATCATAAAGTTTGTCATGACAAGTGGGGAGCAGAATGAGACCTGTGATCCGTCCACTAACGCCAAATGTTTAAGTAGAATCAGAGGAAATATAATAATAATACATAATATGTCAGCCATTCATCACTCCGAGCCAAAACTCCTTATGTCTCAAGCTCAACATGTCATTAGCAATGATCCCTCTACCATTTACAAAATGTGCATTTCAGTTTTTATTTGCACTTTGAAAGTAAACCGTTTATGCACAAATCTTTTATTATTTGCATAACAAAATAACTAATTGATGAATCAGGGCCCTGGACATTGCACCCTTGGAATACATTTTCAGTTATTTACACAAATTAACCATTTACCTGTCCCTTTTCCCTTGTCTCTGGTCTTATCTTCTTCCTGGGGACATATCCTCTGTTCACCAGGATTGTGATGCTGTTTGAGAAGTGAGAATCTATGAGTGGTCGAATTTGAAACTTCTTAAATGTTTCTTACCTTTCTGTATTACAGACTCACATTGATTGTTGTACAGTAGAATTACAAGATAGCTACTGGTCAGCATAGTTGATACTTACCCTAGGTCAGTACAGTAGAATGGAGTAATGACATTTGCTCCAGTCTCTCCACTGGAGGACAGTGTGCCAGCCTCCCTGGCCTCCTTCTCTGGGTCAACAGGTGAGCGGGGCAGTATATACATCTCCTGCGAGTGGTCGTACCGTCCTCGAACTGTCACCCTTCTGTATTCTAGGGTATTCAGCTCAAGAGGACTGGGAACCAAAGACACACTTGATTAGCAGAAATATGCTTGATTTATACTTTATCATACACCGGTGTTGCATGCCGGAAATATCCGATCTACAAGCTCACTAGGGGGCACATTAAGACGCATTGTGAGCTTATACTGTAATAATAATAATAAACTGTATTTGTATAGCACCTTTCATGACATGAAATGCAGCTCAAAGTGCTTTACAGAGCAAGATTACAATTACAGAAAATGTACAACTATTTCTTTTAGGTATTATGAGGAAAAACTTGATTTATAGAAGCTGAAAGGGGTGGATGAAAGACATCACATACAATGGAAAAACTCAAAGATGATTTTATTTGCAATTCTATTTCAGTTAGTTTTAGTCTTAGTTCACTGTAATGTGATGATATCTGGTACACTTACTCGATAGGAAGAGGAATAGGCTCTGCAGTAGTAAGACTTCTCAATTCTGCAATGAGTTGCAATTTCCACTCACGCCGTTTGACCTTGTGAAGAGGAGTATACGATAATGATAAGATAAGATAAGATCCCTCAGGGATGTACAGTATATCCCTGAGGGGAGGTGATGAGCGATGATACACTTTCTCCATTCTCTTGGGCTGTCCTTGACTAAATATGTTTGACTAATAGTCTTAGGAATTTGTCAAGATTGAATCGATAAAACTGTTAGCAGAATCTGTCTTGAGAGATTAGCATTTGTAAAATAAAGAAAGCACATACCTGCCATGTTCCAAGGCCAAACGTTGCGGCAGGAATTAGAAGCAGTAACCATTTGAGAAAGTCCTCTCCCTTTTCACCACTGTGGGCTGTGGTACTTGACTGACGGCCAAACAAAAGAAACTTGCCTAGGAGTAAAAACAAAAGTCTGTTAAGTACCGTTAAGACAGGAGTAGGTACATGTTAATTAGTAATAATCAGTATGATTTTGATCATTTTCCTATTTACCCTCTGCATTTTTGAAGATGTACTGCCTGGGCAAGAGAAGAGTCCTCTTGATGTAAATTACATTTGTCTGCAAAAAGAACAGTTCATTTGTAATTACTGATCATTTGGTGAGATCGAATGGCCAATACTGTCTGCATCACTCATTTATAGTAGCCTAGATCACAAGCAAATTGAAATCAAAACCAATTCAATTGAATTAAGGGTGACATTGTGACATGCTTTTAGAATAAGTGCTTCAACAGTCTAATAGACACCTTCCATCTGAATGTGACAACATTCAGCCACTAGATGTCACACTTACATGATCTCTGTTGCATATTATTCGTTTACATAAAATGTTATCAATATGTCCTTTTAAATATCTCCACGCTGTTGACCACTCAAAAGTGTAAAGAGGATACTCGTACATGTTTGTCATCTTTGTCTACGAGTATAACTTATCTCCTTGTATGTAGAACATTAGTAGCGTTATCCTCGATATTATAAAAGCACCTTGAGCTCTACACATTATGAAAGAGTATCATTAATAAACAACTCACCTTCCTTTTCATTATCTGCAGCGTTCTGATGGAATACGCCAGCATAGACTTCAAAGAAGACATGTTTTATTGCGTTTATTAGTAATCAAAACACCAAAAACAGAGCAATAGCAATTAGCAACTAACTACTACATAACTGACATGTTTTTAACAACACAGGAATAGGGGGATGTTTTTTCATGTTACTACTTCCGGTTCAGGCTTTTCTGCCACGATTGACGTACGACAGTGTCGCGCACAGAAAATATCAGACCTGCAAGCCGACAACGCGGTACTAATGGTTCATCCGCGACGCGCTGTGAGCTTGTAGATTTGCTATTTGAGGTTTAAGCCACGCCCAGGTGTCCGTACCCACGTGTGGACTCCTCTTCTGATTTCTTCCAGTTCGTCTTCCTGTCTCGTGTGAATCTTTGAGTCTTGCTTCATACTTTAGTTTAATTTACAGCTTAAGTTTACAGAAACGTTAATTACTCTAGAGATGGATCTTCTGGCAGCGAAGGACTCGTATATCCAGAAGTTGGCGAGCAGAGTGTGTTCTCAGCCGCGTCTGGAGCAAAGGAAGAAGCCTTTATATGGTAAATATACTGATACAAATGACATGTTTTCATTAATACTATTGCTATTTTCGACCGTCCTCGGCTCTACTTGCATCATGTATCTTATTGATTTATATTATATCGTAGTGTATAGGCCATCTATAGAAGTGGTTCTCAAACCTTTTCAAGTCAAAGGACCCCCAAATTGATATCTATTTGGCCGCGGACCCCCCTCTGAAACGGTTTTGTGCCAAAACCCCCAGAAGAGAAAAATAGCAGATCGCTCGCAGGGCTAATGAGCTTGTAGATCTGCTATTTTTGAATAGCCAACTTATAAATGGATACATTGGTTGAAATGATTGTGATGCCATGTTAACTACTTTTGCTGGGGACCCCCTGGAACCCCCACCCCTCAAGGACCCCTGGGGGTCCCCGGACCCCACTTTGAGAACCACTGAATAGTACTTTCTACTGTGCACTCACTCAGTCATGTCATTGATAAAATTAGAAGTATCTTTCCATATTTAACCTTGTTGTTGTTAATTGTCGTGCAGATGTTATTGTAATATAATGCATTTAAAATGGGGACCCCTCAAATTAGTATTTTCACTATAATTAAATGCATATGAGATTATTACAATGTAATAAATGCATCTATTCAAGCGTTAGGTCTCTAATAACACCACCATTAATCAATTTCTCATTTATAATTATATTCAGAGAAATGAATTTAATTAAAACCAAAACCAGAATATTTTCATGACAGTGTCCTGTGAACAACAATACAAAATCATTTGAAATGGCGTAGTAAAGCAATATTATGGAGGATTTGGGACTTGAAAAAGTTCAATTATACCTAGTATCCTAGTATCTAGATAGTGTTGCTTTGCATTCCCACTAATATGACCATTATCCTGTCGTTTGTTGACCAGGATTCATGCCCTTTACTCCGATCACACACTTTTGCCACTCTGAGTCTGGATAAGAACGTCTTCTGAATGCCTAATATGTAAATTGTAAAACGTCCATACTGTCTTCTGCTTCTTTGTACAGTTCCATTTAAGGGTGGAGGTGATACTGGTCCTGCCAAGAAAAACAAACCTAAACCCCTTGTAGAAAAGGGCACCAATGGGACAATAACACCTCCTAAACTCCAACAGAAGCCTCCAAGTGCAGCTACAGCAAAACAGAATGACCCCAAAGCTAAGATCACTAATGACGCAACAGCAGATGAAATGCCGGCAGCCAAAGGTATTTTCCATTTACGTTATAATACGTAGACATCCCAGTTGTTGTTCTTTTGCTGTATTATATGTAGACCAATATCCAAGGACCATGCTATTGTCTTGACCATGCTAGTATTGTTTTGACCTTTGTGTTTCTATCTTTTCTTAAGAGGGAGCTACTGTTTCAAACTTCTCCACCGTAGACGTTCTTCGCAAGAGACTACATGAGAAGATCGAAGAGTCCCGAGTGCAGGTATGTTTGGAAAGTGTTTTCAATCTTATAAAATGAAATATTAATGTTGTCTTTGGATGCATTCTGTGAATGCCCAATATCGGCATCCTGGTGTACTAAAGCACAAACATCTCTATACAGGTTAAAACCACGTACATTATTATTTCTTCTTTAAATGCCTTACTTTACAGGTGAAACTGAACTTGAAACTGAATCTTCAAATCAAGTAAATTAGTCACAATTAATTATGCAAGCACTTAAATGCAACTAATTGCATTTGATGTCACCATGCCGATACTATGTCGTGCACGTCATTATACAAGGAGGTGCAGAGTTACAGTAGGTGACACTGCAATGATCTGATGCATGAGGTTCTGACTCTGAGCTTCACTTCCTTGTTTAATCTAATGCATTTTTTTACCATTTGCTTAATAATCAGTTATTACAATGAATTGCAACTACTATTACTACACTTTTTATTGGCATGAAAGCTGTGATGGCTCAAACAATAATTTGAATGAACCACTTTAGCCCTTTTTCATACTTAGCCCTATTTCATATTCATACTGTCGTGTGAAAATTGGCGAGCTACAAGCTCACCACCTTGTGCGATGTGTTGGTAGCTTGTAGATCTGCTATTTTAGAATTTTTGGGAAAATGTTTATTATATGGTTAAAGTTGTATTTTGACTAACATTCCATGCTTCTCTCAGGGACCCCAAAAGAACTCAGAAGAAGTTCTGGCAAAGCGAGCAAAGAGAAAGATGGAAAGGGAACGCAAGAAAAGGAAAAGAAAAGAATTCCAGAGGAAAAAGCTGGCAGAAGAA
The DNA here is from genome assembly GCF_963454915.1 of Gymnoscopelus microlampas. NCBI lineage: Eukaryota > Metazoa > Chordata > Actinopteri > Myctophiformes > Myctophidae > Gymnoscopelus > Gymnoscopelus microlampas. The sequence goes on from NC_139958.1 coordinate 15,955,028, forward strand.
GCTGGAAAACTACAAGAGGAGGAAATTAAGAAGGAAGAACTGCCTGCTCCCGCTGCAGCTACAAAGAAGAGGGATGACACCGCCATTCTCTTCAACACGGTGGAAATGGTAGAGGAGGAGTATGTAGACAAAGTTCAGAAGAAGAAGGATAAGAAAAAGAGCGTGAAGGGCAATCTAACACCACTGACGGGGAAGAACTACAAGCAGCTGCTAAGTCGCGTGGAGGCACGCAAAGCTAAGTTGGAACAGCTGAGGGAAAAGGATGAGGACAAGGCCCGTGACATGGAGCAGAAGATGAAGTGGACCAATGTTCTATACAAGGCTGAGGGCCTTAAGATCAAAGACAATGAGGACATGTTGCGAGCCTCGCTAAAGAGGAAGGAGAAGCTGCGTTCACAGAAGAAAAAGCAATGGGAGGAGCGAAGTCAGTATGTTGTAGGAAAGATGCAGCAGCGACAGGACAAGCGACGCAAGAACATCCAGAAACGCAAGAAGCAGAAAATCGAAACGAAGAAGGACAAAGCACGTAAAAAGGGCAGAGTGTTGCCCGAGGATTTGAGGAAGGCTAAATTATAGTCTAGGAAGTAAAGTATGAGATATTCTGTTGTTTTTCTTGCTGGCTCATAAAAGTATATCCCATTTTAGAAATACCTGACTAAAATCTCAATCTACAATCAAACATGTATTCTGATGTTGTTTCTTCATCCACCAGAAGGAAGGAAACAATTGTTACCTGGTCTGTAGACTAAAATAAAGGATTGCTAAATTTGATCTTTGTCGTTACCGTTCGAACATAATAATGATGATAATAATTTGAAAATGCTTACATATTTTTTCTCTGATATTTTTATGAAAGATGTGATATGGTTAACCCTGACAGGACAGGTACATCCCATTTTTTTTTAAATACAAAGTTTAATTATTATGAGGGTTGTTTTGCTTTGCTTTTTACTGAAATGTTTGAAATTACATTTATTTTGTTAAACTTGTTTTTTCCAAGTTATTCAATTTGTCCAGTGATCGACTGCAAGCTGTGATATTATGTCAAGAAAGACTATTTTGGTGGCAGCTTGGTTTCTATGTACTGCTCAGTGCTCAGATCCGGTCTCAAGCCCAGAGCCCGCCTACTACAGCCGGTCATCTCAGTTTATGACATACATGTAGATTCCGTATCCGTTCTAGACCGGATCTGCACCTTACAACGCATATTGATCCCTCTTCAAGCCCTTCATTTAGTCCACCCCGCCCACACAGGAAGTTAAACGTGAAACGAAAACCTCAAGGAGATCCAAAGTTCGGGGTTCGTCTTCAGTATTGTGTCAAGTTATGGGGACAAAGAGTCTACTTGTGTTTGGTTAAATCGGGCCATTGTTCTCCTCTTTACTGTTATGATAAAAGCGTCGGTAAATGTGGCTGTAATTTGTCAGAGACTTAATAAAATCGTTCCTCCTAAGGTGAGTAGAGCACTCCTGTTGTTTACTTGCTCCAGTTGGAAATGAAACACGGCCATGGTGAAGTGAAATATGACATTTCATATTTGTTGACATCTTTTCAGATAATTATGGCACGCCGATTGCATGCGCGCAGATTAGATGGTGTCGACAAAAACATATGGTAAGTGTTCAATATTGACGACGCAATGCAATGCGTGTATACCCCACAGTCTATGGTGTATACGTGAGTTTGCAGATTAGCAATAGTCGTTGAGCGACACAGTTGTACTACGAACTAAGTATCAGTCAAATACATTTACTTGGATTAGTGTTTGTCTGGAACTAGATGGAAACGTTTCATCTGGCCATTATCATGTCACCAACGTATTTGGGCCACCAAGGGTTTATAAATGTCTCCGTTGTTCTGTTCACAATCATCTGGGTCATTCCAGAATAATTGAGTCCTATGTCTCTTGGACTAAAATACAGACTCTACTCTACTCTGAGAATTAATAATTATTTTTTCAAGTGACAACCTTTTATGCAATTTATCACTTTATTCATATGAGATTAGTATCTTTTTTGTGCTTTTAACCTCAGGCAGTCTGTCATGATGTGAAGTGTCAGTGTCATCAATGAGTGTCACATGACATGAGCCAGTAAAGTAAAGTAAAGTGCTGTGCAACTAAACCGTAGCTTCACTGTCACATTAATGGGAAGGGAAGAGTCGAATTAAAATACAGTATTGCATTATGTAAACAAGATTTTTGTTTATTTTTTTTAATGACAACATCAGTAATGGTGTGCTTAATCCATATTTACACATTCAATTAAGGTGGTGGTTCTCAACCTGTGGGTCGGGACCCCCAGGAGGGTCCCCACATGATTTTGTGGGGGTCACCAGATGTCAACGTGACATTTGAGGACCGTTTTTAATACCGAAATGAAATGAAAAAAGACCATAAGTAATCAACAAACTACACAATTATACAAACTGGTCAAACTTTGGCTAAATTGTCAAATAATATAAGAAAGAGGCAAATATTTTGAAAATAGCTGATCTACAAGCTCACAACGCCTTGCGTTGGGAGGCGTTGAGAGCTTGTAGATCGGCTATTTTCACATTATCTGTGGGACCGAGTCAAACTAAATGTAATGCCTCAACTTCTACAATTCCCAGTGCTTGTCAGGGTGGGGATTTGGGTCCCCAGTTCAAATATGATTATTTTGGAGGGTCCCCAGTTCAAATATGATTTTGGGGGGTTACAGCCTGAAAAGGTTGAGAACCACTGAATTAAGGGACATAGGAAACCCCACACAGAACAATGCAGAACACTGGTACAATCTCAGTGACAGCCAGGTGATCCATCTGTGTAACACCTCATGAGGTAACTGACGTTGCCTGATCAAGGATGTCCCATTTGACAAATTGATTCCTCTGTCCTCGCATCTCAATTGTTTTATATTGACAGGGTTGAGTTCACACAATTGGCGGCTGACTACAAAGCTGTGAATCTAGGCCAGGGCTTTCCTGATTTCTCCCCTCCTGGTTACATCCAGGAGGCTTTCTGTAAAGCTGTGAGCGGAGGATCCTCAATGCACCAATATACCCGTGCTTTTGTACGTGAGAATATTATATACATCCATCACAAATAACTGAGAATCATATTGCTTTATTTATCATACCCTTGGCCTTTGTGTGTGTGAAAGTTGATAGAACGTTTCCATATTTCCTCAGGGCCATCCCGCTCTAGTAAAGATACTAGCTAAATTCTTTGGCAGGATTGTAGGATGTGAGATTGATCCTCTTGAGGACGTCCTTATCACAGTCGGAGCCTACCAGGCGCTCTTCTGTACGTTTCAAGCACTGGTCGATGAAGGGGATGAGGTAAGAAACTGAATTCAAGGCAGGTTTGTTCTTTAATATATATTGTAACAAAGGTGATTTGTTACAGAACTACAAAGTAGATAATAAAAGTAGATCAAAACAAAAGTGATGCCCCCCAAAAAGAAAAACAAATATTACTGATCAGTACCCTTTTATTATAACCTTATTACCTACTTGTATTACACACTGTTTTTGATATTGTAAGCATATTCTAGTGATATGCCACACTAACATGTCACTGCACATGTATGAGCATGTGACAAATACTATAGATAGCGAGGTGAAAGGGCAGACTGTAAATGAGTAATCTAATCTGTACAAATGGAACCAAATCGACCCTTACGGGTCCATTTGGTTCCATTTGTACACTCTCAGAGTAATGGGGAACTTTGAAATTAAAAAGTCTGAGACCCACTGATCTAATCGAAATGGAGAATAAGTGGTTTGTAGAGTTAGAGTCGTCATGGTAAGACAAATTGGAGACACAGGAGGTTCACAAGTTATTGAACTTAGCAAGTTGGCCGTTTTCTCTGCTAGTATTTTTATTATTTTGTTATGCATTGGAGATAATAATTTAGAAAAATGTCAAGAGAGTATCAACAATAGCAGGGACCTGGATATGGAGTAAATCTTAATTTAATATTATTTATTTATTTTTAAGAGGATGAGTATAAAAGGCAGCTACAGAAATTAGATTAGTTTTAAGAGTTCATTTTCTATACTGGGAGAAATATGCAACATTTGTTGAAGCAAGGGTTTCATTAAGTGATCGGTTGCAGGTTCCTTCCTTGACTGTAAATTTGAAAATGGATGTCTATTTTTTCACTGAGTAACGCCTAATGAATCATCTGATTCATCAGCTGAGTGATGAGGGAAGTGATACTGACTGTCAACAGTATTTGTCACTTGCTTTGGAGTTTTTGTTTGGCTAATTTAAGTGCATGAATGTAAAAATGTTACTGGCGCAGATCCAACCCTATTTGATTGAGGTGCAGGATAAAAATGTAACTGGAAAAAGGAGGAATATCCACACAGTGTATTTAATTAAATATTAAATTCACTTTATTTATTATACTTTGGTCACACAGATCATCGTACAAGTGGCCATGGGAATCTGAGCAGTAAGATAAACAAGGAAACAAGTAGACATCCAAAATAATGTCAGGTGCAGGGCAGAAGCAAAGAGAAATAGAATCCGCACACAGGGTCATTCTCCAAAAGGCTTTATATTTATTACCACCGCGTAGCGTGACGTTTTGAGCCTGGTGGCTCTTCCTCGTCGGAGGAATCTTATATGCTTAAATTATACACGTTGTACGCCGGTGTTGTGCAGTGAAAATAGACGATCTACAAGTTTAAAATGCATCACATTACAATGCGTTGTGAGCGAGTGGATCTGCTATTTTCATCCTTTGTGTCAGGCTTATGAAATATGCTAAACCTTTTTGTCCTCACATAAAACAAATCTGTGTTTTAGGTCATAATTATTGAACCGTTCTTTGACTGCTACCAGCCTATGGTGAAGATGGCTGGAGGAAAGGCTGTCTACGTACCTCTGAGGCCAGTGAGTGATCAGAAAACTTTCCTGTTTAAATATAGTAGTATATATTTAGTGATAGCTAGTTTCAAGTGTCTGCTAGCATCTCTGTTTGTTTCATGGATTTACAAACTGATTCATTTAGATTTTTTTCCCCCAGAGGGCGGGGTGCAGCGAGGTCCTTTCAAGTGGAGACTGGGTGCTTTCTGCTGAGGAGCTGGCCAGTAAATTCTCTTCACGCACAAAAGCCATCGTTATGAACACTCCAAACAACCCATTAGGCAAGGTGAGTTTCTGTTAGAAGTAGCATGTCACTTGCATTTCAGTTTTTTTCAGTTTTCAGTAGTGTGTGTGTGTGTGTGTGTGTGTGTGTGTGTGTGTGTGTGTGTGTGTGTGTGTGTGTGTGTGTGTGTGTGTGTGTGTGTGTGTGTGTGTGTGTGTGTGTGTGTGTGTGTGTGTGTGTGTGTGTGTGTGTGTGCGCGCGCGCGCGTGTGCTCCTGGGTGACAGCTGTCACCTCTCAGGATCTAGCATGGACAACACTAAATAGTATCACAGCCAAATCAACCCGGTGCATATAGTGTGTGTGTGTGTGTATGAGTGAGTGTCCAGCGCTACTCTCGCAAACTGCTGGATTGATCGCCACCAAATTCCTAGTGCACACTGCCAGTAGGCCATAGACCTCCACTAACGTTTTCTCTAACTACTTCATATGCAGGTTTACAAAACAGAAGAGCTCCAGGTGATTGCTGACCTCTGTATCAAGCACGACGTGGTGTGCATTAGTGATGAGGTTTATGAATGGCTGACCTATGATGGAGCCAAGCATGTCAAGATAGGTGAGATACATCTGCCATTCTTCAATAGATAAATGCAAACAAATATAACTGTAAAATAATTACATTTTACTAGATTTGGCATCGGTTTCATGTCATGTTGCAGTTATTCTAGGTGTATAAGGTTGAACTGTCAGATCATAATAATCTTTAAAGAACAACATTTTACTGCAAAAACCTCTGCCGCGGAGGTGTGAAAGCTGAAAAATATTTAGACGCAACTGGCAAAAAAGGTTCTAACATTTGCTTTTTAAATTGTATTTGTTGTTTTATTTGTTGTTGTTTAACTGAGTTTGCACTACAGTTCTACATCATTATTCCTAACTTCCTATTACCGTTTACCATAATTTGGTGTGATTGTGTCTGTGAAGCCAGCCTTCCTGGTATGTGGGAACGGACAGTCACTATTGGTAGTGCTGGAAAGACCTTCAGCGCTACAGGGTGGAAGGTAATATCCTGATATTTTTCAGAAATCCTTTTAGGCCATCTGATTTACCATACATTACTGCCTCATGTTGCTTATAACTTGTCTTATTTCCTTCTTCTTTGTTTTAAGGTTGGTTGGGCTATGGGTTCTGGGCATATCTTAAAACACCTGAAAACCATCCATCAAAACTCGGTTTACCACTGTGCAACAGCTGCTCAGGTTAAGAAATATTTTACATTTATTAGTACTGTATTGTGGCCAGAAACACCTATAAGTTTATGGCTTACAGTAAATTACAAGTACAACATATTGGTTCATTTATTGAAAGTCTGTCCGTTGAGCTCCTCTCTTTTGTTCCCTTCCTTCATTCCTCCATTCAACAGGAAGCAGTCGCCGTTGGTTTCCAAAGAGAATATGAGACCTTTGGGACTCCAGAGAGCTACTTCCTGCAGTTACCTGAGCAACTGCATCACAAGAGGAAGAAACTTGCCAAATGTCTGGAGAGTGTTGGCTTGCAGCCCATAATGCCAGAGGGAGGCTATTTCATGATAGCAGACATATCCTCTGTCAGTGAGTATTGACTGTTGCAAGGAATTATATCAATTGTTACCACTATGTTTAATTAGGTGTTAGCATATAATCAGATTATTTGTGCAGTGTTTAATTTTTATTTTAAAAATGGTTAAATCTCTTGAAAAGGTCAACCTATTTCAATGTGTTCTATCTATAAAGTATAGTTTTCTGTTCTTTTGTTTTATTTTATTTTCAACAGAATCTGACGTGGATGACTCAGTCAATCTGGATGAACCTTGTGACTACAGATTTGTTAAGTGGCTAATTAAAAACAAGGTAAGAAAAGATAAAATTTTTACTATACTGACATTTCAAAGATGTTATAATTTTTCATTTGAACAGTATAATTGAACAAAAGGGTTGGTATAGTGCTATCTTATTCAGGATTTCTAATGTGTAGATCAACAGTAGTATTGCGGCTGTACCGTGTTTGACCATTTATTCTCCACAACATGTTAAGGTTACCACAGTTCCCAGCAAACTATTAACTAAACGTTGATCATGCCCACCACCTACTACCAGTGCAGTGCCCAATCTGTCAATAAAGTGTGCAATACCTTATGTCAATAATAATAAAAAACGCAAGACTTGGCATAACTCACATATGGCTCCTACAAGTAGTGTGTAGAATATCTACTGTAGGCTAATGCACATAGAACCGCTATAGTAATGCATATAGAACAGTGTTCGGTTTTCCAAACTGTAAGTTTATTCCTTGTTTAATTCTGACTTTTTATTGTGTTGTTTTGTCAGGGTTTGGCGACAATCCCTGTATCAGCATTCTACAGCTCTGAGCACCGTAAAGACTTTGAGAACTATATACGATTCTGCTTCGTCAAGGTAACATACTTAATACGAGAATAGGGTCAGGTGATTCTATTGGTATTTTCTGATTATTTGACATTTATTCTTCTTTCGTGTATCGTAGTCATATGTCCAGCTCAGTGTCACAAAGCCACGCTCTCCTGACATTTCTTGATCTTTATAGATCTGCTATTTTTGTTGCGGGACTCTCAAGCGCAACCAAGTATAACTCAGCCTTTACTCTCTCTTAATTAAAGGAGGACTCAACACTGAATGCAGCAGAAGACATCTTGAGAAAGTGGAGTGAAGGAAAGTGAAAGAACCGTCTGTGACAGCCATCCGTCCAACTATGTCGACTCAGTCTGTCCCAGATACTCTACTTGAAGTATCTATGATGCAATTTCTCCATGTTGAACAATAAAGCCATATAGTATGTTATCTTGTGTTATCTTATTTTGTGATATTACAGTAACATACTGTAACACACCCTTGTCAAGCACCTTGTCCTTTGTTTTATTTTCGTGACATCTCTGATAGTCTCTCTGCAACTCGTAATGGAAATGTTTCTGTGATCGCTCCTGTACACATCAGTACAAATAGATGCAAGTATTTTTGTCAGTAAGTTTCCACTAGAATATTGTTCTCTAACTGTCACTAATTTGTACTGAAATTCAGTTTTTCATATAAAAAAGGATTGTCTAAAATATGCTAATTTATTGATTTTGCGTCTTGATTATGAAGTAAGTTGGAGCTATGGTTGATTTAAATCACCTGCACTGATATTGATTTAAATGTGGGGCAAGTTATATTGCACCAATGGCACATATATTAAAGTCAGAATTTTGGAGCTCTGGTGTTGTTTTTTTAATGGAAAGTATAATGTTAATTATTAACTTACATCTAAAGACAATTTTACTGTCTTTAGATTGGAATGGGATTGTTTATTCATTTGTTTTGCCTATTTGTGCTGGTACTGCTAGTCACTATACCATCGTTAAATATCCATATAATGCCAGTCATGATATTATTTATATTGCATTTTTAAGATCAATCTACCCTAGTACCACCATATGGTACTGTGAGTGTGTTTTCATACACATCAAACACATTAGAACATTGTGGGTTTGCCTGTCAGTGTATGCACCTTTTTCCCTATGGAGAGAAATGTAATACAAGATTCCACCACATTTTCCCTTCTGTACTATGCCTGCTGCACCTTATAAGTTGCAAGCATGGAGGTATGAAGGAAAGTGTGTAGGCATACTAGGCAATGGTGTAAGACCGAACACTACAAACGATGGGCAGTACATAAGAAACAACAGTGGGGGGCAGCAGTAAGCCAACGGGCGTCTCGAATAGTCAGCCGGAAGCGAGTGTGAACACTGTAGAAGAAGTAACGCGGAAGTAAATAAAGTTCACGTGGTGAAGTTGCAAGGATGTCTGACGACAGTGCAGCGAAGAAAATAAAACTGGAGAGTTCACAGGTATTAAAACAATAACGACTTCCAGTATGTTTTAGTGTAATACTAATGTGTTCATATTCATATTGCATGCTTACATTTTTACAGCGTGAGGAGCATGTGGACTGGAGGAAATGGAAAGGAGAACGTGAGTATCATCTGTGTCAACAGTATTATTATAACCAGTGGTGGAAAAAGTACTCACATTTCATTACTAAATTAAAAGTATCAATACTGCAATGAAAAAATACTCTTACAAGTAAAAGTCCCCAATTTAAATATGATTATTTTGGGGGTGATTTAGGGGAGGGAAATACAGACGTCCTGTGTGTTAGCTAATCTGAGAGTCTGGAATCACCTTAATCATTAAAGATGCCAATATTGACCTTCCTTCTATGACCTGGAAAACACTATTATACTGCATACAACAGGTCACTTAAGCCAAAATGTATGACACTTGTATATGAGGTTATATGGGTCAAGAGGAAGGGGCATTAGACATTTGTTATATAGCAGAGCACACAAAAGCAAGTTAATGAGTTTTTTTAAATATACTGTCACACATCTTATTTACTATACATATTTATCCTGAACTGACAGGGAAGGAGGTTAAGAAACAGTGGAAAGAGTCCAAGCTGATTAAACAGTTGGAGAAGCAGAAGGCACAAGACTCGGATTCCAAGGAGGAGGCAGCAAATGAACATGACCACAACAGACCAAGTAGCAAAGGTAACCTCACCTTCTGCTGCACAATTGGTGTCTGAACTTAAGGCTGCTAAGTGATGTCTCCCCTGCACAAGAGATTGTAATTCTACAACTGCTGCTATCATATTGGCTACAAATGTTTCTCTACCGGCACAAGAAGCATTTCTGCCTCATTTTATTACAATTCTAATCATGCACCAGTTGTATATCATTTTATTTTGAATGATACCTTTTTATCTTCCATGTTCTTATTGAAACTGGCAAATGTTTGGAGCTTATACAAGAAAGAATTACACCCACTCTTTTAAGCTTGTAAACTTGTGATCTGACAGTGAAGTTGAATCTGAATTACCCTGTAGCCATCAACTCAGAATGGAGATGAAAGTTGGTACCAGGCTGCTACAGAATCAGTTGCTTGAATCTGTGTCTATCACTATGTCAGTGTACATAAATAATAATAAATATGATATAATGAATAATACTGTGATTTACATCTCTTAGGTCGGCCATACACAGTGAGTGTGGCGCTGCCAGGTTCTGTCCTGGATAACGCACAATCCACAGAGCTCCGTACGTACCTGGCTGGACAGATAGCCAGAGCCTGTTCTGTCTTCTGTGTGGATGAAATCATCATATTTGATGAAGACGGAGAAGATGTTAAGTAAGTCATCATCTACTGCGGTTCTCAACTGGGACCAGCGGGTGGAACCAGAGTGCTTCAGTTTGTTGCCATCTAATCAGGAACTCTTTTAGACCTGTCAAATTAAACTACTCGGGAGGATGCAAATATGGAATACATGCCACACCCTATTATGCCTTACCCGTTATACCCGTTGTCAGAGTACCCGTTGTAACCGTCTCTGTCTGCCTGTGTCCCTTTTATGTCTATACATGGAGATCTGACTATATCTGTCTGTCCTTGTCCCTTTTATAGAACAGCTGCGTATAGGTAATTTCTTACACGAACGTGTTCTCTTTCAGCCTTTCAGCATCAGAGGATAACCACTTCAGCCCTATATACTTAGTCATGGGACGAATAGTGAATTGTTTGTAGAAATTTTGGAAAATGTTTTCGCCATTGATGACATGCCCAAAACAGGCTAAGAGTAGACAATGTAAAGCTAACAGAATCACTATGTATTTGGTTGTTGTCTTGCAGAAGTGTAGAAGGTGAATTCACAGGTGTTAGGAAGAAAGGACAAGCCTGCATCCAGCTTGCCAGAATACTTCAGTACCTAGAATGTCCACAGTAAGTAGTGACATTTTACATAATGATCAAGATTATGACCATTATGAGATTTTGATGGCTTAACCTTTTTTTGTTTTGTTTTATCCCCCCCAACAGGTATCTTCGGAAGTGGTTCTTCCCCAAGCATCAAGATTTACAATATGCTGGTAAAATTAGTTATCCCTAATTATTGATTTTTAAATATGTAATTTCTTGTGAATAATTTCTCTCACTATAGTACGTATTTGTGTTGTTTTTGTTTATGTTTTCAGGCTTATGTAACCCATTGGACAGTCCACATCATATGAGAATAGATGAAGAAGCAGAGTATCGAGAGGGGATCGTTCTCGACAGGCCGACAAAACCAGGCAAAGGTTCCTTAGTCAACTGTGGAATGAGGAAGGTAAGCAGGTGTAGTTTAGAGGTGGAACCATTTGTACATAGTTAATGACAATTTTGAACAAGGGTATCTTGGGCTTTGATTAGTGAATATAAGCCTGATGAGAGAGAATTACGCATGAAACACACAGGGCGCGCAAGCATGCGTACACAGCTTTTATCCGCTCCCACGTTCATTAATGTCCGGACGCAGATTCTCTCACTCAAGGTGGAGAAAACAGTTTTTACGTGTGCATTATCATTGAAACGCACTGACCAGACGTCTGCTGTGGCCAAGTTTGGCAAGAACCGTCGCGCACAAACCTCCTTGCACAATAAAGAGCGTGAGCAACGCTTTTCTTGGTGGGTTAGACTCACAAGTCAGTATCTAAAAGCTTCGCAACTAGGACAATCTCCCAGCTTCTGTTACTTAAACTGGTTTGGTTTCCAAAGTAGCGGCATAGGTTTGTTAGCGGCCGTTCTAGCAACTACCTTCCACCATACCTAGGTGAAGATCTCAGATTGTCGTCTTGGCAACGTAACACGAGACTAAGTGAATATAAGTCTAACCATATTCTCCTCGGGTAGTCACACTCAATGCTGTGAAGAGATGATGATCTGTTGCATGACTATGTGTATGTTTTTGTTGTATTTTTGTTGTCTGTTTTTTCTTTGTTTTGTTTTTACACTTTTTTAATTTCGTTGTACTTGTGACAATGACAATAAAGCTACTACTACTACTACTTCTACTCCTCCAGGATGTGCAGATTGATAAACAGCTGCAGTCTGGGCTGAGAGTTACAGTGCGCCTCACAAAGACAGAGAACGGTATGTCTTCTCCACTAGAACATAGTTAGTGCCATGGCTTTTTGAGAATGTTTTGAGTAGGTTGTCATAGTGCTCATCACATACCACAATAATGTTGTTATTGTTGGTATTTGTCACTGTACATTTCGTCACTTTCGGGCAGAAACCTTGTATCTAACTATTTGATCTTTTAATCATTATTATTTTTTATTTTGATCTTTTAATCCATTTTTATTTTTTATTTTCTTTGCCAAAATAGCTGATAGAGTTGCTATTTCTGTTAGTTTTGAACATTTGTGAAAATTACTGCCTACAATTACATGCCCGAAATAGGGAGACCAGGTTGAACGTGCTTATTTTGTGACTGGGATCGGAACACAGGTTATTTTTTCCATTTTCCAAAGTAACGATTTTGGACATACAAGGTTTCTGCCCCTCGTACTCGACAGTGACGATTTGCACACAGTAGTGAAATTTGTCATGTGTGGACACTGGACACTTAAGTATGTGTGTATATTTCTTTCAGAGAGCAAACTACATAAAGGTGTGGTGGTGGCACCTCATGTACCCAGGACGGAAGGCGGTCTGTACTGGGGTTATAACGTCCGCCTGGCATCCTCTCTCAGTAGGTTCTTCATATGAATGCAGCCGTTATGTAATGTCAGCCATTCTTCTAGGGCTGGGCCATTATGGATTACAAATAAATATCACTATCTACTTGGGTATGGAAAAGCACATATTGTTCATCACATGCATGGTTTGACACAATTACAGATGATACATTATATATATTGATATAGCCCAGCCCTAGCACTCTTTGAAAATATCACCAGCACTCACTTGGTCCTTATAGTATGTCTTATTTATTGAAGCCTCAGCAGCAGATCACATGTCCTATAAGGATCAAGTGAGTGCTGGTGATCTTTTCAAAGATACTGTTTCTGCCAGAACTGTGCACCTGATAAACGAGTGCTCGCATTCTCTTTTTCCAGCCCTAGCACTCACCATGAACTTCTATGATCAGCTTAAAATAGTTTTTCAGAGTAAGCATGACATCATGGGTTTGTTGTGGGATTTAATCCTGCTGAAATGACATCACCCTTTTGTTCTGTCCTTGTGTCAATTTCAGGTGATGTGTTCACAGAAGGTCCATATGAAGATGGATACGATATGACAATTGGCACCTCAGAAAGAGGCAGCCACATTGACCATACAACACTCTCACCATTCAAGTAAGAGGATAACAGCCCACTAAATAGAGCTTTATTTTATCTATCCCTATTTTGGGCAGATAATTATATTGTAAAAACAGAAATGTTCACAAATAGCAAAAATAGTAGATCTGCATACACCCAATGCATCATATAGGATTGAATTGCCTAACATATTTCTCTTACACGCTTCTAAGCTATTATAATTGTTCACTTTTGCAGACATCTGTTGGTAGTGTTTGGAGGACTACAGGGACTGGAGACCAGTCTAGATGCTGACCAGAAACTGAATGTGACCGACCCCGCCGTTCTGTTTGACCATTATCTCAACACCTGTCCTGCACAGGGTAGTAGAACCATTCGCACAGAGGTGAGCCTGAACTTCACAGGGTTGTAGAACCATACACCGGTGCGGTGATGACGATAGAAAGTTGTAGAAACTATGCTGGAAGAGGAAAGCCTGTTGGCCACTCAAATTATGTGGAACATCATTGATTCATTGTATCCCAGGGAATGTCATGTCTAGTATGCATATTAATGTACAGGGTCCCCACGGTCATGAAATTCCTGGAAATATTTTGAAATTAAAAAAGAAATAATCCAGTACTGGAAAAGGTTTGGAATTGATCAAACTTCATCAAAGGTCCTGGAATTTATCAAGGGTCCTGGAAAAATATTTGGCTATGCATTGTTTTTGGCTATTGATTTTTTTTAATACAAAACCTTTTCATAAACATGTATAACATTACTCGAAATATGTAACATAAGTCGTTTTTCGCCAAACAGGCTGTGTAACACCCCATCCGCACTGCCAGCGATGCGACGCGAGCGGGCGATGAAATCTCATTAAAATACATGTTTTTGAATGAGACCGTCCTGACCTACCGCAAGCGACAACGAACCGTGCAACGACGTCGTCCACCCCTCCTATTTCCGCTCGCAGGCTCTATTTGAGCGAGGTTTCGCGGCTGTGCCCCACCCCCAAACACTTTTTATTGTTTTTTATTTATTTATTTTGCTACACTGCCTATCTTTGGGCATTGTACATAGGAGTAAGAGACACATTATTGCGCTGAATGATTGTTATATAGGCCTGGAAATTGGGCTAAATATTCTGGAAAAGTTTTGGAAAAGTTTTGGAAATTCATTGCTAAAAATGTGTGGGGACCCTGAATGTATGACAGTCCTGTATGGTTTATCTAATATAAATACACAAACCTGACCCCATGGTCAGGTTTGTGTCGGTGACGGTGTCCTGAACTACACACCATAAACAGCTGACTGGATGTTGCCACAGATTTTACAAGTCTCATGGCAATAGCACACATACCATCTATACATTTTTCTCTTTTTCCATAGGAGGCCATCTTGATTTCCATGGCAGGTCTGAGACAGAAGATCACAGCTGCTTTCAGATGAAGACGTTCAACAGAACTGTTGATGGAATCATTAAACACAAATTTGACATGTTTTCTAACTGGGACCTGACATGAATTTATATCCATATGTCTTATGTATATTTGTATGTACATTAAAGTGTTTAAAACAACCTTCCTTGGATCATCGTTACAAATCTCTTGTGAAGCTAGATATCCTGTATGCTACATTTCAATGCATCTAAATGTTCTCTGTATTTTGTGTCTATTGAATAAAATATTATTTGATCTATGGGCCAAAATGTATGACAGATGAAGGCAACAAAGATGTATGTTTGTGGTACCACCAATACCAAAGGGTAATACATGAAACCCTCCATGTGCACAGTATATTAAAAAAATAATTTAAAGCTACGATAAGTCTTCTCTCTCCTCACGAGATGCAATTGCAACCATGTCCGAAGTACAATAAAGATGGTGGCACATCTAGTATCCAATCCGTTTGCAGTCTTCAAAATATTGTCAACCAGTAACCCGTATCAATTCCTGAAACCAGAGTGTAAAGAATAGTGAGACTATCTACCCCCGTTTCAGATGCTAATGACTTTGTAATGACATACTCTACCATACAGTTTGGTTAAAATAACATTTCACTCATTAAATTAAGTCTTGGGTTGTAGCTTTTAAACTTTGATAAAAAATATCAAATAGAGAAAATGTGAATACATCTGTTGGATTCCAATGGTTATGGTAACAAAAATGGATTTGGACACTCATTCCATTGACTCAAACAAAAAATGTTCAAACGTTACATTTTAAAGAATTATGTAAAAATCAGAAGGGGAAACAAGGAGGAAGGAGTTACAGGGGTCCAAAATATAGGGTGAAAGAGTGAGAATAACAGTGTGATGAGCTGTGCTCACTTCCAGGGAGTCCACTAATAATGTTGAACATGCAGCCCCCCCCACCAACGGCAACAATACATAACTTTAGCTCAGTACATTTCTCTTGTATTGATTGAATTCAGCCTGCATGCAAGATTTCTAGTTTTTTTTATGAAAAACAAAAATAATCATCTAGACTCCTTCACAAAGCTTACATGTAGTAATTCTCTTTGATTAAGAAGTCTCTTCATCGCCCATTCACACTGAGCTCCAAAAATCTTAAGTTTTTATTTTACCTTTGACACCACTTTTCTGTCAAATTAAACAGCAACAATATAGTTTGAAGTGAGCACATACAATTTGAGCGTATTTTGTCAGCAGATGCATTTAAGCCTTACATGAACATACGTACCTTGAAAAGATTGGTATTAGTGTGCACCTCACTACATTAGTCATTTTAATCTGTTCAAATGCAACATGTACCGTAAACTTATAACCTGTTCCTGTTCATACAATATGGATAGAAATGCCATCAAACTGAAGAATATGCAATCATAGATACTATAATTTTAAAGTCAAAGTTTTGAGATTCAAAAGAATGTCTGTGGAGCTCCTTTGTATATTATGTTCTGTAATTTCAACTGTCACCAATCGATAGATGCTAATCCCTCTTGCCAGTATTCTCCTGTACCTAGTAGATAATAATCTGTTTATCCAATAGTGTTGCTCAAGAAGATCGAATGGGATGAAATATGTAGGTAATTTTATAGGTCACTTAGATTCGGTCAAACCGTGGCTGATACAATCCCCCTCAACATGGGAATTATGTGTACATTTTGAGGACATTTCTTAACAAAGCAATTATAAACATGTAAAAATACCTCTTTAAATTCTTTTTTTCCCTATTTACAATAACACTTGTCAGTTGGGTGCCACATTTCCATGTGGGATACAGTTAGCCTGGTTCCAGACGAATCTGCAATTGCAAAAAAAATGGCCCTCGGCAGATTAGGTCTGGCCCCTCTCAATAGAGATTGGATTTATCTCCCTCCGAAGTTTTGAGGGACCAATCAGGGCCCAGTATGCAAATATGGGGCGGGTTTACCACCAGAGGCATCGGAAATGCAGGTCCCACACAGAGATCCCAGACTAATATCTACGCAGTGATATTAGTCTGGCCATGCCAGGCTAGGATACGGTGACTATTTCAGGAATCTAAAGAAAATTCCGAATTCTTTGTATCACTTTGAAAAAGAAAACATTTTTATAGATCTCTCATTGCTCACTTGTTCCAGTAATACATGTTTTCACAACCTCCTTCATGGGATGACTTCCATCCAAAGATGGAGCACTCACAGAAAGGTTATGCCTGATTTGTACTTGGTTGCGCAGCATATTGCACATCCAAAAATTGTGGATCTACAAGCTCAGAATGGGCCAAATCACGACACGTTGTGAGCTTGTAGATCTGCTATTTTTGGTGTGCAACAACAGCGTACAACTAAAGATAAATCAGGCTTTTACTGTACTGTATATGAAATCTCTTATGCATTTATGTGAAAAGGATCGAGACTCTGGATAGAGAAGCTATGATGTTGGAGCAGTTACTCTCTTCAGTTCTGGCTTCAAACATGTCTTTTCACCAGGTGGGATGAGTGAATGTGATATTATACAGCTTTGCCCAGCGTGCAAACACATGCTTCTCTGTTATAAAGCGATGATGGTTCCCTCTCCGACCTCTCTCGTGTTGGAGGTATGTCACACATTCATCGGGTCCCCTGGGCTTATAGTAGTGATACGGAATTTTCTTGGATCCTTGTTTCCTCCTAAAGAAGAAATGATATTAAATCTATTGCTTAAAACACACTCCAGGAAAAGCAGCCAATTTATGCAAAGCAAATGTCCTTACATATGTAAATAGGTGAAATCTTTCTCATTGTAATTTTGTGTTTCCAATACTGGGTTAAACATAGACAGGCTGGTTTTACACAAGTTAGGTGGTGTAAGTCAAAAACAAAAAGTTGTTTGTTTAAAGTTAAAGCTCTTTAAAAAAAAAAAAATAGTAATCATTGCTATAGTATAGAGTGTGTGTTTGTTCAGTAACATGCCCCCCCCCCCCCCTTACAGCACCTTTAATGTTTTCCCCAGATGTTCTACGATTGATTTTCAGAAATAATTTGACATCAAATTTGATGAACAATGCTTCAATCTCATTACACACAATTGGCTACTGGTTTCACATTGGGAAATTGAAATTGAATAACTAATCGTTCAGTGTCTGCTAATGTCGGCATACATTTGTCTACTTTTGTGATGTATAATGAGTGTCTAAAAGTAGTATATCTATAATTTTTCATATGCTATACGTACCCACAGTGATTTGGTGGAACCATTCCATAGACTTTGATGTTGTCACAAATCTCAATGGCTATCACCATAGTGAACCAGCCTGTGCTCAACCACGACTGAGACTTTTGCCTGTGAGAAACAAATGTAATAATAAATGTAAATTCAGAGACCTTTGGAAGTTGCAATTCTTAAAATAAGCGTTAAATAGCTCTAGTCTGATAGTAAGCATTGCTATAGTGTTTTTTCAGTAATAAAGCTCTCCCTGTCTCTTGGGCATTTTAGTAAACAGAAAATATTTGTTTTCAGGTCAGTATACCAATTGTATCCAATCAGGAGAGAGAACTCATACAGGATACAGGATAAACAAGTGGAATTGGAAGAGATGACACAAAAAAAGAGCAGACTAGGAACTGGAACACTATGACATTGAAGCTGATAAAGGGGTTCTTTCTCCTGATTCGGTGAAATTGGCAACCCCCCTTTAAATGTATTGTCTGCTAGATACAGGGAGACCCTAGTCTCGCGTAGCCAGACAACTATTCCACAATCTCCGAATGCTATATAGAGTCTGGAACTACACCTCCCGAAATCCGAGAGAGGAAACTGACACTTCCGTTCACGAAAATATATTTGAAAATACCTTTACATTTGAATTTTGAATTTCCATTTCTGCAAAGCAGCAAGCTACATATACTTAGATGATTTTGTTTTATATTAGGATAAATTTGCGTGACTGTAAAGACGAAACGGAAGTGGGGAGGAGGCTTCATATCCGCTTTATATTTTAAAATAATAGGGGGCAGCCAAATCTCAGTGTGATTGGAACTTTAAATTTTATTTACATTAACCACTTGAACCCTAGCATCCCTATTCTGGGGGGAACTTTTGCCCGAAATAGACGATCTACAGATTCTAAAAGGTCAAGCTCCTCAAGCAACAAAGCGCTGCGGTGCCTTGTGAGCTCGTAGAAAAGCTAGTCCTTGGCCTGAAAAACGTTGAAGACCCCTGCTCTATAGCAATGATTACTATCTGAATATAGGCCAGATTCCCAACTAGGCCCCCATCTGTTTTTGCTCTACAAAAATATCTTCACCGAAAATCTACAAGCTCACAATGTGTCGCATTGCAATGCTTGTAGATTTTCACTGAATGTTAGACCCAGAATAGGGATGACAGGGTGCAAGTGCTTAACGTAACAATAAGAAATATGTTTTGAATAATTATAGTCACCCATTCTTCCTTGAAATGTACCCACCTATCTCGTCCAGTCTCCTTCTGAAACAGACTATCAAATTTGCGCATCTTGTTTGGTACGATTGTGAAACAAGAGAGGTTACTGTAGGTCATGCTGACTCTCTGTATCAATCTATACAGGGTTCCCTTAGCATCTTTTCCAATCTTGGTGGGGGGTCCCCAGAAGATGATGATAGGATCACTGCCTGTATGGTTTAGGAACTCGGATGGCCTCCGAACGACCCTGAACACACTGGAATGGGCCACCACCCTCAAAGAAGTCCGATTCCCTACATCAGGCTCGTGTCCCGTAGAAGGAGCATCGTTCATACGGATCACACATTCAGTTTGGTCAATGGCTTTTCCTGCCTTGGAACCCAGGACATGGCTGGAGCTCGTCACCAGTGCGCAGTGATGACAATGCAGGGTCATACTCTGGAGAAGAAATATAAAATTGCTATTTTATGGTTCCCAACATCACACCAACAAATCAACACAATAAAAGACACAATTAATCATACTGTGTTTAGTGATATTCATAATTCACTTGCTACATGTTTATACAGTACACATACAGTTCTATGTGTTCTGCAATACCTTGTTTCCATGAACAGACACATAACCAGCTTTTCCAGCCCATTTCTTCAGGTCAGTGACCTTTAAAGAATGATGGTTTGTAGAAACACGGAACGGACCGTATGCCATGATGTCATTTCTACTGTTTGAGCTGTAGAGGATGAGGAGGGTTGTCAGGAGGAAGATGGCTCCAAATATCACCATCCTCTTGCTCTGTCCTTGCTGTGTAATAATAATAATAATTAATACTCTTATAATGATAATAGTTGTAATAGTGTCGTCATTAACTAATATTATCAGGGTAGCCTTACCTACACAAATGAATTACATCAATTGTATTATATAAGTGCAGTGGTTCTCAAAGTGGGGTCCGGAGACCCCCAGGGGTCCTTGAAGGGGTTCCAGTGGGTCCCCAGCTAAATGATTAATAGTTATAAACCAAATGGACCCTTACGTGTCTGTCACTCACAGAGAGTGTAAAAAATTGAACCAACTGGACCGCAGGTTCCATTTGTACACTCTCAGAGTTAAATTGTGTAGATTGAGGTCCCAGTGATAGAATTTGGGGATTGTGGCGTTACCAGTTATGCATAGCCTAATCCAACTGGGGGCCTTGCATTTAAACAGTGGTGTAAAGTAACTAAGTACATTTACTCAAGTACTGTACTTGAGTACAATTTTGAGGTATTTTCACTTTACTGGAGTATTTCTAATTTTCAATACTTTTACTTCAACTCAACTACATCTCAGAGGCAAATATTATACTTTTACTCCACTACAATTATTTGAGAACTTTAGTGACTAGTTACTTGGTAGATTGAGATTATTATTACAAAACATTACCCACTTCAGCCCTATATACATTTCGGCCATTTGAAAATATCCGATCTACAAGCTCACAATGCATCGCATCTGCTATTTTCAAAAGATTTGTATACATTTTAAAACTTGTGAAATGGGACATTCTGCATGATGAGTATACTTTTGGCACTTTAAGTACATTTTGATACCAATACTTTTGTACTTTTACTCAAGTCAATTTTAATTACCAGACTTTTACTTGTAACAGAGTATTTCTACATTGCTGTATTGATACTTTTACTTAAGTAAAACATATGAGTACTTCTTCCACCACTGCATTTAAAAAGGTTGAAAAACACTGTCATAGTAGTGGATACAGCACAGTCAGCACTGCCACTCCCTCCATATGTCTGAGTGTGCATGTCTTGTGTCTTACCTTGTCAATGAGCCTGGGCCCCATGACGACTGATTATTATCAAACTGTGCAAAACTCTTACTGGGATTATTTGTCATCATACCTGGGAAGAAGAAAAAAAGAATATTATTATCATTGTATGTCTTTAAATGTCTCGATGAATTGATTGTAGGACCTTAATGGAAAGAAGCCCTGATAGCTGAGGGCTTATTTGGGTTATCATTTTAGCATTCTTTTGTATAAATCTGTGCCACAGTGCCTTTTTTTGCAAACTGTTAATAAAGTATTCTATCAATCAATCAATTCGATATCAGTGATGTTCAGAGTAGGCCCTGCATGGCAATCACTTGTTTTAACATAACGTTATTTTGATGAGAACATTGCATATTGTCTTAGGTTACATTTAGATTAACCTTTTAATACCATAATATCGAATTAATACATTTTGTCCTGTTTCCCGATCCCTGGGGGTCTGGTGTGGAGAAATATAGACATTTCAGATTCTTATGAAATAGCCAAGCCTAATTATTTTTATTAAATAACAGATTTTTATGTTGTAGTAGTTATAAAGAATTTAATTATTATTAGCTATAACGGACAGCCAAAGTACGTACCGTAACCCAATGAAAATGATATTATTTTAATATTATTATTATTATTAGAAAACCATCTTATTACGCAGCCCATCCATAGCTATTCACACTTGTATTAACAATTACTGTAAGCGTTCTCCACGCCTTGAGATGATGACAACAATTGTCATAATATACCACAAAATGGATATTAAGGAATAAAATACGGCTTACCATTTAAATGTTTTTGTCGTGCCCGATCTATGCTTTCTTGACGTCTGATGTGTCTCGTCCCCCATCTTCCCTCATGCACCACTTAGACTGGAATCGATTCACTTTGCAGGTTTCAGATCCGGTTTAGAGCGGATACAGAAACAGTCAGCGTGTGTGCATGTATGTGTGTATGTGCAAATGACCAGATACAGTAGGTGGGCTCTACACCGGATGTGAGCACCGAGCAGCAAATAGAAACCAGGCTTTCCACAAGTACCGCTTGGAGGCTGTGACGCGAGGTTATGCACCACTGTGGGAGGGGACTTGGCTACTACGTCATGCAACATTTCACTGCTCACTGCAGTGAAGGCCAGGGAGAGACCCTATGGTCTGTCCATGCTGTCCTGTCCATTGATGATGGATCTGTCTTGTCCATGGGTCTGTCCAGTTGCCCTTAGGCTATATATGGCATCAAAAGCATCTCAAAGGCAAATATTTGCCTTTGAGATGTTGTGGAGTAGAAGTAAAAGGACAGAAAATTGGAAATACTCCAGTAAAAGTAAAACAAAAAAAAAGAAGTACAGTACTTGAGTAAATGTACTTAGTTACTTTACACCACTGATCAAAAGTCATAAAAAAATCAACCAAATAACTAGATTTGGGGAAAGAATTTCCTCTTTTGTCAACAAAAGTGCTCTCAAGCCCTCATTCAATGCCACATTGACTATGCTTGCCTCTATGTGTGCCTCTTCTCCAACATCTCAATGTCAAAACTAAGCTTCAGACCTCCCAAAACAAACTCATTCGACTACTTCTCTGCCTAAAGCCCATAACCCACCTAATTCCAACACATGTTGCTAGTCTGGGATGGCTCAGGGTAGAAGACAAGGTTGAGTAATTCAAAATAGGATTGGTTTTTAAGATAGTCAAAGGGGAAATACCCTAAAAACCCTCATACCTGACTAACTACTTCTCCAAAGTGAGTGACACCCACAATACTAGAGGGAGCAACACCAATCTGGTGCCACCCATCCATGGAAAAACCTTGGGAAAATTCTCATTCTACTACTCTGCCACCAAAATGTGGAATGCCCTGACATCTGTGGATATGTGGACCACTGGCTTCTTTCAAAACAGGCCTGAAAATCCATCTATCAGGACACCACAAGGAGAGGTAAACCAAATGTGCCTTTTTCCCTTTTCTCCTTTGTACATATAGTGTTTTATATTTGTTGATGATATGTATTATTGAGTTATTTGTATGCTATGTTGATGAATTGAATACATAGGACCACAATGGAAACAAGTCCCCAGGACTTTTTTGTGTTATCCTTTTAACCAAATGTCTGACTGCACCTCGTACTGTTCATATTTCTGACTGTATTCAATCAATCAATAGTTACCGTTTCAATACATTCAGAGGATTAATCGAACCAGATTTAATTCATAGCCTATAGCCAGTGTTCATTTTAGTTTTTTTATCAATAAGGCCTATACAGGAGTGATTATACTGATGATACATCTACTATATCAATAAACTGGTGGATGGCGTAGGTAGGCTATTTGTCTGTTTCATGTTCACTATAATTGGAAAACACACGGACAGCTAGATTTGAAATAGTAAGAGTAAAGTAAAACAAAAACAACCAATGTTTACATACACATAACTTTATATCTATATGATACAACTGTTGAGTGTATACATCAACATAACTTTATATTTATATGATACAACTGTTGAGTGTATACATCAACATAACTTTATATTTATATGATACAACTGTTGAGTGTATACATCAACATAACTTTATATTTATATGATACAACTGTTGAGTGTATACATTAACATAACTTTATAGTCATATGATACAACTGTTGAGTCAGTTTCTCTACAATATGGAAGTATTATCCTTTATAACAATGATGAACGTGATATGACAGCAAAGAAGACTCTAAGCAGCAAGGTATAACAGAAATAAAAGGTGGCAGAAAAGTATTTACGATAAACATCCCATTTCATGTTTTATAATCCAGTTTGATCAAAAATTAATACAAAAATAAAACATGCTATAAGCTTATCTAATTGCTTAACATTCACATCACATGGAAATACTGCAACATAAAATTAAACACAATGAATGAATACTGTAAAAATTAAGGCACAGCAGGTAAGAAATGTAAATGGTCAACTTTGGTAACATTATTTCAGTAGTGTTTGGGGTTAAGGTGCTTTATCTATAAGCATACTGATACCATCAAAAAAGGCAAATATGTATATTATTATCAGTTACTAACACATTACAATGTTAAATGTAAAAAAATAAAATAAAAATACATGCAACAATCAATTCCTTAATTTCAGTGCATTAAAGTGAATCAATGAATGCCTTATGCTTTTCAAGAAGTCCAGAAGTCCAAGTCTTTTATAATGTCCAGTGGTTGAATCCCAGTGCTCAGTGCTGCATTCTCAATATAGGTAAACACAGTGACACACCACACATTCTATACCCTCTTTATTAGCTTAACCACTTAAGCCGTGTATACTTTGTTGTATGACAAATAGCAAAAACTATGTGTTGCATCACGATATGTTGTGAGCTTTTTTTCTTTTCTTTTTTTATTATTATTTTGCTATTTTTAAAATGTTAGGAAACAACTATAATAATATGTCCAAAATATGGATGCCAGGTTGAAAGTGGTTAATGATGTAGTGTTTGACAAGTTGGCAGCAAGCTGTGGCTCTTGACCACCATACCAGCGTAAAACAAATTGTTTGCATGGAAAAAAACGAGCAAAATGTTGAAGTACAACTGTGTTTAACTGAAAATAGTTTACATGCTGGTGTAGAGTCATGCACCGATCAAGATGAAATGCATTCTTTTTACACAGAATACTGTATAACTATTAGATTGCAACAGCAAAATCTAACAAAAAAACAAATTGTTGGCATAAAGTAGAACTCATGTCATAGAAACCTGGTAAACATTCAATTCAGTAACACTGCAGAGTAAAAACAAAGTGGTCTATAGATGAAATAACAGAACAGCAGTTCCACAGGGATCAAGTAAAACATTAATGGTTCCAGTATCTCCTTTATTCTTGGCTCCAAGAGGGGTGTTTAAACTCCATCTTGTGGCGTTTGGCCCATTTAGCATAGATGGCCTTCTCAGTGATAAAGCGATGTCCCCCGCGGCGGGTGTGTTCATGGACCTTGTACATTCTGCATTCATCCATTCGGCTTCGTTCATAGTAATGGTATGGAACAATGCTGTGATTGGCGCGACTGCCATGAGGAGGAAAGTCACAAATATTCATAAATGTCAGCTACGATGGCAAATGCCAAAACAAATTAGGCAAGAAAACTAAACAGCCGTGTCAAGTAGAGCTGCAACAATCAATAGTTTTCTTTTCAATTACTCTAATTATTACTTTTTTCATTAAGTGAATAATTGAGAAGCATTTTTTTTTAATTTTGCATATATAAACAAATTGACGTGAAAATAATTGCTCTTTTTTTTAATAATAAACTAAATCCATTAGTCTGATTTACTTCTTGACCTATTTTATACTTTGCCGTACAATGGTGAAATAGCTAAAATAGCCGATCTACAAGCTCACAATGCCGATGTGAGATCATAGATATGCTATTTTTGAACATTTTTGAAACTTTTTGCCTACAATGACATGACTAGTTGCCCCCCCCCCACCCCATCAATTATTATGATTAACTGTTGCACCCATATTGCCAAGTCAAGTTATAGCTGCAAATATCTTACCTGCAGTAGTTATCATCGATCATGCCATAGACATAAATACTGTCACACATGTCCAGGGCTAGAACCATGGTGAAGAATCCAGTGCTGAGAAATGCCCCCGTCTTCATTCTAAAAAAGACACCAACTGTTATCTGTATTCGTAGTGTTTATTTATCGTTTTTGTTTGTATTTGTTATTTTTGTCTTTGTGTCAATAGGACACCCTCAAAAACACACATCCTTTCAATACATTCTGCGAAAGGTGAGAGGTTTGACTTGAAAAAGGATGCAAAAAATCTATGAAACCTTGCATTTTATAAGTGCAGTTGTATTCTATTCTATATGCTATACCTGTTTTTTCCAGTCTCTTTCTGAAAAACACTGTCACAATACTCTCTCTTCTCTCTGGTCACAGCATAGATTCTGACATTTGGATACTTGTTTGCCATTTTCAGCAGGACATTGAAGATGTGTCCCTTTCCATCCTGCCTCATATTTCTTTCAGGACCCCAGAACACATATGTGGTGTCTGCAGAAGACTGGAAGTAGTACTTCTCGTTTCTCAGCAGCAGGGGGACACTGGTGTGAGAAACAACTCTGACGTTTGTTTGCTTCCCAACATCCCTCTCGTAGCCGCGCGTAGGAGCATTGTTCATGCGAATCACACATCCAGTCTTGTCGATCTCCTCTCCAACTCCAGCTCCCAGCATCTGTCCTGAGCTGGACACCAATGCACAGTGACTGCAGCGCAGGTCCAGGAACTGTTCAATAAAACACAATACAATTTTTTTACAATTAAAATCATTATGTAGTGGTTCCCCCATATTTTCGCTGTCAGGTGGAAACCTTGTATTAAAAAAAAACGGTTATTTTCTGGAAATTGAAAAAAATGACAGCATGAAAAAAATGACAGCATGTCATGTACATTAGATCAAATGTAGTTATTATTTAGTCACAAGCTCTTGCCAATATTTTTAACTGGTTACATATTTATAAAACCCGCAGATGGACTTAACTACTTTCAACCGGGCATGCCTATTTTGGTCATGTAAAAAATAGGAGATCTACAAACTGCATCACTTAGCGTTACACATAGTCCCAGACAGTGTCAAAACAGCATCCCGCCCAGAGCAACGACAACTTTGTAAGCAAACGGTATACGAACAAGACATCAAGCCCTGTACATTAGCCTGTAATCACAGTGACATCACAGAATCCCACCCTAAACTGAGGCAAATATGTAAGCAAAGGTACTTGCTTCTTGTCGTTACAGGGTCAACAGTAAAAAGTAACATGTTCAATACAGATATACATGTTTGTTCTCCCGTTATATCAGTTGTTCTCGCTGACAAAAGTTGTCAGTGAGATCAGGTTGGTTGTTAAATTAATGAATCTTAATCCAGTGAGTCTCAACCTTTAATTCATTTCAAGGACCCCCAGTTTGATATGCATATTAGACCACGGACGACCATTTGATACTTTTTTTTTTTATCTCTGGGAACCCAATCTACACTGTAAAATTCAGTGTTCATTTACTTCTGAGAGGAGACCCGTTAAAGATCCATTTGGTTCCATTTGTACACTCTTTGAGTTACAGACCTGCAAGGGTCCATCTATTTGATTCCTAACTATACACCATTTAGCTGGGAACCCCCTCAAAGACCCCTGGGGGTCCCCAGACCCCACGTTGAGAACCAGTGTCTTAATCAATTCCTCACCTGGTCCATGTTTTCAGGTTTGATCCTGGTGTATCCTTTGAGACCAGAGTTGTGCAAAGAGGAGCCATTTGATCGGATCCTGTCACCACACCAAAACATCACCCCAAATGCTAAAACCACCAGACAAACCCAGCAAAGTTTCTGAGGGAAAAAAAAAAAAAAAAAAAGATTGATAGAAAAGATTAACATGTCATAGTAAATTTGGAAAATCTGTGAATTTAAAACTTCACAGGGGATTCCCCATCCCACAAGGACATTGTACAGTTTAACAATGTGGAAAAACTCAAATATTGACTAAATGCTAATGACATAAATGATCTTACCAGAGAATTCATGTCACAGCTTTTAGGAGACCCCCCCTGGTACATGGCCTGATGGCATCATGACGTCACTGTGTTTGTGTGTGTGTGTGGGGGGTCATCTGTCATTGCGTGAAAATGTGTGACAGACATTCATGTTCAACGTTTCTTCCATTAAGGAACAAATTAACAACTCGATTTCTTTACATTTAAGTTCCCACGAAAGCTAAATGTGCGTCGAGCTGACATGAACACATTTCGTCTGTGATAAACCCTTTGTACTTATACTTTACTTTATGTTAACATCCATTTGAATCTGGGTCATCGTCGTTACATTTGTGAGAGAGTAATAGTTACTTTAACCTATACGTTAATTATAGCAAACCCCCAGAACACACCCGCAAAGTAAATGATTTTCTACTTTCGATATCACGCATCAGTACCGTTATTATCAGGTTATTATCCCTTCTGTTCTCACAAATACTACATTTTAATGTAGTGACCAACGCATAATCATACACATCGTTATATAATAACAAGGACACCAAAAATGAACAATGAATGAATGTCTAAACCGTTCGAATACTGACTTTAAAATCTAAATAGTTTATATCCATAGAGTTGTTTATATCCCAATATTTTTCTGGAAGGACAGTGGTGTACACATAGATGTGTTCCGCCTGGAAACACCAAATAGAGCCGCTGGTTCCCACTGTCATGCCAAGCAGATGATAAAGAATCTTAAATAGAAAATGTCCATTGACCAGGGGCCAGTTGTACGACCTCACACTAAGTTAAACACATTAAATCCGGGAAAGTATCTCTGTCATTTTAGATTTCTTTGGCTATTCTACAAGCTCTCATCATATAGCACGGCACTCGGTGCCGCGCTATGATGAGTATATCTGCTATTTTTGAATAGACAAAGAAATCTAAAATGACACAGATACTTTCCCGGATAAATGGGTTAAATGGCTTTTTAAAAAGCCATTTAAGCTATAACTAGGCTAAGTTTGAACTTAGTGTGAGGTGGTGCAACTGGCCCCAGAAACATAGTAGGCGGGCTCGAAAAACCCGGCCTGGTTTCTATTCACTGCTCAGTGCTGAGATCCAGTCTAAAGCCCGCCTGCTGTATCCAATCATTTGCAAACCCACACCCACGCTCACACAGACCGTTTTAGTATCCGCTCTAAACCGGATCTGCAACGTAACTTGAGCCCCAGTGGTGGAAAAAGTACTCACAATTTTTTACTTGAGTAAAAGTGCAATGTATAAATACTACAAGTGAAAGTCCTAATAATGTACTTGAGTAAAAGTACAAAAGTAAAGTAACCAAAAGTAGAAAGTACTCATTGTGCAGAAGGTCCAATTTCACAAGTTTTCACATAAAAGGTATGAAAATCTTTTGAAAATAGCAGATCTACAAGCTCACGATGTGTCGCATCGCAGTGCATTGTGAGCTTGTAGATCGGCTCTGTTAAAAAGGCCAAAATAGGGCTGAAGTGGCTAATGTTTTGTATTAATAATACAAATCTACAAAGTAACTAGTAACTAAAGTTATCAAATTTAGTTACTAGTTACGCCACTGTGGAGTACAAGTATAATATTTGCCTCTGAGATGTAGTGGAGTAGAAGTAAAAGTATAGTATAGTACTATCGTATAGTAAAGTAAAAATGCCTCAAAATCGTACTGAAGTACAGTACTTGAGTAAAGGTACAGTTACTTTACACCACTGTTGACCCCAGTGACGCAATTAGTGCATCATCTGTGATGCCGTATGATCTGTGGTGTGATTGGATCATTACGGTTCTTGCTACTTCCTATCTTACATATGATTGGTCAAAAGGGTGCCAGCCTTTTCCACACTCGGCACGCGATTGGCCAATACTCCCGTCAGTCCGAAGTACCGCTAGTGTTGCCATGTCCGCTTATTATAAGCGACTTTGGGCTTGTTTTTCTGGTAAGTTGCTTGTAAATATTGGTTGTGCAGCGTGTTTTTTGGACTTGTTTTTAAAGTATACTTGCTTATTTAGTTTGTTTCCAAATGTTGTAATTCTTATTTAAACCAGTGGTTCTCAAATATTTTCATGAAAATGTTTTGCGCCACAGGAGAGCATTTGTGTTGTTAGAATGTTTAAAACATAT
This sequence comes from Gymnoscopelus microlampas, assembly GCF_963454915.1. Lineage (NCBI taxonomy): Eukaryota > Metazoa > Chordata > Actinopteri > Myctophiformes > Myctophidae > Gymnoscopelus > Gymnoscopelus microlampas. The sequence goes on from NC_139958.1 coordinate 15,984,649, forward strand.
TTATTGAATATAGCAGATCTACAAGCGACGCGTTGTGAGCTTGTATATTGGCTATTTTCAAATAGCCGATGGATTAACTCTAGCTCATGTGGCCTTGTTACCTTTGGGCTTGTTTTCCTAGACCTGGTTGCTTATTTCTCTCACAAAATATGGCAACACTGAGTACCGCCCCCAAGCAAAGATCCAGTGTGTGAAATGAAATGTCCTTCTAGCCCCGACTGATGGGACCTGATGGGATGTTAAAGGTAAGCTAATTGCTAACTGCTAACTGTAGAAACACATTATTAATGTCCTGCAGACACCCACAATCAACACATCTAATGTGTCACGTTGAATATAAAACTATCCTACAACATCCCACCAAACTGTGATGTGATGTTGACACATTAGCCATATGTGGCTAGTTCGCTAGCTAACTGGTTAGCAGCCTAGTGAGTGAAGAAAGATTGTCTATAATAACTATGAAACCTATAACTGGTTCTGACATAATATTTCCCAAATAATAAAAGTCACAATCACCAGATTTAACTAGGAGGCGAATGATTACAACAGATACAATAGTGCTAATGTCATCCAGTCTGCTCTCTGTTCAGCTTTACTCATACCATTAACCACTGTCATTTTTCAATTGAAAGCTGTCAGAGTCTTCAATCGCTAATATCACACCATCTAACTCAATGGTTCCCAAACTGGTGGGTCGGGATTCCCAGGGGGTCCCCAAATTAATTTGGGGGGGTCCCCAGATGATCAGCTTAATGTGCAACATTGTTTTCTCACTCAACAGTAAACAAACCAACATACAGTATAAGTGTATACAGGGTATCTCCACATTTCTTAAGTTACAATTCAATGACTTTCAAGACCTATTTAATTCCAAATTGTCAAATATTACATAAGACAGAGGCAAACATTGTGAAAATATCAGATCTACAAGCTTGTAGTTTGGTTATTTTCACAATATTAAATGAGTCAAACTAAATGTAATGCCTACAATACCAAGTGCTTGTCATGGTGGGGGGCCCCCAGTTCAAATATGATTATTTTGGGGGGTTGTGGCCTGAAAAGTTTGGGAACCCTTGATCTAACTACATGTTTGTTACATGCTTATTTTTGGGGGGCTTTTCAGCACATCCTAGAAGGTATCTGGTCATGACAGGTCTAAAACGTACCTGGTCATGACACAGGTACCTTTTAAATAGCACAGTCACCTTTTATGAGATGTGGGTGTCTTGTAGCCGCAAGCAACTCTTAGATGCTATATAGTTGTATATAGATCTATAGTTGTAATACCAACCCTTGACAGCCCATTCATCCAAACAGAAAAGTCCTATCTGATTGTATTTAACAACGTTAAATTCACCAAGATTGCAGCTGTACGGAAAGCTTGGATTATCGTCTTTGTATCTGTCAAGTTTGTGTTTCATAAAAATCCACCGTTTACATGTTATGTGCTACTTTCAGTAAATTCTGTGTAGGTGATATTTTTCAAAGTGTTCGAGTTTGGAAGCGCTCGTTGGAAATCCCTCAACGGTCCTGCGTACCACCTGTTTCTAAATGTCACATAATGCAGGAGGCAGCAGGACGTTGCGATACTGAAAACAAGCGCTTCCAACACTTGGAGTGGAAAATCATCCCCTGCATGGAATTTATTGACAGAAAGTAGCTCATAACATGTCTACGGTGGATTTTTATGAAACAAAAACTTGACAGATACAAAGAGGTTAATCCAAGCTTTCCGTACAGCTGCAATCTTGGTGAGTTTAACGTTGTTTAATACAATCAGATGGGACTTTTCTGTTTGGATGAATGGGTTGGTATTGCAACTCTATATGCCAGATAGAATAATAGCATCTAAGAGTTGCTTGCGGCTAGGTGTCTTGCTGGTAGTTTGAAAATGGACAAACTATGGCTTTTCTTGTCTTGAATCATGTGGGAAAGTAAGTTATTGGGTTGGGTTTCCATGCTAAATCATGAATGATGGCAAGTTAATTTTCGTTTGTGGAGTCAAGGGCATTATTTTCATTCATGGAGTCGAGGCCATTATTTTTGATCAGCTACGTGTACTGTCCACCAATCCATCATGTTTCTTAAAACAATAGGTCGCCAGGGCCCTGCTGCAACATAATAGCATGAAAGAGGAAGATCTGCACACCTAGAAAGCTTTACCTCCAGATATTAGGTTCCCAAACCCAGTGCTGCTGGTCTTTGGGATACAGTTCTATTCAGAAGTAAGACCAGTATTGGGAATCTGGTTGAGAAGTGGATGACGACAGACAGATCACCAGCAGGCCCTGTCCTGGCTGCTCACAGAAGAGAGAGGAAGCCTTCTGGAAGGTGACTGTGACGGGGCCTCAGACAACTGTGGCCTTTTGGCATTTTTGTTACTGAGATGTCAGTCAGAAGAGCGGAAGGGATGTCCATCGCCCAGGCTTTGGCCATGACAGTAGCTGAGATACCAGTGTTTCTATATTCCACGTTTGGCCAGGTAAAACACTTCAGTGCTTCTGTGATTTGTTCTGTGCTCAGTGTGCTGTAGTTGCAGTTCTGCACAAACATGCACTACTTACCTGTCCTGTGTGGACTGGATATCTTTTCTCTTTAACAGTTTTTTATTGCTTTTGTTTTAAACATACAAATCTGTAACAAGACATGTAAAAATATATATATTGTTGAAACAATGATCATGTTTTCTATGTTGGATATCTTCTCTAAATGATTAAATACTGAAAACGTAATTATTCTTCAGCAATATGGATATTGGAGAGCTCTGTGTTAAAAGACTTAAGGCTAATTTATTCTTCTTCCCTTTCACTTGGCAAAAATGACATATTTTCGACTGAAAAAAGTGTTGACGTGAGTTGCATCAAGCCTAAGGTTGGTCAGGCTTGCTTAAGTTGTAACTTTAATTAGTGCATCTCCCTCTTTCAGTCCATATTCTCGTTTCAAACTTTTGTAATGAGCAATATGGAAAACATACATGTAATTCTAATTCAAGATCCAAGATCCTGTTTTAAATACATCATAAAACACGGATAACAAACAAAATACAAAGATATAATGCATTAACAACACATAACCCGCCCCTCCGACCCCCACCCTGGCACACCTTTTCCTAATTATACATCCCTCCCTCTGTCAGTCCATATTCTCTCAGCTTAAGCTTACACCCAGCTTGAAGAAGGTGCTATTTGCCACCGCACTGGGTAGTGTGGCACTGGCTCTTACTGCACATCATCTTAAACGGAGAGGTCGGAAGAGGAAACAGGTAACGCAAGGAAAGGATGGACAAAAGACTGTGGGAATTCCTGAGGCATTGCTGAAGACGGGTAGACCCTCATCTCTGAAGAGAGGTGAGGATGTTAGTCAAGTTGAACACGTTTAAAGGAATGTCCCCAAGTTGTTGAATGTCTCAAACTGAATGTCTGCTAAACTCAGAGAATGCTTCCTTTCTGCTACAGGTCCATATCCTGGCCGCCAAATGATGAGTCCAAGCACACGGAGCAATGATGCAATAAGTGGAATCTCCTCTCTGGCCCACAGCAAACACTCAAGTTCCTCACACAGCAACTCAAATGTAAATCAATGTAAATTATGTAACTTTGTCCCATTGGTCTGTCTTCTTTGGTGTCTCTATTGTATTAATTAGGTGTGTGTGTGTGTGTGTGTGTGTGTGTGTGTGTGTGTGTGTGTGTGTGTGTGTGTGTGTGTGTGTGTGTGTGTGTGTGTGCGTGCGTGCGTGCGTCTCAGACGCGGGTCACCGTCTCCCCAAATCAGTCAGCCAACCCATCTACTCCTTGGGAGGCAGAGCCTGTAGTGGAAGAGCCAGGTGCAGCAGAGGATGCAAATGCAGAGAATCTCTATGTATTGGGTATGTACTTTCTGTAGTTTGTTTTATACAAACAACATGACTTGAACAAGAATTTGGTATATTGATTAACATTATTTTTATCATGCTTGAGATACATCGGCTACCAAGTTTCTGACCAGACAATTGATAATTGCTTGTCCAGCAAGACAAAAATGTGTGGAGGAAGTATAGCTCCTCACCTTGTGAAGGACTACAGTATACAAGTGTATAATGTTAGTTGCCCAACCTCACAGAAACGGTGGTTGAATTCTTGAAAATATTCTAAATCCAGTTTTTGGGAAAAATCCAAAACATTTTTTAAAAATATTTTTCAAAAATAGCAGATCTACAAGCTCATAGCACGGCACTCGGTGCCGCGCTATGAGCTTGTATATCTGCTATTTTTGAATAGCCAAAGAAATCTAAAGTGACACAGATGCTTTATACACAGAGATAGTTTGAACCTCTGTACGTACTGACAGGTTCTCCCAGTGAAACTCCATGCTGTCAGGTGAAAAGAAGCAGCTGGTGACTGTGTATCAGAGGAGACATGTGGTTGTCTGCACACTCCCCAGACCAACAGTGGAGGGGGTCAGTGACAGAGACCACATTACAAAATCTGTAGGAGTAGTAGCAAAAAGTGTGTTTACAAGAAAACGCAAATAACAGAAAAACGCAAATAACAGAAAAACAGAAATGGAAACTTGTGTTCATAAATAATTCATAGTGCTATAAGGGAAATGTTTGAATGATAAAGTTGGACACTTTGTATTGGCTTACTAGAATAGCTTATAACAGTCTGCTTGTTATCTTTGCCTACTGCAAAAGCACATGCGTCACAAAGGTCAATGACCAAGCATGGATGTCTTTTTTATTTTGTTTATTACACAACCCAGTTTGAACTAGCAACCAGTACCCTCTTCAGAAGACAAATGGAATACAGAGAGCATGATATGAATAGTAATCTCCAAAAATGTTGAGGCTGTATATACTACTGTTGTATACTAATGTTCATTATTGATGTTGTCTGTTTGTGTGTGATGTATTTTACCCTGCTGTATCTACAGTACTTTCTCTTGCTCTGTTACTGTGTCTTAACTGCTGTGCTGCCTCTGGCGACTGAATTTCCCTTGCGGGATCAATAAAGGTCTTATATCTTGGACACTTGCGTCATTGCGTTCCCAGAGATAAAACATCCTATCAAATGGGGATCTGAATGCTGACATTACATGTCAGCGCTCAGCAGTGTTTAAAAAAAAAACGACTTTTTGCGGGAACTAGTGGTGTAACTAGTTACTCTTTCCAATTCAATAATGCCATGATTATTGGCATTATTAACGATACAGTTACTGAAATTTAAATGGGCTTGTTACTTATTGTGAAAATACTATAGCTGACAACTTCAGAGGATTAAAGGTTTATTATGATCCAACTTCTACTCTCACACTAGCCCTGTCTGTGACCTCTCCTCCCTGTCAGAATAGCTGTTTGTCAGTTGGCGATAACTATTGTAGCCAGATACTTTTCATTGCCGTACACTAGTCTCATTCAGGAATCGAATTTAGAGAAGTTATCAAAAACACATTTATGTGGAATGATTTTTGTGAAAAATATACCAGTGAAAGATTATATCAAAATAACTTTAGTTTAATTGAAATCTCCATGGTTATGCTTTCTCTTCCATTCTTCCCATTTTCCACCAGGGATGGAGTTGTTTGAGGAGGCCTTGCAGAAGTGGGAGCAGGCGCTCAACATTCGCCACAACTTCCACTCTTCCTCCAACAGTAGTACCAGCCTCGCCCTGCAGGGAGCAGCATGTGTTGACATTCCCTTGGTGCATAACATTTATATATATTTTTTACATATTTTTAACCATTGATAGACAGATATTTTCAAACAATTTAAAAAGAATAGCTGATCTACAAGCTCACAATGTGTCGTGATGTGACGTTACAGTTGAAGTACAGTTAGTTGGTGTCTGGCATATATTATTGTATTATTATTGTATATTGTTGGATTGTCCAAAGTGTCATATTTGATCCCTAATGTAACTTATTTTCTGCCACTCTGCACTGTAACTACTTGAACACTAACGTCACAATTCTGGGCATGTCATAATACTCAGAATTATATTTCGTAATAAGTGAACATTTGGTGAAAATAGCTGATCGACAGAACAAGTTGTGAGATCGGCTAGTTTCGCATTTCCCCCCCACATTTGATAAGGGAAAACATCACTTGTTTAAGAGTTAAAATGTATTAACTGGAGAGTAATTTAAGAAATATTTGTGAGTCTACTAATAGGGCTTCCATTCTCATTTGCATTGGGCACTGGATTATCAAGCCACACACTGGTTTCTAATTGTGTTTTTTTGCATTACTCACTGTTAATAAATGAAAATGTATTTACCGTGGAAAAAACAAGATTGTTTCCAGAGAGCAAGTGACTGATTTTGGTTTCTGTCATACCTCTGTAATGTTGTAGGTGGATACACGTAATAAAGTGTTTGCAGAGAAATTGGAGACCCTCTTACACCGAGCGTACCACCTCCAGGAGGACTTTGGAAGCACTATCCCACCAGACAGCCTGCTGGCTGACTTTGGTAAAATATTATCATCATAGATAGGGAGGGGTACAACAGTTAATCAATCAAATCAATTTAATCAAATGTAAAATAAAAACAGTAACACACGCAGTAACAGTCATCATACTTTTGTTAAAAGCATCAATGTTCAGTGTGGTTCACACATTTTTCTGGTATTCCTCTAGCAGAGAGTGAAGGAACACTTATCTTGCCTAATGTGGAGAGTTCACTCAGACATCTAGATGATGATGCAACGACAATTACTTCTGACGATTCTTTCTTCTCAGCTGCAGAGGTCAGTTCTTTCGTTCTGCTAACAGAATGTCTCCTACAAAAAAAAAGGTTGACCATTATTAATCCCACAGGGAGAATTCAGCTTCACTCACCTGATGGCTGCTCAAGTGGTCTTGATGAATGCTTTTCAGTACATACAGTACATACTAGGGATGGGCATTTGGACTTTTTTGGGGGAAATGTGTAACCTTTGGAATGTTGGTGGTTGACCGTGGTTTACTATCTATTAGGTCATAACATAACAATAAATAAAGTTGCAGTCCTATGTGTGGGCAGTTCAAATAGGGCCTAAAACATGTAATGTAACATACATTAGGTCTATATCTCATACAGCTGATCTCTTCAAATGTTTATTTTATTTATTTGTATTAGGTATTGTAACATTGTATGAGGAATAATTATAGCTTATTTAAGTGATTTATTCCATTAATATTCTATTATTATATATTTTTTCTTCTCTTTTTTGTATTTATTTAGAGTAGCCAATTATTTTGTACCCTCTTTTTCTCCCCAATTTAGTCCTTTTAATTAATTCCTCCCCACACACATTTCTGTGTTGTCACTGCTGTTGTTTCCTACTGACTCACCTGCCAGTGAGGAGCCCCCACCGGGAGGACGTAGGGCCTTCGTCCCACTCCTCCTGCCCAACACTCCCTGCTGACGCCCCCCAGCCCATAGGAATACATGCAGTGACAATCATCACCCTCCCCGCCCGGCTTCCCTACCCAAACACGGGCCAAATGTGTTCCTATAGACGCAAAAAAGCCGGATGCTTTTATAGATTTTTTATGCAACTTAATTCCGGTTAGTCCTAAACTGTTAAACACAGTAACACACATTTCGGTTAACCGTTCCCATCCCTAGTACATACCTGTGTGCCAAACAGATATGCCTGATTTACTGTACTGTATGCTTCTGTCATACACCAAAAGCCAATTTACAAGCTCACAATGCATCGTGCTGTGATGCATTTGAGCTTGTAGATCAGCTATTTTTGGTGCGCGACACTGGTGCACAGCTGTGTATAAATCAGGCTATAGTCATTAGTGTTTTGACTGTGAGCATGTCTCCTTCTGTGCAGTTGTTTGATGCCATGACACTAGATGAGGTGTACCCGCCTCTTAAGGCTGCTGCTCTTTATGAAGAGGCCCTTGAGCTTGTGCGGCAAGACAAAGTGGTCTATCGGTCCCTCAGGTAGCTAACGATTCATAATGAAGGTCTGCACCTAATCCACCAATATATAGTTGTATACAGAAAAATTATAACGTCTTATTTTGTTTAATTTCTCTCATCCACCTCTGTCTACAACAGGACTGAATTACTTGAATGTTATGGAGACGAAGACTTTCTTGCCAAGCTTCACTGTGTGAGACAAGCATTCCAGGTCAGTTCCTGCAGTATCTAAATCATGCTCACTGTACTGTATAATCATGCTCACTGTACTGTATGCATGGATACAGTCATCATATTGCTGTTGTGGATTTTGAGACGGTTTAATTCGATATTCCACATTTACAAGTGCCCACCTGGAAAAGACCAATATTTTAAGACATTTGTATGTTTACATGACCCAAATAAGTTGTAGACGTTTGTGAAATTGTTGGCTATTCAGTGATTTTGCAAAGTTGTCTCTACTCTGTAGATTGTAAAAAATAAATTCGTTTTCTAATATATTTAGACACATGACTGAACTAGGTACTCTTTTATGTATCTGAGATGAACTGTGCAAGGAGAGCAGCGCAGTCCCAGAATCCCTGAATACTCTATACACCAAAATATGTAATGCCAGCACAGTACAAGGCCATGGCAAATTAACTACATACAGTACAAATGTATATACTACAAATGCCTTAGCTGAACAGCATTGAGAAAAGAGCCTAAAGGCTCAAGGAGGCCCCTGGGCCGGACAGGCAGGTGAATATGCAAGATACTCTAGTTTGACATAAAATAGCACATAAGTGGTTAACCTCTGACAACAAATCTGTCCCTTATATGGGGCATGTGTAGGCCAACACTCATCTGGCATGTGTACAAAAAAATGACACCTAGCCAAGTTCAATTCTGCCTAAAGAAAACATAAATGAGTGAAGACATTTTGTAATTTGAGTTATTATTAGGATTATAGTACATAAGAATTAACAGATTAATAAAACAGTTTCGCTATGTTTCTGAACCAGTTGAATGTTATTTAATACTGCAGTTTTTATTAGCCTAGTAGTAAGTTATTTTTGTTTTATGTTTACAGTTAGATGTTGGATTGTTTGTGCTTGCAAGAGTGCATTAATAAATCCACTAGTGAGATTTAGATGTGAAAGGCACCTTAATTTAACTCTTGAGTTTAATGTATTTTTTGGTAATGTTATTTAGTAAGATGCAAGAGTCATGACAGTACTTTTCAAGGGGTTTAGCTTGGCATAAGCTGGTATAATATGACTGTGTCCTTTCTCCTTTCTTGTTTACTATCTAATACTCTATTATTTTATGCAGGTTCTGTTGTTGGATGAAACTCACCGGACATTTTTTATGGAGTCAGGGAAGCAAATGATTGTGGGCTTGATGGTTAAGGCAAACAAGGTAAAACCTTTTACTTGGGTCATTCATTATTCATTTGCTGTATCTTGGCTTACTTTTACTTGTTTCTTTGGAATATTGTATTATCTTTCTTACCCCACTTCAGAGTCCCAAGGCCTTTCTAGAGGCCTATGAAGACATGCTGCTGTACACTAAGAGAGAAGAGACATGGCCCATCACCAAAATGGAGCTAGAGGGCAGAGGGGTGAGCAATACTATTATTCCCTTTTCCCCCCTTCTTTTTTTAAGTTATTGTGGGGGCTTTTCTAGCCTTTATTTGAAGGCTGCTTTATAGTAAAGGGATGTACTTACATGACTGTTCTAGTCGTTCTATTGTTTGCCTTTACCCACTTAGTTACCAATATCAGGGTATTTGGTCAAAAATATTGTCATATCTGATTTGATCCATATCGCCCAGCCCTACTGTAACTGTGACTTAGTTAAAAGTGACTTTTTCTGCTCTTTTTCACACTTTGACATTTTCCTGAGATTGTAGACTGTATAATCTGATTTATTTGCTATATGATTTCCGTGGGTGCATTTTTGGTTGTTTATAGTCTATATATTTATATAGCGTTGCTGTCTGACAGAAACCTTGTATCTCTATATTTCCTTTGTTTTTTTCTGCACAAAAGTAGTGAAAATAATAGATGTACAAGCTCACATCACATCCTGACGCGCTGTGAGCTTGTAGATCAGCCATTTTCACTATTTTTAAATGTTTTTAAAATAATAATACAAAATGAACGCTTTTGGACATGCAATGTTTCCACCCGATGGCAACTATAGGTGACTTTTTGGTTGTCATTCTGTGATTCCTGTAGGTGGTGTCTATGAACTTCTTTGACATCGTGATGGACTTCATCCTGATGGATGCATTTGAAGATCTAGAGAGTCCTCCCTCATCTGTGGTGGCAGTGCTGAGGAACCGCTGGCTGTCAGATAGCTTTAAAGAGACAGTAAGTTGCATATACACTCTCACACAGACACAGAATATATAAGTACATTATTTTAGCATGACACTAATAGACTCAAGTAAAATATACACTAACATCTGTATGTGTCTCTATCAGGCCCTGGCTACAGCGTGCTGGTCTGTTCTTAAAGCCAAAAGACGTCTTCTTATGGTGAGGTTGAACACATTCCAATTAACAGAACTACCTTTCAATATCTTTACAGGTGGATTTAGCCAGTTCCTTCTTATAATGGATTTCAATTGTTCCACTTCCATAGGTTCCTGATGGGTTTATCTCCCACTTCTATGCCATATCAGAACACGTGAGCCCAGTTTTAGCATTTGGGTTCTTGGGGCCGAGGCAACACCTAACTGAAGTATGCACAATCTTCAAGGTATGTCTTTAAAACTTTTTATTTTATTTCCATTAATGCTAAGCAGCAAGCTAGATAAGCTTAGATTAATTTGGTTTACAGTAATAGCTCTGCGACTGCAAAGGAGAAACAAGAGGGGGGAAGGCGGAAGGGATAACATGCCCAACGGCAATAAAAAATGAATGACCAAGGGGGTGGAGATATCAAGAGCAGTGGCATGGGTTTCCTACCATTCCCCAGAAAATCCAACCCTGCCTATGATATGATCAATGCTGAAATAAGGACTAGGCCTGCACACAAGTGACCTTAATGAAGGTCAGTTGACCGTATTGTTGTGCTTTAATGAAGTGATACGCAAGTGAAGACGGTGTGTGGGACTACAAATGTTTTCAACGTTGGCTGTTCCTCTCCTATGCACCTGTCCAGTGTAAGCAGGTGTGCAAAAAGGCTTTATCTAAAACAATGTTCCAAATTCAATCTGTAACAAACCTCTTTCTCACCTCTCCTCTTTAGCAACAAATAGTGCAGTACCTTAAGGATATGTTTGACCATGACAAGGTTCGCTTCACCTCTGACCAGTGTTTGGCTGAGGACATCCTGAACCTCTCCCATCGGCGTAGTGAGATTTTACTGGGCTATCTGGGAATTGAGAGCCTGCTGGAGCTCAACGGAACCCTGCTTAGAGACACAGGAGGCCCCTCTAGGCTGAACTGAGACTATGGGCTTACGTGTCAGATTGAGTATATTTGGGCTAACCAAGTGGGAAGGACAGGGAATCACAGCTTACCTTCTATTATACTGATTTTTAAATTATTGGCACCCAAGCATTTTACATTTGTATCTACAATGAACAGTTGGGAAATTTGTAAAGTGATGTTGCCCCCAATGCAGCATGTGCTCAAGAGATGTCTCCAGATATTGTGTACAACACTTTGTTGAGGGCTGGACAAAATGTGTCAAAGGACATTCAAAATGTGTGTTCTGAAGTAAAAGACAAATGGTATAAAATCGAATTGTGTAAATGGGAGTGGCCTGTATACATAAATGCGGCATGACCAAAGGAATCACAATGTTCATATTTTAAAAGCCTAAATGTCAAGTCGGCTGATTGGTGTGTGGTAGCTGTAATTTGTTGTGGTTCCTAAGATCCATATACTCTATATCTGTCTGCTATATCCCAATCATATAAAAGACTCCATGGTCAAAACTGTAATAATTCAAAAACTAGACAACCCACAGCTTAGATAAATACAATAGATGAGTCAGCAGAACCAACTAAATATTTTAACATATAAATTATGTTCAAGGTGTTTATTGTCACTGTACACAATCAATACAGATGGTAGCCGCATTAAGCAGGAAGACATTCTTGTACTTCCTGATTCCTCAACAGTGTGAATAGCAATAAAGTAAGAATACAATTATATAGGTTAGAAAGGTAAAATAATGGTAATAAATAAGGAATTATAAGAACTGAATAGCCAAAATAGCCATACAAATAGGCAGATATTAATCATATATTATTAATAGCACAGTCATCTATGTGACTGCAATGGTGGTGGCATTAAAGTGAATATTCTATAGTGCAGTAAAATACTGAACATCAGTAAATATTAGAAATGGCAATAGGAAATGTGAAAGGAATTTGTACAGTCCATAATCTGTAAACTGTTTTTTTAATATCTAAACATTTTTAGTTCAGAGGTCCAATGGCCAGAGGATGGAAACTGTCCCTGAGCCTGCTGAATCGAGATCTGATGCTCCGGCACCGTTTCTCTGACGGTAGCAGAGTGAACAGTCCATTGCTGTGGTGACAAGCTGCTTTGATCCTCTGAGACTTCGCCCTACTCCTCTGGGTGTAGAAGCCCTGCATGGCTGGCAGCTCAGTTATTCGTATTATGTCTATGAAGTTTATAAATTGTGGTCATAGTGAAAGTAACAAAAAAAAGGTACATCTGCGTAAAATGCATGTCCCTTCTGGGATTCAAACTATGATCTTTCAGTATTCCAACCAATAACCACTGTGCGTAGCTGCAAGTGCACTGGACTGAAATTAGTGACGAATGACTCATTGCCAACTGTGGCTGTTTTGTGGTTTCACTGGCTCAACACCAAAATAGGATGTGCGTTAAATTATTTTTGAATGCCTGTTCTTTGTGGACTATCATGACTATCATTCACAGCTTAATATCACCTAAACCATAAGTGCTATCACTAGGGTATTTGAAGGTGAGTGAAAGCAGGAACCGGAGAACATGTTAAGGTATGTCGATGTAATAGAAGAATTGTGGGAGCAGCATTATTTCTAAAAAAAAGTATATAGTATAGTAATAGGCAGCATTGAGGCTGAAGTAGAGTGCAGATCCAATGTGTGTTTGTGCCAAACAAATGATCATAATTCAATGACTAAATCACAGAGCTTCGATTATGATATCAGGAATCGGTGGACCCTTATAGACAATTTTATTGTAAGTATTTAAATAAATTTGACCATTCCAACAGCTTAGAAAATGTGAGAATTCATGCAATTCCACCTACCTTCACTCTAAGCCACTAACAATTTGTGGTACACATATTGTAGTAAAATGTATTGCAATTAGGAGTTATATATATCAAAATCTATAAAAGATATTGCTTATAAATACGAGCACACAATTTGATACGTATGTGGTGTAAAAACTAGGAGTAGCATGGCAGTTTTTAATAAAAAAAAATAAGTATGAGCAATAAAGGCAACCACACTAATGGTAAAACCTTAATTTGTTGGCTTGATTTCTGACAATCTAAGCTATGATTAAACCAAAATGTTCAAAATTCAGGTTTAAAGTACCAGTAATAAATGATAACGAAATGTATTTGGTCTACACATCGAATAAGGCATAAAACTAGATTGTTGAAAGGAGAAAAAGAAAAAAAAGCCACTCTAAAGACAGACTTTAGGAAGTGATTTAAAAGATTTTGAAGATTTTGCTAATATTTTTTGGGCAGGTTAATCAAAAGTCTAGCTCTGATGGCAAAGGCCTGGTCATCTTTATTTATCAGTAATATCTGCAAAGCAATGTTCTAGTGAGTCAAAACTGAGTTCTGGCTTTCTTTGTTATAAAAAACAAATGATTGGGTGTCATCTGCCTAACAGTGGAAGTGGACAGATTGGGTGTCATCTGCCTAACAGTGGAAGTGGACATTTACAGATAATTTAACCAAGAAGGAGGATAGATGGAGAAAACGATCAGATGTAGATTTTAAACCTAGGTACCCCACATAATTGATATTTATATACAGTAGCTACTAGCTACCCATGTTGCCCATATCGGCCTCTGTATTGTAAATTGCAATAGATCTTTGCCTTTTATATTCTTGAGAATTCAACTGTAAATATCTCTTAATATTGCCATTATGTGCAAACATCCCTGGCAATAAGGAGGAGATTTCTAATTCTGACGAGAACTTTGCTGAGGATAATGAAGCATTTCCTCACTGGATACTGAACAAGTGTTATTGAGAATATGAGTTATACCAGCTCAGAGCTGTGCCTTTGATACCCGCCCAATGCTAAGCGATCAAGTAAAGTGATATCTACTGGATCAAAGGCTGACATGACTGACATGTTAACAGTAGAACAAAGCCCATCATCTGCTTTCAGAAGTCAAGGTCTTTTATGATGACATTCATGACTGTAAGCTTATTGACTATTCTTATTGCTATTCTGCTCTTCTGTAGTGTATCTTTATGGCCAGGCTATTATTACTAAGCCAAGGTGTAGCCTTAAATCCTTCGTTGCAGGTTGGTGTCGCACACCGGAAATAGCTGATCTACAAGCTTGCAGCACATCACGTTGAGAGCTTGTAGATCGGCTATTTTTGGTGCACGACACGACGCACTCAAGCTACATTGAGTTGAGTTGAATTAATTCTAGGTATAACTGTGCAAACTGCTACAGTGCCAATAGATTGGATCAGTGTTATGTATTAACATAGGATTGAATCAAGCTCATGTGGCAAACTGAAGACCAGCATCACCTCTTCATCTACATCAAACAGCTATTTACTTTAATCAGAAACAAATTAATTGGACAGTTTTATGTATTGAGGTCACCTCTGCACACATTAACGTGTCCATTATGGGGACTTGGCTTCACCTCGCTGAGTGAAATGGATAATTCTATGTAAGGGGCAGACTACTCAAATCACTTGAGCTGAGTCAAGTCTCCATATACAGAACATGGAATATGTTCCGAGTGATTAGGTAATTCATTGCATTGTCCATGTGCAAGAAGAAATGGTGTGAAACATTGTTTGAGTATTTGTATATTTCTTTTATATTAAAGGGGATAGAATGATTTTTTTTTAATCCATTGCAAAAAGGATGTTTTGCAATGAGTGAAGTCAGGTGAAGGACCTAATTATTCTTGTTTCCTTGTTGATTTAGTACCTCTGTGATCTTGAGTATTTATTTTATTTGTGATAAATGTTTGGCATTCAAAGGTGACACATATGCCATTGAAATTAAAAGAGGCATGATGTTTTGAAATAATTTCACTTATTAGGTGAGCATGTCTGCTCCAGTGGAGCCAAAAATAATCGCCCTAAAACCTTTTGCCTGAATTGTGCCCAAGCTTCGCAAGCAGTATAATTTAACCTAAACTATTGATGCAGTGATGTAGCTGGAATAATAAAAGTATGTCACACGCTATTTCTTAAATCATCGATATGCAGAATTAGCAACACCCAATCGGGACTAAAAAGAAAATCTTGGTCTTACGGTTATTATTTATATTATGCTTTTATGTGCCCTCTCCTGCTTCCCATTTCTCTCACGGTTAAAGGGATTAATCATTTTTTGGGGTGAATTTTATGATTTTTTTCCTATACTTGCTGGTATCCAGAATCAGACAAAATCATAGATGCCACACAGAGGCATAAAGGGTATCCATGAGTTTGTCTAACAGGGTAAACCAGGAAAGAGTAAAAATCCCCCAAAACGAAACTATCCCTTTTTAAGAGATTATAATTAAGGGACAGTGCCATCCAGTGGCTAATGTGAGCATTGCTGTTTCTCACTTAGCTATGTTTTATTCTACAAGGTCTGTGCTGAAAGCTGTTGAACTGTATCCCTGGGTGCATAGTACCTACTGTACAGTATGTCAAACGTGCACTAATGACCCCCAAGATGTCTTCACACTCATAGTTAAAGTATTGTTATAGAGACAGACATAGAGACACTGACTGAAGGGGCACTTTCTTGATGCCAAGCTATAGCCCTAAGAATGATACCTCCATTACTGTACAGATAGACAGACCTGTGTTATGCAGGTTGTATTTTATAAGTGTTTAGGAAAGTGCAAACTATTAAATTAACTTTTTGAATGGAAAGTATGTTGCATTATAGACAGGAATGAAAGAATGCTTTTGCTTATATACACACATTTGGAAAAAGACATGTTCTGTTGTCTGTAATCATTTTCTGTTTCACAAGCCTGGATTCAGTACTTAATATTCAACCATTTAAACCTCACTTAGAAATAATAACAGAAACCAGATATATTTGGTGTGACGTTGGTATGCCAGTTCATCATGGTATTTATTGTTAATCTACAGTGACAGTCTTTTTTCTATTTATGATCTTGGCATTCAAATCTGAAGATGAATGCTTAAAATGTATACTGTGTAATGGGTGTCTTCAAATTGAGTGGGAATATATCTGATTCTGTTATACTTGAACATAACTTCAAGTAGTCGCAAAACAATCATGCTGAAATTTAGCATTTCTGCCACAAGTTTTTTTTTCTTCGTGTTTTGTACTATGTTGTCTATTTTCTTTCCCGTCGTCCATCCTATCGTTCTTCCCTTTTTTGCACTTTATTAAAAAAGTCAAAATTATGTCTGTTGACCCTTTTGTTATCAGCTAAATCATCTTACTAATTTAATTGCATATTCATGAAATATGATGCTGATCATGTAGAAGAGTATAAATTCTATAAAATGTAACCTTCTGCCTTTAACTGAAAACAGCATTTTTAAGGTTCATTGATAGATGTTCGTCACCACTGTTGAAGTTATTTATTTTTGTTATTTTTGTTATTTTCTGCCCTACAGGTTCATTTTGTCAGAACTGTCAGAACTTGTGGCTGCAATTTGTCATATCCCTGATGAATTTTACCTAGCCTCGGGTCCTGTTACTGTAACGTATCAAGTATAGTTAGAATTAGTATATATCCTACAAATAAATGCACCTACCCCCCCCCCCCCCCCCCTCTAAATTATTTTTGTATAATGTTTAGTCTTTTGTCGCAAGATTGGTTTCGTTTTCCTGTTTAGAATGCCTGGAGAATAGATGGTCTGAGAATTTGACAACATTTCTATGTGAACATTCATTGTAGATTGCTTTTGATTGCGTCTTGTGCATGTGTCCCATCAAATCATTATAGAACCGGAATGTTTAATCGCAGACTCATTTATAGATGTTTTGAAAATCTAAATGAGAGTATAAAGTATTTCTTTTTTTAGCTATGACATTCATTTGAAATCAAATGTCAGGTGCAGTATGCACTATGCAGCCTATAGAATATAGCTTAATAAAAAAAAAAAAAACAATTCAGATGGGTAAGACAGGGATATTATAAAATATTTATATTTTGTGTTATAAAGTCACTGCTCTCTACACTACAAGTGTCCTATTCATGCCTTTGGATTTTATAATGTTACATTACAATGCCAGCACATACTGTAAATTAAGTTTGATTCTGCATAATTGTGTGATTTTATTATTTTTCATATTAAACTATATTCATTATGCAATTTCCCAACCTGAGATGGCGTTTTATTTTTTAGTTCCATTGCAGATCACTTTATCCAACAAGAGACTGCTCTTAAACTTTATTGTCACATCACAGGTGTGAAAAAAATGTGTGAAATTCTTTATCGTACAAACTCAGAACATTTGTAGTTTCAATAAAGGGTAAAAGATTATAGAAAGAAAGAAACCAGGAAAACGTCTTATTATATGAGCTATATATTATGAGCTATTACAGATATAGCTCGTATATTATGAGATATCCTCATATGAGCAGTGTAAAATATACATAAGATGTGTAGGTGTGTGTATATATGTGAAATGCCTGACACCTAGTAGTAGTCCCTAGTTCGACTCCTGGTCGACTGGACCATTTGCTCCATGTCACTCCCCTACTCTCCGTGTTTCCTGTCTCTCAACTATCTATAATATCATATAAAGGTTTAAAACATTTCCTTTACACCCCCCTCCACAAAATAATAATCTCGTACAGATGAAACATCACTCTTGTGCTGTTGAGACAACACTTAGCACACATCAAACATGTCATACAGACATCAACCAGGTCAACATGCCAGTGCAGCAGCAGAGTGCTCCAGCTGTCGTGTATACACAAAATAATCCTGTGAGGGATTATTTTCTGGATTATATTTATTTAGGATTATCTTTTGTGTTTCTGCACAGAAGAAAGCCTAGTTTCTATCTACTGTTCAGTGTTCAGATCCGGTCTAGAGCCTAGTGCCCGCCTACTGTCCGTCGTCCCATGCATGCGCACGCACACGTAGAACCATTTTCGTATCCGCTGTAAACCGGATCTGTAACCTCGAGCCCAGTCCGACTCTTCAGCGATTTGTTGGGCGCGTGTCTGGGCTGGGGTCCAGCGTTGCCATGTTTTTTTATTTTATTATAAGCGACTTTGGCCTCGTTTTTCTTTAAAGTTGCTTGTAAATATGGTGATTGCGTTTTTTGGGGCTTAATTGTTTCTTAAGTGTAGTTGCTTATTTAGGATTATTTCTTCATGCTTATTTCGGCTTGTTTCCAAATGTTTTTATTTTATTTTATTATGGTTGAAACCAGTGGTTCTCAAACATTTTCATGTCAGGGACCCCTAAATTATGTGACGGACCCCCCCATCAGAAAATATTTTGTTCCAGGGACCCCCCCCCCCCCCCCATACTAGCCTGTTAAAGCCCCTCAAACTCACAATGCGTCGCATCCGGCTATTTTCGGCTATTTTTTTCGACGTTTAAAGTGTGACCCATCCCACGCAGTCGCTTCTTTTGGACTTGTTTTCAAAGACCTGGTTGCTTGTTTCTCTCGCATAATCTGGCAACATTGACGTGTGCCCGGTTGTGTCCGGGTAAGATGGCGTCGGAAGAGCAGTGCTCGGCACCACCTCAATGGCGGTCCATATCTGTAACACACGTAGAGTTCCCCGAGGGTGAGTCAACAAAGCGTCTTCTAATAGCTACACTTCTTTTATTAACGATATATCTAACGATAATCCTCCAGGTGTTTGTTTGGAGGGTTTTATTCGCAATTGAATGGACTCAACTAAGACGGTAGTGTTGTTGCCAAATAATGAGCTGCTTGAAGGTGCACGGCTGAGCGGGGAACGGAACCCGGAATGCCAAATAGTGAGACGGCACCCTGCAAGTGTTGCTTGCCATGTCCGCTTACAGCGACTTTGGCCTTATTTTTCTGCAAAGTTGCTTGTAAATATTGGTTAGTTGCGAGTTACTGTTTTTTGGGCTTGTCTCTGAAGTGTAGTTGGTTATTTAGGCTGGTTTCCAATGTTTTTTTTTTAAATGGTTGAAACCAGTGGTTCTCAAACATTTTCATGTCTAGGACCTCCAAATGAATGTATTTATCCTGGAGGACCCTCATACAAGATTTGTGTTGTTAGAGTCATGTTTATAAAATATCCCAATTGTTTCACCCTTTAAAAAAGCAGATCTACAAGCTCACAACGCGTCACATATGTGAGCTTGTAGATCCAAATAGCCGTAGCCTAGTCGCTTCTTTTGGGCTTGTTTTCATAGACCTGGTTGCTTGTTTCTCTCGCACAACCTGGCAACACTACTCCGCATGCGTAGTTGATGGCAAAATGTCCACAATGGTGGCTAGTAGAGATTCTAATAGCTTAATTTCGACATTATTACCACATTAATGTATTATTAAATTGGTTCATAGACCTTCATATGTACCAGTCAGTGTACTGCTAAGAAACAGCCAGTGAAATTAGGCATATATCCCACCGTGTTTAAAATCATGTTGCCTTGCTGTGAGCTGTTGGATTCTATTAACTGGTCTGCTAATTAATTAGCCCTTTGCACAGAAGGAATGCAAGACAAAAAACAGTGGTGGAAGAAGTGTTCATATGTTTTACTGTTATGTTAAAAGTAAGAAGTCCCGTATTCAAAATGTACTAGAGTAAAACGTACAAAAGTATATGGGCATCAATATATACTTAATGTACCAAAAGTAAAAGTACTCATTGTGCAGAATGTCCCATTTCACAAGTTCAAAATGTATGAAAAATCTTCTGAAAAAAGCCGATAATAATCAATCTACAAAGTCACCAGTAACTTAAGTTTTCATGTAATTGTAGTGCAGTAAAAGTACAATATTTGCCTCTGAGATGTAGTGGAGTAGAAGTAAAAAGTATTGAAAGTTGTAAATACTGAAGAAAGTTAATTAAAATACCTCAAAATTGTACTTAAGTATAGTACTTGAGTACATGTATAGTTATTTTACACCACTGGTGATAAATTAACATTCTGGGTTTGGCTGTGTATAGGATATGGGATCATTGAGGATGAATAAGGGTTTCATAAATAGTGTATTCTGGTCGTCACAGTTGCACCTCAACGACACAGAATTAGATTAAATAGGGTGGCCCAACAGGGAATGGCTTGATTGACAACACCAGGTCATTGTGTGCTCCTCCCAAACTCGGTTTTACTTTTACTCTCATATTTTCAGTTGTGGAAAGTATCTAAGTACATTTACTTAAGTACTGTACTATTTTGTACAATTTTGAGGTACCTTTACTAAAGTATGTCAAATTGTCAATACTTCTACTTCTACTACTCAACTACATCTCAAGAGACAAATATTGTACTTTAACTCCACTACAATTATTTGAAAACTGTAGTTACTAGGTACTTTGTTGATTTTGGTTATTACAAAACATACATGAACCACTTCATCCCTATTCGGTTCTTAAGTCTGACGTAATTTTGTAGTCCGATGTCACGTCCGGGTCCAAAAGGCACCAGCGCCGTCCACTCTTCATTGTAAACAACATGTTGGAACCCGTAAATCTTTTTACAATAACCTCCTTTTTCAGAAATGAACCATTGAGGGTTAATAAGGGTCTTAATGCTAATATCATAGAAGTACAAAGTATTTATTTATTATTATGATTTAACATTATTATTATTAACATTAAAACACTTGGACCCGGAAGTTATTCTAGCGGGGCGCAACGTCACGTCTTAACAATCGAATAGATAGATAGATAGATAGATAGATAGATAGAAAAACCTTCCCCCTGCTTCTCTTTAGGAAGGGACCGCACACTCCAAAGACGATGGACAGGACTCAGACTCGGTTAATGCTTCATTTTTGTTTTATTCGCACGATGCGTTTCTCCGTGTTGGCTTCATCAGGTGCTATATATATATATATATATATATATATATATATATATATATATATATATATTAAGAAAAACACTTTGGCTATTTGAAAATTGCCGATCTACAACAGCTTGTAGATCTGCTATTTTCAAAGGATTAAAAAAAAAATACATTTTATACATTTGAAAACTTGTGAAATGGGACATTCTGCATAGTGAGTACTTATACTTTTGATACTTTTAAGTATATTTTGATGCCAATACTATAGTACTTTTACTCAAGCAAATTTCGAATACAGGACTTGTACTTGTAACAGTATTTCTATATTGCGTTATTGATACTTTTACTTACACTAAATGTGAGTGCTTCTTCCACGTGTATATCTTACCTTCAGTTTTACAACACAAACGTAATCTGGATTCACTGTGTCCAAATGTCCATCCTTAGTGCTAACATGACCCCTCCACTAAACAGCCATGGATGGACGGTAAATAATAATGAAAATGTGGGAATCTTGATGACTTGTCACACAAAGTTTCATATTGTCACCGTGTTTCAGGTGATCTAACGGGACAAGTGCTGGCCTACATCAGTCTGCTTCCTATAGCCATCCTCGTGGGGTTTGTTACGCTTATAGTATTCAAACGGGAACTGCACACGGTAAGTTAGAGGGTGTAACTTGTGACTTACAGATTACATTAAGACCTGAAGCCGATTCTACAGAATGTCCCAGGTCTGAACCCATTGAGACCTGAAGCCGATTCTGCACGTCTCCTAAATCTCAACAGTTTTCTGAAAAATGTATGTTTCCATATCAGTGTGGTGCTCAATCTTTTTCATGTCAAGGACCCCCAAAATGAAATGTATTTGGCCGCGGACCCCCATCAAAATATTTTGTTCCAGGGACCCCCCAGAAGTAAAGATTTGAGTTAAAAATGTTCGCTTTAAAAGTATTTATATTCAAAGATTTGCACACATTTTCACGATTTTTCAAAAATAGCAGATCTACAAGCTCGTAGCGCGGCACTCGGTG
This sequence comes from Gymnoscopelus microlampas, assembly GCF_963454915.1. Classification (NCBI taxonomy): domain Eukaryota; kingdom Metazoa; phylum Chordata; class Actinopteri; order Myctophiformes; family Myctophidae; genus Gymnoscopelus; species Gymnoscopelus microlampas. The sequence continues at coordinate 16,006,744 of NC_139958.1, forward strand.
CCGCGCTATGAGCTTGTATATCTGCTATTTTTGAATAGCCCAAAGTGTAAAATAATGCCATTTAGCTCAAATCTAAAAATGACACAGTTCCAGGTCTTTATGGGTTAATGTAGTTAACCTCTTTCAATCTGCTGTCCCAATTTTTGGCGTTTCTTCATAAGTGAACATTTAAAAAAAAAGTTCATCATCATGACACATTGTTGTAGATCTGCTTTTTTGGTTAATCATAGCTTGTATGGAGTCAGAAGACTGATATTTAATTGGACACATTACAAATGTGATTTTTATTTATATGTTCCAATGTTAACACATGGGGTGCCAGCATTTTTTCATAACAACTTACGTTGGGTGCCAGCATTCTCCCCATTGACTGCGCTTTACTGTTTAAAGCTCTAGAATCCACGACGAGCAAATCCATGTAAAAAAAAACATCCATTCATTATATAGAGGTCTCGTACAATCGGGGAGAAAAAAGTAAAAGCATTCGTAAAACCGTTCCATAGTTGCAGCCAGTTGAAAATAGTCAAAAATACATTGTAAAAAAAAAAGTACACAGGAGCCGAGATACAGGCTTTTGAAGTCATAAGTTAACCAGGAAGTGGATGGGAGTCTAAATCTTCGAAAAAGTATATCTCCTGTTGCTATGGAGGAAAAAAGAAAAAAAAAAATCTTTTTTTTTTTCAAAAACAGTATATATACGGTTTTGGCACTCAACAGTTGTAATTGAAAAGAAGTATATATACGGTTTTGGCACCCAATGTGTTAAATTCCCAAAAAAACACAATACAATTGTTAATCGTAATTATTTGTGTGACAATTAATCGTCAAGTAAAATGTCATGATTGTGACAACCCTAACCATAACCTGTCGTTATAGATTTCATTCTTTGGTGGGCTCATCCTGAATGAAGGGGTGAACTGGCTACTGAAGCACATTATTAGGGAGCCGCGACCATGTGCAGGTAAATGCAGTGCTGGGACAGCAGCCTACTACCTTAATTTAACTTAACAAATACGATTAAGTTCTGCATTAACTTCCTGGCTGGTTGCAAATTCATATCTATAAAGTACAACTAAATCATGTGGATTATTTAGTGTTGTGCTTTGATGTAAAACATGGCTGTGCTTACAGGGGCTCATTCCACGCTGACCACAGACTATGGGATGCCGTCCAGTCATTCCCAGCTTATCTGGTTCTTTGTTGTTTACTTCTTTCTTTTCCTTTATTTAAGGTGAGCTTCATTCCTTTTTAAAGTTAGTTTTGAGGAGCCAGGAAGGGACATATAACTCTGTTAAAACATTAAAAGTATGTCCATTACAGAAATAAATATAAATCTCAGTGAACAATGCAACAGATTGTATTACCCAGTGCTAAATATGAGCAAGGCATTATTTAAAATGACCTTTTGACATTATCAATGCTCTAGAGATATATAAATCAGACAGTACACTGTCTGTACAGTGTTCTTGACCAGTGTTGTTGCATTTCAGTATACAAATCACAATCCCCACAGTTCTTTTGCATAATAAGACACCATATTGAAATCTCAAAATGCTTAATCCCCACAACTTACCCTGTTCAGTTAGCTACATTAGTTCTATGATTTGAAGTCTTTAAAAGATTGCTTCCGAGGTAGTTGTCAACAGACGTTTCACTCGAACCATTGCATGATGCATGTGTGATTGTGTGAACTCAATAGTTTTGTCTGTGTTTTAGAATGCATCAGACGAACAATGCTCGATGTGTGGACCTGTTGTGGAGACACATACTGTCCATCATCTTGTTGGGCATGGCCTTATCAGTCTCATACAGCAGGTAAGACATTGTTTTGCCCACTTTTCTATTGTTCAATTAAGTGAATCTGCTGTGGAGTTTTCATGTTCCAAAAGTCTATTTTTGCCTGGGTCCCATGAATTTCTGTAATCACTGTCAACCACTTAAGCCTAACCTCATCGTACAATGTATAGCCAACCAAAATAGCAGATCTACAAGGTCACAATGCGTCACCATGCGACACATTGTGAGCTTGTAGATCTGCTTTTTGTTGTTAAGTGGTAGTTGACTAGTCATAGAGACTGCATTGCAAAAATATTAAGCTGAACTGAAGCTACAACAAATACCACACATATAAAAACTAAACTATTTGTTACCTCTATCTGTCGTAAAGAAGGCAATTGATATACAAATTTACATTGCCATCAATACATTTAGCAATTGCACCTGAATTTCTAAGCTAATTGATTAGGCATAGTTGTGTTACTTTGGTGACAGCATGTTGATTTTTGTGAGTAGCATTTAGATCCCATATCCCCAAAGGAACTGTCACATTCTGTCTGGCAACTCCTAATGAATAAAAGCCCTGACACATAAAAAGTGTCAGTTGGGCGCGTCAAGTTAGGCCACTTGTTCACATTGACGGAGGGAGAATTTAAAGTCAAAGTCAAGTCAATGCATCTCTGACTGGTAAAGTTGAACTCTTGAACTTGTGTACCACCCGTAGGCACAGTGTACCTTTTGTATTCTCTCATCCATATTTTTCCTGTTTAAAGCGCTGCTGTCACCAGTTAAATAAAATATGTGCTAAGGAAGACTGGACTACTGCCGTTGGACAGACAAAACAATTTTATCAGGTTCTGTGCAGACCTGTTAAATTACAACTGAGTTATTTTTGAAAAGAGACTTTAGAATGGTCAAACTTTACACACTGCAGTACAAATTTGAACTTGTAAATGCCTTTAAGCAATATATACACATAGTTTTTTCATGGTCTGTGCGCCATGTTGACTTTGACAAGTCCACTTGACGCCTCCAGTGTGGCTGCAACCGTTGTAAACAATGTAAACCCCTCGAGGTTTGATGAGCATATGATGCTTTCAGTGTGCCAGGGCCTTAAAGGTGCATTCATACCAGATGCGATAAAGAATAATCAGGTAGCTTGCATTGCAGGAGACGCGTTGCTCTATTCACCTGACATTTGGCTGCGGCAGCATCGGTGATGTTTATGTTACCAGACTGCTGTTAACCCATTCAGTGCCAATGAAATGAAAAAATAATTGTGAACTGTGCCAGCAATTCTTCAATTTTCTTATACCTTTTTCAAGTACTCACAGAATATTTATCTCCAGTATAATCGATCCCCTGATGGGTGCTAATCACTGAGGGTTGCACTGTGTGGTTTCACAAATGTCAACGAGGTCATTGGACCTCGTTGACATTAATTTTCTGCCTTTTGAAAATAACATAACATTGAAAAATACATAGTAAAAAAAAGGGCTCAGGAGCCGAGATACAGCCTTTTTCAGTAATAAGTTAACAAAGTGTGTGCCAGAGGTTTATTAAAATAGGGTACATCTAGTGCCAGCATATCTTCCATCCACTTACGCTGATATGTTGCGTGCTGTAGAAGAACAATAATATTTCTAACGCGATCCTCCATTGCAGAGTGATCGCGATCGAAAACGGCTCATTTCCACCTTTTAGTCAAGGAGTTAACATTGGAGCGGCCGACCGGAAGCAATGGCACTCAATGAATTAAACGTAGCAATGGAGCATGTGTGCTTATAGACAATTGTCTTCTCTCGCCACTCTGCCTCTCACCACTCTGTATCCATTCCAAGTGTTGTGTCATATAGCTCAGGAAATCCACACACATCAACAACAAACCACTTCTCTGACGAATATGTTCGATCGGTATGCTTCTGTGAAAATCTCTTGAGTTGAAACATTTTCAACTTGTGCAAAATGGTTCCAGAGGCAGCTAGGTTCCTGTGATGGAAAAGGAGAAATGTTCCTGAATTTCAGAATGTTTCTACGGTCAGAAAGGGGTTAGCAATCATATTTTGTGCTAGTTTTTGGCACACTCCTGCACCTAGATCAATATATGAACTCTTCTACAGGGACACAGCTATTATTTTGTATGCCTAGTCCTAAATTCATTTTTGACAATATAGGATGAAAATAAACATCACATCACAGAAATGTGTGTGAGGAGGAATTATTTGGCATAAAAACATTACAAAAAAGAAAGGTTGATAATTTTATTCAGAATGATAAATCGACCTGGTTTTAATAAACAAACGGATGAGTACATCCGTTTGGTGTGGATGTACTCATGATGCAAACAAGAATTAGGAAAAATATATTTCTGGGTGAGTTATTTGCACAAGAAAATGCTCCCGGTGTGTAAGGACCTTAAGTCATGTTAATTAACCACATCCAAAAACAATATGTGGCACAAAAATAGAATTAGAAAATGTATGTACTGTAAAATGCAGATGTTACTTTAAAAATAATGTTTTATCATCCTCAGGGTGCACCTGTTGTATCACACCTGGAGTCAGGTGTTCTATGGTGGAGTGGCGGGTAGTACTATTGGCATATTCTGGTTCTTGGTCACACAAGAAGTGCTGACACCACTTTTCCCCAAGATGGCAGCATGGTAAGGATCCGTATTTAACTACTTAAAACATATATACATCATTGACTGTAGTATGAAGTATAGCCTAGGCCTCCTCTACAGTACACCAAATTGTTCAACGAAAATAGCCGATGTACAAGCTCACAATGTGTCGTGTTGTGAATCATTGTGAACTTGTACATCAGCTATGTTCGCCCCAGAATAGGGACACTACGTTTCGTGTGTGGTTAAAGGAGCACTTCACCTATTGTCATCCATATCTTTATATAATCGGTCCTCACTAATGTATCATTATAAGATGGTGTGACTACTACTACTGTCTACTCGCTCTGCGACTCAGAGGTGGGCCGTGGACAGTTACCACTGATCACATCATCCGAGGTAATTTCAAACAAGAATTGGGTAGGTTTCTGAACTATCCACGGCCCACCTCTGAGACACAGAGCGAGTAGATGGAATTGATGCCCTCTTATAATGAGCAATTAGTGAGTTAAATGAAGGTAAGGTTGATAATGGGTGAAGTCTCCTTTTAAGGAACATGAGCATGCAAATCCACTCTGCTGATCAGGTGCAGGATAAACACTATAAACGTCTTGGAGTCTCACTGTTTATTGCAGAGATTAGGTCATATCAGGATCTACTGATGAAGATCCTTTGGCGATCAAAACGTCAATCTGATCTTTGCTAATAAATAGTGGGGGCTAATGACAAGGATCAGTATATCATCGCTTTTGGGTAGAAACCTTGGATGTCCATGTTTCATGTCTTAAATTGCTACAAGTTGACAACTCACAGCAATGCAATGTCTTGAGCTTATAGATCTGCTATTTTCTGTTTTTTATTTCTTTTATTTCTTTAAAATATTTTAAAATGATCACCTCAGACGATATGCTCATTGTCTCAGGTATTCACTGTCTCTTGCTGTACCTTATACATATCCTCTAACATTCCATCCTATTATTTTCCGTTTCACAATAATAGGCCAATATCAGAGTACTTTCTGGTGCGAGACACAAGCCTGATCCCAAACATCTTATGGTTTGAATACACAGTGACCAGATCAGAAGCAAGGTAAGATCCTGTTTGGATGGAAAAGATTCATATACACATTATTACATTGTATTGGATGTTTAGATTTGTATTTGAATCTTTTTTTATTTATTTTATTTTCGTGCAGTCTGCACTCTCTAATTTCCCACACTTAAAAATGTGCATACACAATTCAACTCGGATTAGGCCTCACAGTGTTTCCACTAGGATGGAGTTGTAGCAGCAGAGTTTAACTTTTTTTCTGGTGGTGCTGCCAGATAGAAAGCTCAGCTATAAGTGCATACAGTACATTTGTGCTCAAGGAAAAAACACTTTATTGGACATGACTACAACTATAATCTTTAAAACAAATTAAATGAATTAAATGTTTTGATCAACACACCCATATACAGAAAAAGGATTCACGGTTCAAGGTCGGTTTAGAATAAAACTTGAGTGGTGGCACAGTTGGAGTCTTGGCTGAGGGAATCTTTTTGTAAAGTACAAGACTTTCTGAGGGCATTGATGCTCAGGTGCCTACAGGTGGCAATTTCTCGGGTCACTCTTCACCTGTAAATACAAATATAACAATCAATAGACGTGTGGATGTGGGACCCATTGGTGTTCAATTTTTATATTTGTCATTTATTCTTCTAAATATTCATTCTTAACTGTTAAGTGAAATTACCACACTGTTGTATTATCAAACTGTTAATTTAATGTAATTACATTTTCCATGATAAAATAACATAACATAACATTTTGCTTCATCTTGCCTCATGGGAAATTACGCTACTATCTCTCTGTGAGGGAGTCTTTCAGATTTCACAAGATTGACAGCTGTCGGGACTCATGGTACTGGGATTAACACATAAAATGCACTGTGGTGCTGCAATTCAAACAGGGCAATTGTCACTTTGCAGAGATGGTGTCATGACATCTGCTCGTCCCAGTAAGGAATTGGATAAGAATGAGAGCCCTCACACTCAAAATGAGATTGGAGCTAATAAGCCTGGGGGGTTGGTTCACACACAGACATGAAAAAGGAATGCGCACAAGATATCTCATTATCAAATTGGAAGATTGCAGGATGAGCCCTACTGATTTTGGTGACCATATGAAATAGCCTTTCCTCTTAGATTCACACCAGCTTTGCGTGCATGCCTCTCAGAACACAGTAATGAGGCTTTGAGGGAGGCTGGATGTATCCAGGAAGCACAGTCATGGTATTAACTGATGCAACAATTGGGACTCATGTCGACTGTTCACCCTGTGGTGCTGCGAGGCCTTCAGTGGTCCATAAGGCTCGAGTCGGACACAAAAAGGACCTTTTGATCATATCTCTGCAACAGTCGGGGACCTCAACCACTGGAGGAACCCCATGCATAATTTAACATGGGTAGTGTGTTGCACTTCAGCTTTCACACGAGTAACATATGTTACACATTAGCTTTCACATGAACAGTGTTTCACATAAGCTTTCACATAATAGTGTTTTACATTTGCTTTCACACGATATGCACATTAGCTTTCACATGAGTAATGTGTTGCACATTAGCTTTGACCGGAGTAGTGTGTTGCACATTTAGCTTTCACAGGCACATCACACAAGGGCTGTGGGTGCTTGTGCAGAATGGTCAAGGTTGACAGCTGTCAGTCTGAAAAATGACACATCCACCTCCTGTAGCATTTGGCAGTCCAGCAGCTAGTCCTAAAGCATGTTGTGCTGCTCCGCCTCCTACAGGGATGGGATGTGTTAATCAGGACAGACGACAGGATGACAAGTGTTTTGATTAACAGCTTTATTTAGGGAGGACAGGGTGCTCTGGCTCTATGGGCTCATGCAAATGGATTATGTCACCGAAAAGAAGTAGAAATCCTTTACTTCGTTCTAATGGGCCCCAGCCTGATTAGTCGTGTATGCAAACATTCAGTGTGGGGTGCTTTATGTGTACCATGATGAACATATAGAGCATGATAAAGTGCTCGGTCTGTGTTAGTAGAACTAGACTTAAAAAAGTATTGTATCAAGAGCCCCACAGCCGATATTCTGTGTGTGTGTGTGTGTGTGTGTGTGTGTGTATACTCTATATGCACACATACACACACATGATATCATGGCACATCAATATTGGAATTTCTTTACTAATTGATACATTTTCTTTAATCTTTTTCTAGGAACAGACAACGAAAGCTTGGAACAAAACTTCAGTGAGATCTACAGTTCTTTTGTGAAACTGAGTCAAGGACCACACATTATGTACATGTACACATAAACAAATGCTCACTCAACAAACACACTGGAGAACCATCTTTTGGACTTACATGGTTGCAAGGAATTCAAAGGCCAAACTGTTTAAAGGTTGTGAAAAGCGTGCCTGGACCTGGCCTGGAGCCTACAGCCTGAGCAAGTCCGTCCACATGCCTCTCCTTCTTGTACAGCTTGCCCAGATGCTTTCCAATGCATGCAAGACTGTGCAAGAGGCATACTATTTAATGATAGATTAATATATATTTTAACTCTAAACGCACGCTGACAGTAACCGTGTACTGTAAAAGATACAAGGAGCCAAAAGAAGGGGGCTTTAGTCAAATCTCAAACAAACAGGCTAGTGCCATTACAGCATGTAATTAGTGATGCTTTTTAAGAATATTCTACTATGGATAGTTGGTAGGGGCTGGGTGGGTGCAGAGTGATTGGTGGTTAATGCTAGTTGGATTGGGTAGATTTTGGTTGTGGATAATATGAGGGGGGAGTGGAATAGACATTTTTCATTGTTATATTAAAGAGCAATTTCTAAAACTGGTTGAGACAATAAATTAAAATTTGCACTTTGTGAAATGTAATAGTAAGATAAAAATTAAACTAACACTAGTTAAATGTTAAGATCCCCTCTTTTCCCCAGTTGATCTTCCCTCTGTGTCAATGACTGTCAGTCCTAATATATTAGCTTCCAAAGCTCCTTTGCAACCTAACTGTACATTTTGTGTACCTTCTGTACTATTGAGCATCATGTATTGGTTTGTGTTCATATCCACAATTGGGGATTATGACAGTAAGTCACTGTACAACTGAGTTTTTGTTGTAATCTTTTGCTGTTTTACATACACAACGGACCGAGATGGTCTTCTCTTAATGCCTCACATATTGCTGCTGTCGGGCAGAAAAAACTTTCAACTTTTAATGTTGTCCACCCCCACCCATAGATTAATGCCCTACTTCATTGTACACGAGTGTCACGTAAAAATAGTGAAAATAGCCGCTCAACGCATCGCAACTTTGAGCATGTAGATCGGCTATGTTTGCTATTTTTGAAAATTTTTGAAGTGAAATTGGTTAAGGATGTCGGTGAGTTTTATAAATATTTAATCAATGAAAAGTATATCAACAAGCGCTTGTGACTAAATAACTACATTGGATCCTTTGGAACACAGGTTCTTTATTTCCATTTCCTAACGGTTTTGGACGTACAAGGTTTCCACCCGACAGCGGCGATATACAGTAGCAGCCTGGGAACGGAATTCTGGGAATCATTTGTGTTTTTTTTTTGTCGTCTCATTTTGTTGTCATTTTTTACTTGCATTTCCATGCTAACATTCCATATCACTTGGTGAAAAAAACGTAAAATATGACTGTTTTTCAAATTGTTTTCGGGTGGGTGGGTGGGTGGGTGGGTTGGGTATAGGTGGTGGGGATGGGATCAGGTCAGTCATAGCATGTGATTATGATTATGTTTCTTTCCTCACAACCAGTGTAATGTGGGGATCTAAAGCTGATTTGGAACTGATTTGGTCATATCATTAGCTTCACAAAGGGAAGTAGTTCTCTTAGAAATACATTTTTCCATGTGTAACCCATATCAGGCTGAATAAAAAACTGTTTATGTAAAAAAAAAAAAAGTCTTTATTGCACATATTGGGCTAAATTGCTTTTGACTCAACATGACTGATTTTGAAATCTAGTATCAATTTGCACTGAGTACAAACGGAAAGATTCTACTGATTATTCCCACTAGATAATCATGTTATGCATGCAGTATATTCCTTATTTAGGTATGCTATTTAATGTCCAATGCCTTCTGTGTCAGGTGCTTGTGCTGGAAAATTGCCAGTCAATAGAAAATTATGTTTTTATGACCTTTACATGCTGGATACCAGCGAAGTTCCCCTATAAGTGTATGGCAGTTGGATGGATAAAACAAATATTTTATTACTAAATAAATAAACATTTGCAGAGTGATAAGACAGAGGCTCAGATATGCACAGATATGAATACGTGTGCCTTGAGATTTTGACTTTGCACAAAACGTTTGAAAACCATTGCCTTATTGCATAATATTTAGTTTGATGGTAATATAAATAAGGGAGCCCATTCGAGATGTAGTGCCTCTGGGGGCACCACCTACTTTTTTGTGAGTCCTGACATGCCTATTAGATCAATGCCCAGGACTGAGAAGAGAGTGGAGAAGAGATCCAGTAGAACTAAGACAAGTCATTCTGTATTTTATTCAAAGGTATAAGCACACAATCTCGAAGTTATTTAATCAGGTAAGCTGATGTGTTTATGCTCAACTTGTAATACAATGCAAGCTAAAGAAATCACCACTGAACTGTACTGATCAGAGAAGTGAATAACCCAGAGTTGCTTATCTTGGTTCATAAATTAAACATTTGGTGAGTGAGTAAAGTTTCACTGTCCTCAAATTGAAATTAAATAAAGTTAACTATGCCACCTAGGTTGAAGTCATGTCATACCATTGATATATGTTTTCACTGGAATAAGGGTTATAGAGCCCAAACACTATGCACTAACATGTGCCAATAAATACATTAATAATAACAATGTATTATTTTGTAACACATATATCCTGTTGAAAGTTACGGCTATGTAACATAATATAAAGTAATAAGCAGAGTTTTTCAACTGAAGCAAATGCAGATATTTCTTTCATATATATTTCATTTCACCCAAAAAGTTCATAGTATGACTATTGACAAATAATGCTGTCTGTGAATTATGCAACATAAGAGGATTAAGGCCAATTTAAGTTTTGGTCAAATTAGGCAAAACATGTTTTGTCAAATGACTTCCCTAGTCACAGTGACATGAAGAGCTGATTTAGGCAAACATATAACTTTCCTCAAAAAATGACTTTAATAGACCAATTATTTGTTTACTAACATTGAGACTGGATGCACAGGTGATTGTTTCATGCCATCAATTCTCAACCTGTTTTGGGGTGCACCACCCCTGTGTTGGCTAGTGAGGCGAGACCTGACCGAATGGGTTTCATTTGGAGCCAGTATGTCGTTTGGAGCCAGTGTGACGTCGCCTGTCAAGGGGTCTATACGCCATTATTTTAGGAAGGCTAATAGTGTAATGGTTTATTTTTGTCTTATTTAACTTTGACTGAATTCTCTTTTTTTGCTAGAATTGAAAAGACTGCCGTTTTCTCTTAGTAGTTATGTATTTCTCAACAAGAAAAAAATAAAAGAAGCAAATCAGCGAATAACATAATGTTATTGTCAGTCGTCAGACACTCGCTAGGTTAGGTAGACACACTCCGTGAATGCAGGTTGTTAAAACTTGTTACAGTAATTGTTAGGCCTACACACTCCTAGAAGCTAGTCTTCAGGCGGGCTCCAATTTTCGTGGCCGCCCCCCTCCCCCCACAAACCTGCGCGAGAAATCAGCTTAATTGACACAAGCTCCATTAATGTTTGGAAGTAAAACAGTGATAAAACTACTTATTATTTAGGTTTACACCACATGGAAGTTGAGTGGAGTTGACAGTGTTGTCAGGGGGTGAATAATACTACTAAAAGACATCTGTGGCAGACTGGCAGTTGAAAGAGAAGTTGTCATAACAACCTGCATGTTCTTTCCAGTTGAGTGGATTATCCAGGTGAGTTAGCTAAATAGTTACCTACCGTTAGCTGCTTTCATGCTAATGGCATTCCCATGAAAAAGCAATTGTTTGTAATTATTTCACTTTTATTATTTTACTTGGCAAATCAAAAAACAGTCAGTAGACAGCATTTTTGTGTGCTGTGAATTGTATTAGCTGAGTTTGACTGTAATGCTGAGGCAACATGCAGAGTCAGACTGTGTGTGTGTGTGTGTGTGTGTGTGTGTGTGTGTGTGTGTGTGTGTGTGTCTCTCAGTTGTGGTTGAATTGAATTTGTATATTAAGCTGCATCTGCATATGTCAGTGGTTCTCAAAGTGGGGTCCCGGAACCCCCATGGGTCCTTGGGGGGTTCCATAGGGTCCCCAGCAAAATGAGTTAATACATCAGTTTAACCCTTTTATTTACCTATTTTATCCTTCAGCCATTAAAAAGTAGCCAGTCTACAAGCCCACAGATCAGCTATGTTTGCCAGCTTGGCTTGTAGATAGGCTATTTTATTATTTAAAAATATTTATGGAATAATATTGAACATTTTTAACAATACAGGGGGTCCTTGGCATGAAAAAGAGAAAGAAAAAATTATTACTCATACTCGAGGCTTATTGTGTCAACCTACTCTGGTCCATAGGAGCCATGTACACGGGTACAAGAGCCATGCTGATGATCCCAGACAGCAACAGTGAGGAGTTTGATATCCTGGCAGCGATGTTGCAGAGGGACAACTTCGCCCCCTTCCTCTAGCCAGATGTCGAGATGACTGGTGAAGCCGCTGGAGGGCTCATCCAAGGATGAACTAGAGAGCTCTATCTCTCTACCCATGGGTTCCAAAGTTTGAATCGGGCCGCCACTTACACAACTGATGAAGACGCCGCAAGGTAGGAACCTTGTTTTTTTTTCTTCGCTGCTGCTGCTTGTGTTGTATGCTGTGTATGTACCAATATGATTCAAGCTGTTGTACTATTGCTGTCATTTTGATACCCAATTGACTGGGTGGCAATGAAACATGTTCAGTGACTTTTTCTCGCTCTGGAATTGAATGCTTGTCATTTGGTCAGTTGTGGGCCCCCAGGAGTTGTGTCTTAGACTCTTTAAGTTGTGTTGGATTTTGCTAATAATGTTTAGACCACTTCTAGTGCTATGCAATTGCAGCTTCAATCACATTCATAATTTTATCAAGTTGAATAGATACAATTAAACCAAAAGTACAGTACATGCAGTCTGATGTTACATTCATACCATACCACCATACCATTTACACTGATATTTACGTCCAGCTTAGTGAATCGGGCCCAATGTGATTACTTTACTCATAAAAAAAAGCCAAAGCTGTCTACAAGCTCACAAGCCAATCTACACGCTCACAATGCGCCACAATTGTCTAATTTCAGTGAAGATATTTAGTGTGGAATACCATGGAATAGGGTCAAATAAGTATAGGACCCATGGGAATACAGTCAACTAATAGTTTAAATGGTTACGTTTTATGGAGACTTCCTACTAGTACTATTACTACTGATAATAATAATATTTCTCATCCTCCATCTGTCCTCTCTCTCACACAAACTAACTTTCTAGTAGAATTATTTCTCCATTCTGTCTACTGCATGTTGTCTTGTCAACCACACTGTTTGGGTGTGTACATACTCTGTGCTCCAGTTTCCTACGTTATACTACTTCAAATGTACTGTGTCCTCTCGAACCCTGCGCACGTGCACACACACACACACACACACACACACACACACACACACACACACACACACACACACACACACACACACACACACACACTTTTCCGCAGGAGTTGTGATATCAATAGTCAGTCTGACAGCCAATGAAAATAGACTGACACACACACACACACACACACACACACACACACACACACACACACACACACACACACACACACACACACTCTCACACTCTCCACAGGGTTATATGCATTTGGCTACACATAGTACAGAACAGCTGGCCTGTTGCACAGCAACTGCTCGTTAACAAAGCTCTGTCTGTCTGTCAGCAGGATATCTCAAAAAAGTTATCAAAGGATTTGCACATAGCTTACTTTGTGGAAAGGTTGGTCATCATGGGCACAACTCATATACTGCTCATGGAGTGGTTCAGGAGGTATAGCGGCCACTTGGGAATCAGAAGGTTTCCTGGTTTGATCACCGGCTCCATCTGGGTTAGTGTCGAAATGTCCTTGAGCAAGACACTTAAGATAGGACAACCGTGGCAGGGTTAAAACCAACGATCTTGGACATTTAGAGAACATCTGATACATCGAGCCACAGTGCTTGCTGTTCCATCACACTTTTTCGCATTTAGACCTGAGGCCGATTCTAAAAACGCTGAAGTTTTCTGAAAAACTTAAAATATGTAATTTTTTTTTAAAGGAAAAAAAGTATGTTGCTATATACTGTACATAGCAACAGGAACCCCAAAAGTGGTTCCCGTCTTGAAAGGTATAGTTACAAATAGGGGTTCCCACCCAAAATGGGTTCAGTGTCGTTCTGGAGATTCCGGAGATGGAAAGGATCCAAGATGGCGGCACGAATGTTACATGCTCTGCTAGGTTTTATGTTTCTATGTTTTTAAGTCATCCATGCCTCGCGAATTTTATTGTTGCTTCTTTTTAGTGACATTTTAAACATAGTTCGGTGTTATTGTGATATCCTGGGATTTATTTTAGCTGAAGTTTAGGAAATAGTGGATTGTCTACCTCTGAGAAGCCTGTTCCACAATCCGCCTGGTGTCTGCCGGCTTTGACCCGGTGTACGACGCTATTACACCTCAACCGAGGGGCTGTGTCTGTGAGGCCAGGGTGTCCCCTGGACTGTCTGCTCCGTTCCTGTCTGGTTGGCCTTGAGTGCTGGGATCACCCTGGGTGGCAACTCTAGCTCATCGTAGCTTGTGCTGCTCACTAGACATAGTGTTTATACCACCGCTGGCTGTGGCAAAAACGCTAGTACAATTATAGCGTTTCTCCTCGCGGCTACTCGGCGGCCGTGATCTCGCTATCAACGGTGATTCTGCGCCGGGTCTGCTCTGCTGCTGCTGCTCGGAGGGCTCGCCTGCCCTGCTGATCCGTGGCTCTGCGTCCTGCCTCTTCTCGGGCTTTGTGAGGAGGGACTGCGGTGGATGTGTGGATATAAACGGCGCCTCCAGGTTGGCTTGTGCGGCGGTCTCGTCTCACATCTATCTCTGGCTTCTGCGACGGCGAGCACTGTTGTTGTTGCCGGCGTCCTCGTGTTGGCATGCTAGTTCAGATGGCACGCTAATCTCGTTGCTCTACTGTGCTACATAGCCTGTCGAATTGCGAGGCCTCCAGCCTCTGCCCTGCTTCTCTTCCACGGATTGAACAGTTTCTGTACCCCGGATTTGGCCCGTTCTCCGTTTCCCCTCGTCGCCTCCTCGGCTGTTGCTGTTGGATTACAGTTCTCCTCCTCCTGCTCCAGTACGGCGCATGGTTGGTCGCACAAAACACAACTCAAAACATTCTGTGGTTGTTTTGTTTTCATTTCATTGTTTATGCTACATGCTTCATTGAACGTTGTGCATGATATTCTGTGGCTGATTTTGTTTTTGTTTTCATTGTATTGTGTATGCCCTGTGGTGAAATGTTTAACATGTTGCCTTGCAATATGTTGGCTGTGTTGATTGTCTCGTTGGGCATGGGTCTCATGTCACTGGACACTCTCCATCTGGGTAACACCACTTCTTTGCCACACTTGAACCTAAACACTGCTGGTAAAGCACGCGTTACATCCGGATTTCTGGAAAATGTACTTTGGCCACAAAGACCATGTAAACGTGTTTCTCTGAATTGCTTTTCTCAGCCTGCTTTGGATATAGTGATTCTTGGATTATGGCGCAATCCCTGTTGTACTGCTCACTCTTGCATGTCTTCCTCCAGAGCCCCTGGTGTTGTTTCAGTGTTTAGGAGAACATCAACAAGGTTGTTGATTTTACTAATGCTGTTTATCTCAGGTAACGTACACATTAATCCTGGACCGGACCCCCTCTTGGAGGCCCTACCAATGTTGTCTACCCCCCATGACTTTAGCTGTAGACATGGCCTAGGCTTCCTCCATTTTAATGCTAGAAGCCTGGTGCCTAAATTGCCCACTTTTCGTTGTTGGTTTGAAATAGCCAAGCCTGATGTGGTCGCGGTTTCAGAAACCTGGTTAAAACCTGGCACTACTGATAATGTGGTTCGTGTGCCTGGCTATAATATCTATAGAACCGATCGTAAAGGCAGATGTGGGGGAGTTGCTCTGTACATCTCTGATAGATTTCAAGGGTCTGTTCTTCATTCTGTAACTATACCTAGGCAGTTTGAATTTTTAGCCGTCCAGATAATGGTGGCTAATTCCCCTCTGACCATTATCTGTTGTTATAGGCCTCCTTCGGCAACTAGTGAAGCTATGGGAAACATTGTAGATTTGATTTCTAAATGTGCTAGCTCCGAGATTGTCCTTCTTGCTGATTTGAATTGGGATTGGTTGACTGATAAATCTGCCAGTTTTAAACAGCAATGTGATTCCCTAAATTTAATACAGATCATACATAGCCCCACTAGATTAAACCCTGCCAGACCGGATGGTGACACTTTGATTGATATTATTCTAACAAATGCACCGCACAAATATGCCTCAATTGGTGTGTTTGCAAATGACTTGAGTGACCACTGTGCTATTGCATGTGTCAGAAACACTAAGCTGCCCAAAACCAACGGCCTGACTGTCATCAGGCGCTGCTTTAAACACTTCTCTGAACAAGCCTTTCTTCATGATTTGGCTGCAGTTGATTGGTTTCGCATGTCCTTAATTCCATCAATGGATGAGGCCTTTCGGTTCTTTCACGAACAGTTTCTCTACCTGATGAATAAACATGCACCTCTCAAAAAAATCAGAATTAAGAACCGTGCAAATCCCTGGTTCTCTAGGGACCTGGCTGATCTGATTCATGAAAGAAATAGACAATGGTCACTTGCAAGAAAGTCTAATTCAAGTCATGATTGGCTTCTGTTTCGTGTCTTGAGAAATAAATGTACGGTCCTCACCAGGAAGTTAAGATCGGAACATTATTTATCTCTCACTACTGATACCTCTAGCAATCATTGTACCTTCTGGAGAGTAGTCAAATCCTTGCAACAGAAAGGAGCAGCAGGCCCCCCGCCTAAGATTCGGGTGGGCGAGTCCTTTATTTCTGATAAAAAAATCATGTCAAATGCTTTCAATTCGCATTTTAAAAGGGCGGGACACATTTTTGATGAGCAAATTGCCAATGCTCCTCATCAAGACGCCCATGATGATAACGTTGACTCATCTGTTGTTTCTGTTTCTGTTTTTGACTTTTCTCCCATCCTGGTATCGGATGTTCTACACGCCCTGTCTACCTTAGACCCTAAAAAATCTGCAGGCCCAGACGGCCTTGACCCTTTTTTCCTAAAATTATCATCGGCTATCATTGCTCAACCTGTCACTGATATGTTCAATATCTCCTTAGCCACTCAAAGTCTACCTGAAGAGTGGAAACAAGCAAATGTTTCCCCTCTTCTCAAGGCTGGCGATCCTTGTGATGTAAACAATTACAGGCCCATTTCTAACCTTTCCACCTTGGCAAAGATCTTAGAGGGCCAAGTATCAAATCAGGTAAAGGTTTTTCTTGATTCATACTCTATTTTGAACCCCATGCAGTCAGGTTTTAGAGCAAAACATAGCACTGTAACGGCATGCCTTAATGTTATCGATGACATCAGGGCAGCCCTGGGTAAGAAATCTTTTTGTGCGGCCTTATTCATTGATTTGAGTAAGGCCTTCGATACCGTGGATCCTCACGTACTGCTCAAGGTCCTTTCTAAAGCTGGTTTTTGCCAAAATGTGCTTGGTTGGTTCAAAAACTATTTAGTTGGCCGCACACAGTGTGTCAAATTTGGTGATACCATTTCTGATCCCATCACCCTTGAGAAAGGAGTCCCCCAAGGTTCCATTCTTGGTCCATTGCTTTTTCTTTTGTATGTCAATCATATTTGTAGTCAATCTAAGCATTGTAAGTATCATATGTATGCCGATGACACAATTCTGTACTCTTGTGCTCCTTCTTTTGATGTAGCAGTGTCAAACTTGGCCTCAGATTTTGTCTCATTGCAGCATGAATTGGTAAATAGCAAATTGCTATTAAACGGCCAAAAAACCAAGGCCATGCTATTTACTCCAAATAGAGCTGACATTATCCCCCCAAATATCACCACCTTGGAAGGAGTAACCATCGAATGGGTGGTGCTTTACAAATATCTGGGAATTTGGTTGGATAACAAGTTAAACTTCAATCATCACATTGAAGCGTTGATTAAGAAGTTAAAATTCACAGTAAGCTTCTTTTATAGAATGAAGTCCTGTTTTTCTTTTGCTTCAAGGAAAAGGCTGGTCACTGGCCTGTTTATGTCGCAACTCGACTACGGCGACATTGTGTATCGATTCGCCTGTCCCTCAATATTGGGTAGACTTGATCCCCTTTATCATGCTGCGTTGAGGTTCATTACCAGTTCCACCTATAGGACACATCATTGTATTCTGTATTCCCTAGTAGGGTGGTCCTCCTTAGCATCTCGCAGGTTGCTACATTGGTACACTTTTATATATAAAGCCATTCAAAGCCAGACAACTCTCGGCCTAATTAACTGGACTCATAGTATTCCATCCTAAATAATGGTAAATACAACCATGCATTATAAATGTCTGACCCTCAACGTTAATGGCATTAACCACCATATCAAAAGGAAACGTATTTTTAAATATCTCAATCAGCACCAAATTGACATTGCTCTACTACAGGAGACCCATCTAACAGATGAGGAACATCCCAAATTGAAACAAGGGGGATATAACCAAGTGTACTACTCTTCCTTCTCCTCCCGGGCAAGAGGCGTGGCTATACTAATTAGTAAAAAAATTCCATTCAAGTTATGTTCAACCTTTAAGGACACAGGAGGTCGCTACGTGGTCATTCAGGGTCTAATAGGCTCCCAACCTATTACCTTGGTAAACATGTATGCACCTAATATAGATGACCCTCAATTCTTTACTAATCTCTTTTTTAACCTATCAAGCCCCCCAGAAGAGACCTACATAGGAGGTGATATGAACCTAGCCCTATCCCCATCTTGGGACAGGTCCTCAAACAAACAGACAAACCCAACTCAGGCGGCAAAGGTATTAAAAAAAGAAATGCAAAATTTTGGTCTATGTGATATCTGGCGTATCCAGAATCCTCTGAAGCGGGAGTACTCCTTTTTCAGCCCTGTTCACAATAGTTTCTCGCGAATAGATCTGTTCTTAGTTCCTCTCTCCAAAGTACACACAATTCCTCCATGCGAATATTTGGCCAAAACAATATCTGACCACTCAGGGTTAATGGTGAAGATCCCAGCCATAGAGTCTACTGGCTCCCCTAAAAGGTGGCGATTCAGCTCCTACTTGCTCCAAGATGCCGAATTTATCACATTTATTAATAACCACTTAGATATTTTTTTGGAAACAAATACCAATACGGCCACTCCGGAAGCCATTTGGCAAGCGCTAAAAGCCTACACCAGAGGCCAAATAATATCCTATACCTCAAACAAACGCAAAAAGTATAGGTCTAAAATAGAAAACTTAGAAAGAGAAATTAAACAATTGGAAACTGAATATCTAATATCTCAAAACAGTGAAACTCAGCTAAAACTTAGAAGAAAACAATTAGAATATAATACAATAACCACTCAGAAAACAGAAAACGCTATAAGGAGGATAAATCATAGATTCTATGAACAGGGTGATAAGACTGGAAAACTCCTAGCATGGCAGATCCGCAGAGAGGAAGCGAGTAGAGAGATACACATATTGAAATCAGGTCCTAATATTATTACTAACCCAAAAGAAATAAATAATACTTTTAAAAACTACTATGAAGAACTCTACACATCACAGGGTAAATTTCCAGAAAAAATAAAACTCTTTTTTGACAAATATGACCTAAATAAGCTAAACGAAATTTCTAAGGAGAGTTTAGAAGGAGGTATAACAGCAAACGAAATAATAACGGCCATCTTTAAAATGACTCCAGGGAAGTCCCCTGGTCTAGATGGCTTCCCTGTTGAGTTTTTTAAGGCATTTTTACCTAAACTAATTAACCCCCTGCTTTCAATGTACACTCACGCTTTGGAGATAGGTAAATTACCAGAATCATTAGAATTGGCACTAATAACAGTACTACCTAAATCAGGAAAAGACCTTAAACTATGTAGTTCATACAGACCGATCTCAATTTTATCCACAGATTATAAAATACTCTCTAAAATATTAGCAACAAGATTAGAAAAGCATGTCCCTGACTTAATTCACCTGGACCAAACAGGGTTTATTCCAAATCGTTCTTCATATGATAACGTAAGAAGGCTTTTCAACATTCTACATGCTTCTGAAGCATATGACTCCCCGACTATTTGCGTGTCACTGGACGCGGAAAAAGCTTTTGACCGTGTGGAGTGGCCCTTCCTCTTTGAAGTTATGAAAAGGATGAATTTTGGCCCTATTTACTGTAAATTGGTGAATTTATTATATAGGCATCCAATGGCCCAAATCCAAACAAATAACGACATCTCTCCTCAGATACTCTTATCGCGCTCGACCAGACAGGGGTGTGGACTTTCCCCCCTACTGTTCGCGCTAGTTATAGAACCACTAGCGGTGGCAATTAGATCTCACCCTTTAATTAAAGGATTGCAAATAGGAGGGGCCAATCATAAAATGTCCTTATATGCAGACGATGTCTTACTTTATCTTACAGATCCTGTGACTTCAGTTCCTGCACTATTAGAAACACTGTCTGAATATGGAGCAGTTTCAGGATATAAGGTCAATCTCACAAAGAGTGTGGTGATGCCACTGAACACAGAGGGGAAGAACATCCCAACTAATATTATTCCTTTTCAATGGAACTCTGAGTTAACTTACCTGGGTCTCCAGATACCTAATAATAGTACCAAAGTGTTCTCTTTAAACTATTCTCCACTGTTAAGAAAAATAGAGGATGAGTTAAATAGGTGGATGGACCTTCCACTATCTTTAATAGGTCGAATCAACTGCATTAAGATGAGCGTACTTCCCAGATTGCTTTACTTATTCCAAATGTTACCCATAGGTGTACCAAAGATTTACTTCAAACACCTGAATTCGTGTATCTCTAGATTTATTTGGAAGAAAAAACCACCTAGAATAAAATTGAGAGTACTTCAGGGCCAACCCTGTGAGGGGGGTTTAAAGCTCCCGAACTTTCAATCATATTATTGGGCAGCCCAATCACGAGCAGTTTGGTCCTGGCAGTCAGACCTGCAAGAGTCTCCCTCCTGGATACAAATGGAACAACATGACCTAGACTCCATATCTCTTGCTTCGGTCCCATACGTATTTTCTTTCAAACAGCTACAGTCACTAACGGGGAACCCCTATATAAAACATACTTATAAACTATGGCTTGAAGTGCGTAAAAAGACTGGCAACATCCAACCAATCTACGACCACACCCCCTTTCATGCCAACCCCCTGTTGCCAAGTGCTTTAAGAGATGGAATCACTCAAATATGGTTCAGGAAGGGTATCAAAACTTTTGGCGACATGTACAAGGAGGGTGTTCTGGCATCCTTTGAGGACCTTAAAACTAAATATGACCTTGATAATAGACACTTTTTTAAATTCATACAAGTTAGACACTATATTTCAATAGAACAAGGGGGAAACCTTCAAACCATTCAAACTTTACCTCTAGACAATCTATTGTGCAACAAGAATACCATTAAAGGGTTAGTATCACATATATACACTGGGGTTAATCTCCTTTTAGAAAAGGAGGAGCTAATGGTAAAGAATAAATGGGAAACGGACCTAGATTATTATTTCGATCGAAGGGATTGGGCTGAACTATGTGAGAAAGTTCAGCACGTCTCTTTCAGTAATAAGCATATTTTAACGCAATTTAACCTTCTTCATAGAGTCTACTTCACCCCGGAGAGAATGCATAGAATAGATCAGGCCAGATCTCAACATTGCCCAAGGTGTAAAGTTGAAGTGGGCTCTTTGGTCCACATGTTCTGGTCCTGTACTCATTTGTCAAGATATTGGAAGGGAGTTCTGGGGACTCTGTCCAGGATAGTACAAACAAACGTTCCACATGAACCCAGGCTTATTCTTTTAGGTGACACCTCGCTGCTGCCAGGCTGCACAAACAATAACATAAGACTTATAAAAATAGCCTTAGCAACAGCCAATAAATGTATAGCTCTCAGGTGGAAGGACGAATTCCCACCAGCGACCTCCTTGTGGCTTAGAGAACTAACTTCATGCATCCCGAGTGAAAGAATTATGTATAATCTTAGGCAAAAACCAGAGGACTTTGAGGGAATCTGGCGTAAACTAATTGACTTCACTGAGGCAAATGATGTGGAAGACTGAGTCTAATGTGGAGGATGTTTACAGCCCGGCTGTACTTAGGCCTTGAAGCTGAAATTTAAGAAGAGAGAGAGGGGGGGGGGACTTGTTATTTTTATTTTTTATCATTATTATTTTTTATTTATTTTTTACGTTTTATTTTCTATTTTATACTTTTCCTGTACTCTGACCATTTTTATTATCATTTAAATATCACTACTCATCTATTACCTTTCAAACATTATTTTCTGATGTGTGTTCAATTTTCACTTTATTTCTATTCTTGTCGGTTGGATGAATATGTGTAGGCGTATATGGATATATGTATGGGTGTACATGTACGTGGGTGTATATATATATATATATGTCTGCTTTTTTTTTTTTTTTTTTTTTTCGCTTTCCTTTGCTTCTATCGTTTGTCTTGTATTTTGTTAAGTGTTGTAATGACATTAACCAGTAGTAGGGGTGGGGGGTGGTGGGGGGGAGGGTGAAAAAGTAAAAAAATGACACGTTAAAAGGATGTTTTCTCCCCAGGGGAGTACACCAAAAGAACGATGTGAAGAAATTATATGATATGATGAGCTGATGTTGATCCCCTGTCTAACATGTTGAATATTCCAAATAAACACAATGGTTAAAAAAAAATAAAGCCATTCTTGGAAATTCCCCCTCGTACATTTGTTCAAAATTTAATCTTGTCCAAAATTCGCTCAACCTCAGATCGAATGCCTGGATGCGCTATGTCGTACCCACTACTAAATCTGAGGCAGGGAAAAAAAACCTTGCGTTTTTTGGGCCTTGGTCGTGGAACGATCTACAGACCAGATTAAAATTGGCTTCATTGATCCCTCTAGTGTCTTTTAAGAGGATTGCCATGGGCACATTCTCCAACCATTGCTCCTGCTTTGACAAGTAGCAATTGCTGTGATCTTAGTCTTATATTAGTTTATTAGTTTTATGATGTATTGTTGTTATTAGTATTTTAAATAGTCTGTATTGGTGCTATTGGTAGTAGGTCTTTGGTATTACGGATGTCATGTTTGTCTTTGTTTTGTTATGTCCTGTATTGTCGTTACTGGCAGAGCTGTGTAACTTTTTATTTGCCTCTTCTCTTGGCCAGGGCACACTTGTAAAAGAGACACTAGTCTCAACGTGATTTCTCTGGTGAAATAAAGGTTAAATAAAAAAATAAAAAGGATGTGAGATTTCAAAATGTTCTTTAGAGTCAAGAGTAGGACTACCTTGGTAGGGTTTGAACCTGCAATCTTGGGAATCAAGAGAACCTCTTACCACAGTGAGCCACAATGGTCATGCTGACTTCACAGTTTTCCTAGTGTTGTTCTGGATTTTAGCCTTCAGAATGCTATGGAGAAGGGAATACTTTTCAGGGTTTGAACCTACGATCTTGGGACCATCTATTCTAGAGAATGTCTGAACAGAGTGAGCCACAGTGCTTGCTGTTCCATCACAGTGTGAAAAGCTTTTCAATGTCCCTTGACTACTAATATTTGATGAAGATTTAAGGCCCTTTGCTGAAACTGAAAGTTTTTCAATCTCTCCTTAAAATGAAGCTAGAGTGGGGTTTGAGCTGGTGATCTTGGGTCCAAGAGAATGCCTTTACACATTGAGCCACAGCACTTGGTGTTTACTCACGGTGTCAAAGCGCCCTTTAATCTCACTTCCACTACAATGTATAAAATACTTTTTTCAATCTCTCTCTCTCTCTCCCCTCTTCAAATTATTACCTTTCCAGTTTCCAAGCCTCAAGTCTTCTACTCAATCCAACCATGATATAATCTACATAAAATTGTAAACACCAACGGAATTACAGTACTCTAATGCAATAGGAAAATAGTGCTACTAACACATTTAAAAACGGCAATAACGTCATAGTGAGAATCAGTTTTATGATTTATGTCCTACCCAGGTTTCAAACCCAGAGTTTTGGTTATTTTCACATTTACAGCTTGGAATGTATAGATGCTATATCGCCTGTCATTGAGTTGCCACTATACAAGATGGGCCAGGATTTGCGAGACAACATTTCTACAAGTGAGCTAAGACAAAGTTTGCACCTGGCTGTCATCTTTCACTCCTGTGAGGGGTGTGTGTGCACATGCGCACACATGTGTCACACACAAGTAACAGATTAACTAGTGGTGACACTGTCAACTAAATGTCTAACCTCATATTTCCATGTTGCACATGGAGCACTGATGTTTTACTTTACAACACAAATCTCTGATGCTAAAATGTAATCTCCCTGACGTTTTGTCCTGATCTGTGTCCACTGGGATTGAGTATCAGATTTAAATTTAAATCCCTGAATTTACGTACAGTATATTGTACCACAGTGTCATTTTATGCTACATCCACTTGGGGGAGACCAAAGACTCTTTAGACCTATACAGCTTGTTTTTTTGACAGGGTTGTCAGAATCACAACCATTGATTTGTGTGTGTGTGTGTGTGTGTGTGTGTGTGTGTGTGTGTGTGTGTGTGTGTGTGTGTGTGTGTGTGTGTGTGTGTGTGTGTGTGTGTGTGTGTGTGTGTGTGTGTGTGTGTGTGTGTGTGTGTGTGTGTGTGTTTAATACTGTTTACATAATTATTTATTGTGCTTAAAAATCCTTTTATTCTTCCTCACACCCTTGGGCAAAGCAGTCTCCCCACAAAGCATGGCTTGATTACATGCAAAACAACTATTTATAGGGTAGTGCCCTGGGGCCATGCAGTCCTCTCTACTGTAGTGAAGCAGTTCTTATTTGATCATTAATAATAATAATTATTATTAATAATAAAAATGTCAACACGGTTGCAATGTGCTTTACAGAGAACATGATAAAATCAAACTAGACAGATCAAAATACAACCCCATAAATACAATTAGGCCTAGAGAAGAAATAGAAGAAGTTAAAACTTGAGAAACAGGATGATTAGGGAATAAGATGGAATGTGTATAAACTAGAGCTTAAAAGAAAAACATAACTTGAAAAGTGTGCTCCAAAGTTAAAGGCCAAAATGTGAAGTAGGCTGTTTTAGCGCCACCATGAGGAGATAAAAAATTATAATTGGGATGGCGGTTCTTCCTTGGCTTAGTGGGAATGTGCGTGTAAAGTTTCCCAGCAATCGGGTGCTGCATTCATGTTGTGTGGCATTTTGTGCAAAACGGGCCACCCCCGCAAACTTTGG
Organism: Gymnoscopelus microlampas; assembly: GCF_963454915.1. Taxonomy (NCBI): domain Eukaryota; kingdom Metazoa; phylum Chordata; class Actinopteri; order Myctophiformes; family Myctophidae; genus Gymnoscopelus; species Gymnoscopelus microlampas. Next base: position 16,031,763 of record NC_139958.1, read on the forward strand.
AAGCCAATCATAGCCATTCGGAATGGAATATGAGAATTGTGACAGATACGTGTTGGATCACATGACTGCAGAGATAATGTATGCTGAATTGCATGAGGTTTGGACAAAATCTGTGGGAGCCTCATACAATTACAATTTAAGCATTTAGCAGACAATCTTGTCAGTCTTAACCAGAGTGACTTCAAATAAGCAAGTTAAACACATACATCAAATGCAGAGACAGAGTGTAGTGCCACAGTAAACTATTAGGATCACGGATAAACCAAGAAATAGCATCACTCTAAACAAAATACTATCAAAAGAATATCTGTACATTGAAACTATAGGATACCAGACAGACAACGAACCTAACATCTGTCTAAATAACCTGCTATCTAAATGTTAACATTGTGGTCAAGAAAGACAAGCCTAATTAACAAAAACATGAGAACAAATCCATGCATGCATGGTTGTCGGATTCATGATGGTGAATTCTAAATAGAGATTTAAAGATGGTACTGAGTTTGGAAGTCTGAGATTCTCAGGCAGGGATTTCCAGAGCTGGAGGAGCCCTGACAGCAAAACCCCGGGGTCGCCTTTGGTTATGAGCCGGGACTTAAGAACAGACAGGAGACCCATGCATAAGGGATCTTAGGCTATGTTCTGGTTCGTAAGGAACTAACATGTCAGAGATGTAACTGGGAGCCTGGTGCTCAGACAACTGGCAGGTTCGAGTCGCATCAAGGTACTGGAGGACCATCGGGGGGGACTGCCTCTCCCCCTGTTTACTGAGAAGTAAAAGTGGAGGGTGAGCAGAAAAAGAAACCTTGTCCAGCTGAAATCTTACAGATCAAAATGGAAAACAAAACAAAGCACAGAATGTTGACTATAGCTAGCACAGTTTCTGTGTTTGAATCCGAGATATACATTTTGAAAGCATACGACACATCAGAAGCCCAAATGTGCACAGCTGGCAGGTTCTGTTTGGTATGATAATATTGTTTTTGTTTTTAAATTTGTATCTGTAAAAGTTTTTTGTTGTTGTTGTCATATCTCCCCACTCTTACCTCTCAGGAAACAAGGGGAGAGGCTGTTGAGTACATGTGAGACTTGCGACTCAAGTGCAAAGATAGATACCATTACACCAAGAAGGTACTGTACCTTTAGGCTCTCAACAGGTATCTTCAAAACACACCAGCAATTGAATATGTTAAGCCAGGGAAACATGGAAACTTCAGAGAGACTGAACACTAGACCGCTGCACCAACACAACTTCACACGTTGACTCAATAATTGTCTTCTAGTGTTTTTTAAGTGTTGTTGTAATCTTCACAATATTAAAGTACTCCAGCATTTAGCTAGGAGGCCTGCAAACATGGAAACTCTATGGTGAGAGAAGGATGCTGAGGCGGATGCCTCTAGCCTGGAAACCAGACCAATCTACCAGTGCAACAAAAACAAAATATCCCTCGGCAGACTTGGTCTGGCCCTGCTTGGTTGTGATTGGATTTCCCTGCCGCCGAAGTTGTGAGGCACCAATCAGGGCTCAGTATGCAAATGCGGGTTTATCACCAAAGGCATTTTTTTTAAATTTGCCCCTTGGAAATGCAGGTTCCACACAGAGATTCCAGACTAATATCTACGCAGTGATATTAGTCTAGCCATGCCTAGCCTCGTTCCCAGCCTTTACTCATCTGCGAAGAGAACTGCCTGGTCACGACCTAATGCAGACTGTCTATACAGGGACGGGACTTCCGTCGTACGTGTTTCCCCCGGAAACAATCTTTTTCGACCAATCACAACACTCGTTTCATTCACGGAGAATGTAAACAGATTTGTAAAGTGTCAATGTCATTTCCTTGGGCTGTACTTCCGCCAGATTCTGATACTTCTGTTTAGACACTCAACCGGCTAGGCCAGCGTGAGCCATGCCAGACTAGGATGCCTCTACCTGGCTCTTTTACCCAGATGGGTTAAATGCCCACACCTGTGCCTCCGAGGTTAACAGTAACTGGTGGACAGTAACTCACCAAGTACATTTAGTCAATTACTGTACTTCTCCCACATCGGTAGCAGCCAGACCAGGGTGCCTGGCTTTCAATCTCTTTGGTGCATTTCATGGCACTTGCACCCTCTCTTTTTCGCTTGTGTCATCCTCCACCCTCTCTTCCACCCTTTCTCCCTTGGATGGTGTGGCGTCATCGAAGCCTGGCAAAGGAGGAGGCTGACCATTCAAAACTGCTAGTGTCATCTACGGAGATGGTGTCTGTAGGATTATTAGAGTAGACTCTTTTAGAAACTTGTAACCACCAGGTCTGACAGTAAGTGGTCGTCTTGCCAGCGACCTCGGGATGCACTGCCACCCTCCAGCCAGCAGGGGAGGTTGTCATATTCAGCGGTATATGCTGCTACCACTACCTACCTTGCTGCCAGCATCCCCTGGCCTAGTGGCTTTCTTCCAGTGCTGTGCCTACAATTTTTTATTTTATTATTTATTTTGCCTGAATTTAACATATTGTTAGTTTTCTATATATGTCTAAACACATATAATATATGTCTAAACACCCTTGTACTCATCTGTACTGACCACTTCAGTTCCAGCAACTTCGAATAAAGTGCCTCCACTCACAGCACTAGCTTGACGATGCAGATGCCTGTAGACACATTGTATACACACTGTAGTTTTTTACGCAAGTGTATTTTATTCTAGCTTCTTTGTTTAGTCAAAAAGACATGTACTTAAAATTGGGAGTACAGCTGATTTGAATTTGGCACTCCTCAATACACCTAAAAAACATATATGCCATAACTAAAATGATTTGCCTTCAGCACTTCAAATATGCACATTTTAAGGATGGTGAGATGGCTTGGCTTGTAAGGCTTTAGAAATTTACCTAAGTTGATTAAAGCTGGATACAATCAAATGTATACATATTAATGCTTGAGATCATCACTGTCCTATTATGTAAAGTGTTTATTTCAGAACAGTGTCCAACCTGAAATAGCCTGCAGGTTTTTTCTTTTTTTCTCTCAGTTCAGTAAATTAAGCCGCTTCTAATATAGAAAAAGTAAATGAGAGAAGTGACTGGGTTAACAGTTGGGATGCTCTGTTGGTTTTAACGTTGTCCTATTTATGCCATGTGAATAAAGGAATTTAAATGTTGTCTATTTATACAGCTTTCTAATTGTGTTCAAGGAGTAAATAAAGGTCGCCACAAAAGTACTACTCAAAGTTACAGTATATTGCAGTATTCTGCAAACTGTTATTTTTGGTAAACAGCAAAATGTCTGAATCTTAATTTATCAGAATTTGATTCTGAATACACTGTCTCAACTTCTTTCTAAAGCAGAGGAATCGAATCCTGAATTATTAAGCATAATACGCCTGCTCTGATGCATGCGTTAGCTTAGCATTTTTCTCTGTGAATCCCAAGACATCATGAGCACATGCATGACTATAATATATCATTGCTGTCAGGCAGAAACCTCGTATCTCCATATTTAATTTTCATGTTTTCTTTTAAGGAATGCCCTATTTTGCACTTCATTGTATGACAGTGTCTCACAAAAGTAGTGAAAAAAGCAGATCTGCATTCTCATGATGACACATTGCAACTTGTGAGCTTGTAGATTTTCACTCTTTTTGCCTTTTATTTTTGCCTAAGATAGGGCCGCCAGGTTGAAAGTATGTGTGGGTTTTATAAATATTGAACCGATGAAAAGTATTAACAAGACCTTGTGACTAAGTAATGATAATTACTGTTTTGGACATACAAGGATTCCACCCGATGGTGACGATATATCCGATTTACTTTCTGCTCTTTGATCTGCACACACTCAACACTGGACATTCAGAAGCTATTCTGAACCACATATTAATGCTTCACATCACTCATCATGTTACGACCACACAAATCCCACCAGATGATGATTAATGAAGATTAATTAATGCACTTTTTTTTAGCATCTGGTCCGGGGTCCACCAGGGGTCCAAATGGACCCTTACAGGTCTGTAACTCTGAGAGTGTACAAATGGAACCATTCTTTAAAGTCTTTGGGACCCCAATCTACAGTATCAAATTCTTAAGCGTTAATTTAACACTCTCAGTTACAGACCCGTAAGGGTCCATTTGGACGCCCTGCCCTGGTGGTCCCCAGACCCGAATTAATGTTAATACAGAATCTTAAAAAGACAAGAATGATGCAGCATCTCTTGCTTAGAGATCACAGGTGTAGATTTTCTTTTCCTTTTTAAAATCTCATATATAAGCCTTTGTGATAGAGCATTTTTTCTGTTTATATACTCCATATTTATGATAGCTTTCTATTATAAGACTGGTGTATTGGTTTTCAAATGACAGCGACCAAATGTGGCATTAGAACCTTACCTCACAAACACTTATCTCAGGTCTAGAAGACAGGGTTCTCCTGCAAAGGTAGGGTAAGTTATATGTTTTGGTGAAAACAAAACGTTTTGTTTTTTGTTCAAAGGTTAAAGCACTTTAGTGTTTGTATACTGTTTGTTCAGTAACAGGGGTCTACCTGTGTCTCCAGCTCTTAATAAACAGAATACAGTTTTCAGGTGGGTTGCAAATGTTCAGCCAATCAGGAGAGTCCATTTATGAACTTAAATATTTATGCTTATTAAATATTTATGTTTATGCTGTATCCTGTGCGAGTTCATTTTCCTGATTGGATAAAATTGGTATCCCGACCTAAAGATGTGATAGCTGATTACCAAAGAGCTGGAGAAACAAGGCCTGTTACTGAACAAACACATATGAGTACTATCAGAATATAGACCGATTTAACACTTATTTTAACAAGAAATAACACTTACCCTATCTTTAAAGAACAATCCTTTATAAATTACCCCTTTACCTTCAGGACATGATCCAAGTCTTAAAGTTAATATAATGGCATACCGTAGCTCTAGTTCATTTCTAGTTCGAAAAAAATCCCCACCTAAACATGTCTTTTCCCTTTATGTCCCGATGTTACACAAATACCCATACTATACCCATAACACATAGGATCATACAACCTCATACAAAAACATAATATAAATATACAGTATGGTGACTGAAATAAACTTAGGATTGTGGTGTTTAGAAAGTATTGAGATCTACTTCTTGCAGTACCTATGTTTCCTGAAAGCAAAGTGATGCTGTCACCCAATTTATTTTTGTAATTAAAACGTTCTGCTGTCATCATGATGCTGTCTGTTGAAGAACCTTAAAGCACAGATACTATCTCTTGGAACACAATGTACTATAATGTATTGTTGTAGTACAAAGTCTAATTCACTCTTTTCATTTGGCTTCTGCATCATACATGTTATGTGCAGTTGTAGTCTGTGAAATGATTTGTATTCTCATTTCAGGAATGTTCTTTGTGATTCAAGGACTATTGGGTTTCAAAGTGAAATTATTTGTGTCATTTAGGTTCTTCATTCATACTTGGTGTGACATACGAGCAAGTGACTTGGACACAGTAAAATCCTTACAGTTAATTTAACTCTGAGAGTGTAAAAGTGGACTCTGAGTTTATTTTTACACTCTCAGAGTTAACCACATTCAACCTTGTCTCACATAGCCCGGCGATCGGATATCTACACCTATCTCCGGCGGAGATCTCTGAAAGTCTGGCTACGCGAGACTACATTCAATCTCCCTATTTTGGGCAATGTCATTATTGGCAAATATTGCACTTTTAGTTAGAAGTTAGTTTGCAGATTTACCGTAGATTATTATTACAAAACATACATTAACCACTTCACCATTATTTTATACTTTGGCTATTTGGAAATAGCAGATCTACAAGCTCACGATGAGCCACGATAAAATGCATTGTGAGCTTGTAGATCTATTATTTTCCGGTTATGAAATGGGACTTATGTAGCTAAATCTATGTAGTCATTAAAATGTATCGCACTTTTCAGTTGAGATGAAATTACACCCAACAGAAGCAATCTGATAACTTAGCAGTGGCAACAGTATGTTATCCTTGAGACTGAAGCAATAATATACAAGCAAGGGCAAATAACAGTCATATTTACTGTAACGTTTACAGTCAGTAATAAAAAGCAATTGTAATAGTTGTAAATGTCATTTGTTATAATTTATTGTAACTCCAAACAAAAATATTTTCTACAAAAAATATTCAAATAATGTCATATAATAATGATACTTTGATATCTTTTCTCTCTTTTAGATTTCTGATAAGATAAATTCTGTTAAATTCTGTTTCCTGAATACTGTTGTGAAGATAAAATCTCGCTAAGTGTGGCAACAATCACTCATTCCTATAACAACCATAGTAGTGACTAAATTTTATTATTCATAACCCTCTGAATATTATAATATGTATAATCTCAGCGACTGTAAGTGGGCACATTAGATACAATGACAGAAGATATAATAAATAAATAAAAATTTGCAGCAGAAATAGAAGAAAACGTGAAATCAAGTGTCATCTTTTGAGAACAAATGAAACCTGGTTAATATTCTATGTAGGCCTCAGCAGCAGGTTCTCTCTCACACACACACACACACTCACACTCACACTCACACTCACACTCACACTCACACTCACTCACACTCTCTCTCTCTCTATAGGTATTACTATACTTGTGAGGACAACAAAAGGCAATTTTATGAATGACATTTTTTTGTTTTTGCCATTCTTAACCCTAACCCTAAAACCCGAGTTGCACTCCGGTGTCGCAGACTGAAAATAGTCGATTCTACTATACTTGCGGGGACATTTGGCCCTCACAAGTATAGACAGACACACACACACACACACACACACACACACACACACACACACACACACACACACACACACACACACACACACACACACACACACACACACACACACACACACACACACACCACCTCCCTCCCACCCTCCACATGTCAAACATAAACCCCACTAAGTCTAAGAGGACACACTGTTCATCAGTAATATCAGTCTTTATGGAGATGGAGACTCTCAGCAACAACCAAGGATGAAAAACAAAAAAATGTCCCGTTTGTTACGACAGCCGGTCCCTCCTTCTCTCTCCGACGTGAAAACAGTAGTGACGTAAAGTGTTTCTTTTTTGTTTTTACGCATTTTTGGTATGATGCACATCGTCCCAGCTCTGGAATAAAGGGATAGAGACAGTGGTTTGGTTGTTATGATTTGTTTCCCCTCTGTCTGCATCCGTTTGTCTCTGAAGTTTGTCCTTTTCTCGTCCGATACACTCACATCTGGGTGCATTCTCAGTAACAGTCCCGTGAGGTGTGTGTGAGTGTGTGAATACTGTCTGATTTATACTCGGTCGCGCGCCGTGTCTCGCACCGAAAATAGCCGATCTACAAGCACGTTTTAAGTTTATAGATCGACTATTTCCGGTGCCAGACGCCAGTGCGCAACTTAGTATAGATCAGATGTCAATGCGCATATGTGCGTGCATGTGCGTATGTCTGTGTGCACTCGTGCGAATGTATGTGTGTTGCAAAGTGTTGATAGGGGCCCCCGTTGACTATGATGTCCCTCCCCGTGCAGGGTCACCCTTCACTTAAAATCCACAGACATATGACACACAAACACACACACACACACACCACCCCCTCTGTCACGGGGTGGTGGCAGCTTAGTGTGAAGTTAATGTGGTCAGGAGGCGGGACAGCAGAAAGCAGAGCAGCAGGGTGGTCGCAGAGAGGCGGAGGAAAGGTGCAGTGCTGCAGGTCTTGCCCCTTTCGCAGCGAGGGTCTTGGCAAAGCACCCCCTTAAACTCCGGAGGGCAGATGCACTTCTGGTTCTGGTAGCAGGTTCCTCCGTTCTGGCACAGGAGCAGCTCCTCGTCACAATTGTTAGCTGTGGGGAGAGAGAAAAGTAGACATATAGGACAGGGGTTCACAAACTTGTCAAGGACCCCCAAATAGCCATAGCATCTGGTTTTGCCCCCCTACTGTGAAATTGCTTTAAAAATATTAAAAAAGAAAATAGCTAAGATGGCCAACTTGGGGACGCCCGGTTGAAAGTCTCACAATCGTATTAATAGGATTTTAATTTAAATATACAAAAAAAAAAGTTCTATCCTTTCCAATTAGCCCTCCTGGCGCCCCCTGGCGGCCCTGACTTTTATAGGAGATGGAGAGAGAAGTTGAGGAAGGGAAATAATATCCAAATAGTGGACGGGGCCAAAAGAAGGGCAGAGAAGAGTTGGGGAATGAAGAAGACAGGAAAACAGACAGAATGACACTGAATGGCAGGTGACACGAAGAAGTGACAGGTGCATAGAGAACCAAACACAGAAGATACAGAGGTGCATAGTAAGAAACAGTGTGTAGGGAAATAGATAGAAGATACAGACTGGCCTGTCACAATTGTTACATAATCGCCTAATTTAAAAAAAATAGTGGGAATAGCCTATTTCCACAATCTTTAAAAAAAAACATTTTTTTACTAATTGTGCGTATACAACTATTACATTTGGGCCTTTTTGATTATTTTATATTATTTTGATTAGTGGTGTCGTCCTTGTCAGTCATGTCCATGTATATTTAAGTTATTTGTCATATCTGCCCCGTGTTTACGAAGCCTAAAAGGCAAACAGAAATGTAATTTGTATGTGCCAATGTTCAATGGAAACACACAATTAAATCATTAATCACAATTATTTGCATGATAAAATTAATTGTCAAGTAAAATGTCATGATCATTCGTGACAGCCCTAGATACAGGGGCATAGTAAGACACAGTGTGAAGAGAAACAGAAGATACAGAGCATCAAATTAAGAAACAGCGTGAAGGGAAACGGAGATACAGTGAGAGGAGCAGAATTCAGGGCAAAAAGAACCTGGTAGAAAAAGGAAGACAGAAGAAGTGAAAGAGGCAAGATAAATTCTCCCAGCTTTGCCTCAGGGACAATAACAGGCAACACCTGCCTTTTTGTTACCGCAATCTTTTTCCCTGTCTGTTTTTCTTGAGCATGCACTTTCTCTAGGTCAAGGTAAAAATCATTGTTTTTGAGGAACGTACACCTCATAATATAATTTGTATAATGTGTTTAGGTAATCTTTATATGAATGAATAACGTCATTAAAAAGCTATAAAAGTCATTAGGGAAAACAAAGAGGTAGTTACACTGTACAAGAAACTTGACCTAAAAACACTGAGAAACGGTGTCTGTGTCTGTGCTTGGTTGTGTGTGTGTTTGCGGGGAGGGGGTAGCATGAGGAGACATACCTAAAATAACTACAGCACCATTGTTACTCAAAGGATAACAAGGTCTTTTTGCATTACTGCATTTAGACTAAGATGTCAAGCCTCATGTTATTAATAGTTAACACATAGGCCCTGCACTGCAATAAATAAGGATGCTTTCCAAATGCATGCACGCACGTGTGTGTGTGCGCACACACACACACACACACACACACACACACACACTCACATGTGTGCACACGTGCACACATGTAGGTGTAAGTGTTGGTGTGTGCGTTTTAATAAGAATGTGTATTTGACACACAGGTCCCTGACTGGATGGTAGATGTTAGTGGTAGGTAGGATCTCAGTAATGGGGTTAAGGTGCGACACAGTCATCAATTAAAGGAGCAGCTGATGCTACTAATGAGCTACATGATCCATTCCCCTGAGGACTAAAGGGAATATTGAGATATGCATGGATTAAGTAGCACAGTACTCCGGCAATGGCTCTGGAAGGCCATAATACTATTTTATCTTTGCATCCCCTCTTCCTGTGATCCGATATTTAGCCGGGTGTCACTCTCTCTCTCCAAATCCTAACCACAACCTGAACCTTTTCCTTATTGTAAGCCAAAAGTAAAAAACCTTTTCCTTTGTGAGGACCAGGGAAAGCTTTTGTCACATATCTGTTTATCAAATTCTACTGTAATTGTGGGGACATTTGGCCCTCACAACTTAAATACGCGCACGCACGCACGCACGCACGCACGCACGCACGCACGCACGCACGCACGCACGCACGCACGCACGCACGCACGCACGCACGCACACACACACACACTCTTCCTCAGCATACACACATACAATACTTACGGTAACATCCTTGTTTCCAGTAGTATCCAGACAGACAGTCATCACACTTAGGTCCAGTAGCACCGTCTTTACACTGGCAGTATCCGGTACCGTTGCATCGGTCGTGGACAGAACCCAACTGGTTACAGTTACACTCTGCATGGAAAAAGGGACAAATCGATGTGTGGGTGTATGTACCGGTATTTATTTGCTTAACCACTTTGAACCTGTCCCTATCGTCAAAAGATTTGACAAAAATGTCAAACTTATTTAGAAAAAAAATCGATTTGACACATTGTGAGGTGTAGATAGATCGGCTATTTACAGCTATTTGTCATTCGACACGAAAGTATGCATATAATGTAGGGCTATAACAGGTCACCTATATACGTATATGCAAGTGTTCATGTCTGTTCAACATATTCCCACTCCCAACTCGTCACATACTAACGCTTGGTCAGGATCCCCTTGGCATCACTGGGTCAATGCACTGGGTACCCCTTTAGCGTCACTTTTCAACATTCAGGGCAATCGTGACAATGGAATGTGCACATGAAACTATCATAGGCCCTGTGAGGCGTGCCCGGGCGAGGTCACAGCCAAGTAAACGCTCTCAGAGTGCCAAGCACTCGCTTGACACATGCGAGTGCCCGCGCTGAGTGGTGCGAAGCCCCGCATCTGCCGACTCAGCCCCGTCCAGTTTGCATACCGATCCCCACCGAGGTGGGAATCGGTTTTGATCTGTCCTTGACAATATGGCACGTGAAAGCGTGCCCTCTGTGTCAGCATCGGATGCGGAAGGTACCTGACCAAGCGTCACCATAATGATGAAGTGAGAATGAGTATGGCGAGTGAGTGAGTGAGAATTCATTGTTTGTGAAGGTTTGTGCGCCAGAGGTGCTGGCGTGATATGTTCTTTTTTCCCCCCTGCATGGTGTGCAACTGTGCAGGCGCATACTGTAAACTAATGCACTGTAAAATCCTTAGAGTTAATTTGAACTCTTAGTACATTCTGGGAGTTACAAATGGATCAATTAACACTGAGGATTTTACTGTGTGGGGCCTCATTTGTGCTGACTCCAAGGCCTGGTCCTCTTTGTCCTCCAACCGTGCAAGTTTACCCTCCAACCCCCCACAGTCCACCTACAGATGGATCCCAATCAACACCAGATTTTAGCTCCGCAGCAAATGCAGGAAGAATGACCTCCTACCGAGACATGCCGCTCTCGTACATATGGAAAATGTATGACCTATGAAGCTACATGCAGCCTATACGCTGCTGCGCGCTCATTGAGAATCATTATCCGCTGAGTACACACATCATTTTATTAAACTGCTATAATAAGGATAGTATTGTAACCTTCTCTAGTTTTACAAAGAGGCCCAAAAGGTCGATCTCCAAGCTAGAACTGCTATTTTCACTATTATTTAAAGTTTCCTGAAAATCTAGGAATTGTTTGGGAAAATGTCAAATTGTTAATACAGAAAATGCATTGATATTAACCACTTAAACTCTCTTAGACTTAATAAACTGGAGTTGAATCTGTACTTCGACTGCAATTTTTAGCAATTGTTCCCCCCAGAATATGGATGCTGCTGGGGTTCAAGTGGTTAAAAAAGAAAATGTCCCTGCACACCCCGTCCACACTGACCTGTGCAGACGCCCTCGTCATCCAGTTCAGCAGAGGCGTTGCGGAAGTACCCCAGTCTGCAGTGCTGGCAGTTCTGACCTCTGGTGTTGTGCTTACAACTGACACACGTCACAATGTTCAGGTATTCGATGTAGCTGCAACGGTTGGAGTGACCATAACACTCACAGTCTGGAAGGAGAGAAAAGAGTACATTCACAGTCAACTCCTCAGTATTCATTCAACCACTTAAACCCTCTATTCTTAGCAAAGAACTGACCCGGGTTACAACAACTGTAGTTGGACCACTTTTTTCCCGCGTCTACACGAAATCTCTTCAACACAAATTCCGATCTATAAGCTCACAAGCTAGAGAGTGCGTCGGTCGGTCGGTGGACCTCAGACCGCAGAGACGCCTTCCGAAAATGTAACATGCACTGATGTCCAGGGGCGGATTAACCCTTCGCGGTGCCTGGTGCTTGGACCCGGTTCGGTGCCCCCCAGCACCGCTTTGTCAACGGGGGGGCGCGGTCCCGTTTCGGTGCACCACGGGACTGTTTTGTCAACTACAATTTTGTAGTGCTTCGCCATTTTTCATTTTTCTTCACGCCCCCCCCCAGGTTGGTGCCCTGTGCTTCAGCACCTCAAGCCCCTTGGATAAGCCACCACAGCTGATGTCACGGTCGGTCGCTGGACAACATGCACTGATGTCGGACACAAACAAACTGTTGCCTGACAACGCAGGCCATTGTCGAGGTGCACTGTGAGCTTGTAGATCTGCTATTTTTGGCTAATGTTCCCCCCAGAAGGTGGAGGCTGGGGATCAATTGGTTAAAGGTGCAATAGACTACGTTCAGCCTCTAGATGTCGCACTCTCAACACCATAAGGTTCCTTATTTCCCTCATTCACATCTGTCAGGCGGCGATTATGCAGTTTGCAATGTTGTAACCATCAGCTTACAGAGGTAGGCTAAACAAAAACAAACATTTTGGATCTCACAAAATTATTTAATTCTCAGAATATTTATTCTGTGGAAAAGTGATACTTTAAAAAGCCCATATGGAATCCTTCTTTTCCTTATTCATCTACTGTACATAACAATGTTATGACTGAGGATTTGACTAAATAGACATAGTTGTTTGTTATTCCTTAGTAATCAAGAATGATTATACATCTAGGAGTATTGTAGAGTAATTATACACAGGAATGGTTCAGAAGCTTTGTTTTATGTCAGCGTTTTATGTCAGTGCACAGTCAAATCTGGAGCATTAAATGAACTCCCAACTAAGAACTGACAAATAAGGGCCCAGAGAGAGAGAGTTAAATCAATGCTGCAGATTTTATTGTGTGTTAGAGCATGATTATGTACAATCAAAGGATATTGCCTTTTACTGCTATTTTGTTCGCTCACTAATAGTTCAATAGACAGTGACCACTTAAAACCAACTCCCCCTCCATTACAACAACAAGACTGCTGACTATGTTTTACTGTGCTATGCTGACGGGAATTCCACTCTGTGTGTGTGTGTGTGTGTGTGTGTGTGTGTGTGTGTGTGTGTGTGTGTGTGTGTGTGTGTGTGTGTGTGTGTGTGTGTGTGTGTGTGTGTGTGTGTGTGTGTGTGTGTGTGTGTGTGTGTGTGTGTGTGTGTGTGTGTGCGCGTGCGCGTGTGCGTTCTTGTAAGTGCTTTTTAAGCTGCAATCCGGAACTTATTTTAGAGAGATTTAGACACTGGTGTCGGGTAGGACACCTGCTGGTTGTCAAGTAGTACTGCCTAAAGTTTATACGATAGATAGACTTCATTGATCCCAAAGTATTTCAGTTAAGTGTTCAAGCAGGGATTCCATTTGGAAGAGCAGCAGAAGTTTGGTTTCCCACACAGGTAACCTGTAGGTTCAAATCTTGTGTAGGACATGAAACTTATGGGTTTTAGTTATGTGGAGATGTCATGCTATAAAAGCTGAAGATACTTGTTGGTGTAACTAACAGTGTAACACTAGTGGTGTTACACTGTAACACTGTTGTAACTGTAACACTATAGGCTAACATCGTTACACCTGTGTTACACTGTAACATTTGTGTAACATTGTAACACTAATTCCCTGAATGTTTCTTCAATCCATTCTCCATACTAATCACCCTAAATTCTCCCTTTGCAACAGTCGACAATGTTGCTTTTAATGAATAAAACACTGTAAAACACTCTAATGATAAACGGTAATAAACGGTGATCTAAACACATTTTAGGAAAGCTTTTCAACATGCCTCATGGAATTTTTTTATCCTCCAAATTCGATGTATACAATTATGCTTAATGTGATACCATGAAAAGGGGTGGAATACCATTATGATGTATGACATCATTAAAATTATGCTTATACAGTAAAATCCTCAGTATTACGTTTACTCTGAGAGTGTACAGATGGACCCATGAGGAGACATTTGGTTACATTTGTACACTCTCAGAGTGAGTCAAGAGGTAGGTGTGTGTGTGTGTGTGTGTGTGTGTGTGTGTGTGTGTGTGTGTGTGTGTGTGTGTGTGTGTGTGTGTGTGTGTGTGTGTGTGTGTGTGTGTGTGTGTGTGTGTGTGTGTGTGTTGGGCGGTTTGCTCTACATTTCTCGTTCAGATCATCGTGGTACCTAATTAAGGTTTTATTAAGCTTTAGAAGTCGTGCTTCAAGGCATCACTGTCCTCTAAAGAGGCGTTTACCGGGCATGTTTATGCAAATACACATTTAAATGCACATTAAAAAGTCGGAGTTTAGCTGTTTAATCAGCCGTCACATTATTATTTTATTATTGTTTGGTTGATGATGCCAGCTGAAATATTAATGGGTTGGTTTAAAGGAAGCACCATAAAATGCTGCTCTCAGCACTGAAGGAACCCTGTTAGCAGGGGGGGAGAGACTTGCCTAATTAAATATAAATGGCCAATTACTCCACAGACAAGAGAGGCAATGGGACATTGTTCCTCAGATTAGCGCAAACAGTCAAGATGCTACCTTAGGAGTATTTATCGCTAGTTAATTGATAACAATGAAAGACAGTTACGGTATATTACGAGAGACAACCTGGGAGAGGTATGGATGCAGTCATTAAATGCATAATTGACAAACATCTTTCCAAAACGAATTAACATAAATGTCAGAGCTGCCATTTGTATGATGAACAACAGTTTGTATAATCATGTATCATGTAGCATACAAACATAAATTGATGTGTGGTTACTTACCTTGATTGTGATGAATTATACAAACAAACAAGCAGAATGACAAGGGTCAGACAGATGCAGAGAAAAAACAAAACATAATGGAAAAACAGAAAATGTATAAGAGGAATTTCTCCAAGTCCTTTCTTCTATAGATCTACCATTCAGGAGAGTGGCATCCACACGTTTCATAAATGCCAGAGAGGGTTTTTGAATCCACTGATCTAAGCCCTGTAAATCAGATGATCTGAACGTGTCTCTTCAGTCCCTGGCCTGCTTGTTTTTCGGCCTCTTACCTTCAAATTTTTTGTATAGGATGCCAAACAACTGTTCGGCCTGGGGCTCTCCTGAGATCAAGAGTTTCAGAAGCCCTTTGGGAGAGGAAGGAATCTTTGTTTAAGAATCAGCGTTCAACATTCATCTACCTGCACCTGCGGCACTGTGCTCAGTCACACAGCTGGAGCAGGGACACGGCATACAGTAAGAGTACAGTATAGCCTCTGGGCAACTATCACTGCTATGGGGAGGTCAGCTCTAATCTGCTACTGTATAAGGGGGAAGGTTGGCTAGATGGAGGGGAGTTTTACTGGACTCTAAAGACCAATTTATGCTACTTGTTTACATCGTAGAACAGTAACTGATTTTCTACACATGTTTTTGTTGAAAATCGGTTTGTTCCGGTGAGCGACACTGTCGAAGGAAATCGGGTCTAACCAAAGGGATGTGCAAGCTACAATCGATCCATTCAATGAAAATTATCCTTAACTATTTTATCAGGACCCAAAAGGTGTTCCCACACTGTTGGTGAACAGGATAATCAAAGGAACATTGTGTTGCCTGATATTCACCACTTAAATCCCATTTTCATATTTTAAAAAATAGCACAAATATGGTCTACAAGCTCACAATGCAACGCATATATGGGGTTGTAGATTGCCTATTTGAAAATGAAAAATGTTGCCTATAATATGTCCAAAATAGGGATCTGAGGTTGAAAGTGGCTATGAGATTAAGGGAATCACTTAATGACCAAGGGGAGCATTTTGGGCCCTGATGTGAAAGAGTTGAGAATCTCTGTACTAAAGAACTAACTAAAAAGAAAACAGTATGTTCTAATTCTACCTTTCCTTTTTTCTATCTCCTTCTTGTCTTCATCATCCTCATCTTCCTCCTTCACTTTCTTCCTCCCGTGAGGCTGTGTGGTCACACGACCCATCTGAATATCTTGGAGCACCACAGAAGAGCAAGCACTCAGAAATGCTTCTGTATTAGCACGGTACTGGTTCTCAACGTCGGGTTCGGGGCCACCAAATGGACCCTCCATTTTACAGTGTATAGATTGGGGTCCCAATATATATATATATTTTAAAAAATTGTTCCATTTGTACACTTCCAGAGTTACAGACCCGTAAGGGTCCATTTGGACCCCTGGTGGGCTCCCGAACCAGACGTTGAGAAACAGTGTCGTATTGTGTAATTTTAGATTGGACTAGACACTAGTGACGTAAGATATAAAACATAAGTTAGCTATGAAGCACATGACCGACATTGCAGTTGTCGTCGGCACTTTCCAAAAGCGGACCGATGAGGTAAAAGTTTGTCCTAAATAGAATAGAAAAAAATAGAAAAAATATTTACATACCATAGATAGGACACTAGGTCTATACAAGGCCCCTTACTTTTTCCCCTCTATACCAAATCCTTTGAGTCCTCCAAAACAAACAGCTTGTAGATCTGTTCTAAGACAGTGATCTGGCTGGTATAATAGATCTAGAGAATAGCTAGTAAATTTGCTATTCTTGCCAGAATTCTGCCCCAGAAAAGGGACGCTAGAGATCATGTCGTTAGATCTAATTTCTACTGTCCTGTCTTTGATATCCCCCAATTATCTCTCTAACCCATTCATCCATCTTATCAAACAATCGGATTCTGAATGAAACAGCATCAGAGGTAGACTGACAGATGACACTAGCTAGCACATTGCCAGACACTTTAGATCTATATTGTTTTGTTTTTTTTACAGGGAAAACAGAAAAACAACTTGAAGCAGCATGTAATTTTTGCTGACAAAATTTCAGCTTAGAGTTACAGTATATCTTATCCATGGCCTTGCAAGTTGCATCTGTCAGCTGGATGGATGATTCAGGCAGTATGGATGGGGAACATAGGGCTCACAATTTGAAATGGCCTGACTTTGACCCCAATTAGGCCTGGTTCCAAAAAGGAATAAGCTTTAAAATCACTGTGCATGATGCACAATGACCTTTTGCTCTTGGCTGCCGGCTTCCACCTAGTGGTGTAAAGTTATATCTACTGTATCTTTAACTTGTCAAATGTTCATATAAAATCATAACACTTCATATGAATCAGATACCTTTTCAATTGCTCCTCCTCTCTTCATTCTTTCTGGGTCACACATTTAGTGACAGTAATTACAAAACTGTTTTTTTTTGTGCTGTGGTTCTTATAGCCCCTTCACTGAGGTTTACAGAATATAATCTGAGATTATTTGTCATTTGTTCTGTGTAAACTTCACTGATACATTATTTCAGTCTCTTTCTCCCTGTCTTCATCTGATAGTGGCTCACAGCCACAGGGGAGCCTAAAGCCTGATTAATACTTTGCCGTATGACAGTGTCGGCACACCGAAAATAGCCGATCTACAAGCTCACCACGCATCGCTTCTGCAATGCGTGGTGAGCTTGTAGAACGGCTATTTTTGGAGCACGACATCATTGTACGACGAGTACAGATTTTGATGTAAAATTAAGCATTAACCTTGGACTGACCTTGGCTGAGCTATGA
The DNA here is from genome assembly GCF_963454915.1 of Gymnoscopelus microlampas. Lineage (NCBI taxonomy): Eukaryota > Metazoa > Chordata > Actinopteri > Myctophiformes > Myctophidae > Gymnoscopelus > Gymnoscopelus microlampas. Next base: position 16,049,438 of record NC_139958.1, read on the forward strand.
GAGGATTGAGAAACATCTTCATCACTGTACGCTTTGCTGTAGATGCACATCTGCTTCCTGGAGTTTTTATCCAATGCAATGGCTAAATTAAAAGTTTTACACTTTTTTCTTCAGTCAAAAATGCTTCATTTTTGTTGTACTGAACAACACGGCCGTTCAAGAAAGTATAAATGAGCCTTTATTCTGGTTTCTCACTTATAGCATTCTTTTTCCAATATTCTAAACCATTCAATATCATTTGTTTATTTTGAAGTTATTATAAAAAGCAGGGAAAGGAGACTTATTTGTCTCAATATATGTATATTCTATATTCATTGCAAGATCGATACTGAGTTGAAAAGATATCATCACATGGGATTAGCTCAGTATGCTGGGATTTGAAGTTTTCTTTGCTACTTTTCCAACACACAAAGACTCCCAAACTAACTAACTAGACATAACTTTCACATACATTCAGTTTGTATTACATTCTTCATTGTCTCTTTCTCAGCCCCCATCCCAGCTCCCCCAACCCCACCGCCGCCCCTCTTTTTCTCTGTTTGTTCCACTTTCCCAGAGGGCTTTATGCCATTCCCATGATCCTTTGCTTCAGATTCCGGGGCTATATTGTGCATCATGAGACGGCTGCGAAACTAGTTCAGGCAGTGGAGAAAAAACTAGAGAAACTGGCTTTGTTATATTCATTTTTCTACTCTACTACTGTGTGCCATTCACTGCGATGCAATTAGACCTCAATTAAAACATCTGAGTCAGCTGTGAAGATTATGTGGAAAAACACGGGTGAATCAATCTCATAAGCCGACCGTAACGTGTATGTCGTTGAGGGACTAATGATTAACAGTTCATTGGGGACCACTCTAGTGTGTGGGTGTATCTGTACGCTTTCCCCTTGAGGTGTTTGTGCGTCGGCTGTGTGTGTCTCCGGTTGTTCTTCACAGAGGGTCATGCTGCTAGCATCTTGCCCCCCTGCGGAGCCCCCCCTCCCCTCAGGCTATCTCCCGCCCACTGGTTCTCCCCTCATCCCCTGGGCTCCAGTGAGACAGGATGCCAACAGCTGTTCTCACAGATCCCTGGACCATTTCACACGACTGGCATCATGCCATTATTACGTCGCAGCAAAGTAACCCCGCCTACATCCACTCACGTCTGACTCTGGCCTCACTCTGTCACATGCTCACGCACACGCGCACACACACACACACACACACACACACACACACACACACACACACACACACACACACACACACACACATGCTAGCGGACAATCTCTCTTTGGGGAGAGCACAGCTCTGAATCCAGGGTGTTTCACAGGCTGATGTAGCACAGCAGAGAGCATAAATGCATTTAATCTCCGTTACCCACACTGCCTTGGGGGTGAGAGAGATTCACACTGCTCCTGGCATTAATCTCAATCAGCTCAACTTGTAGTGTCTGACACCAGACACTGGCAGACAGACCGCTCGGGTTCCCCTCTTGCACTGTTCTTGTTCGAGGAGGTATGTGAGGTGAGAGGGGTGTGTGTACAGTATGTGCACATGCGCGCATGTCTGTGTCCGTGCGTGCATGTCTGTCTGTGTGTGCGTGCGTGTGTGCGTGTGTGTGTGTGTGTGTGTGTGTGTGTGTGTGTGTGTGTGTGTGTGTGTGTGTGTGTGTGTGTGTGTGTGTGTGTGTGTGTGTGTGTGTGTGTGTGTGTGTGTGTGTGTGTGTGTGTGTGTGTGTGCGCGCACACACGTGCGTGCATGCATTTGGAAAGCTTGACTTCATCTAAAAAATCAAAAATTGTTTTGCCGTTTGATTCGTATTGAATGTGTTAATATGTATTTACATTAGATTTAGTCAATAATACAAGAGGCCGTGGTACATCATAATTATACCACGGCTATGGGTGTTGTTGGGATGATGTGAAGCAGAGAGACTTAAAAGATTATCTTATTAGATATAATAATATAATATGATATATCTCTGCTGTCCGGCAGGAACCAGCTAACTCCAAAATGTTAATTTTTCAGGAAATAAAAAAACAAAACAAAAATGGAGTTAGGAGGTTTTGTTCATCATTGATAAGAACAGCTGAATGGACCTCCAAGCTCACAATGAGGTTGGAGGTCAAAAAGGAGTGGAGCCTGGAGTCAGCAAAACCAGCTAACTCCACCCCCCTTTGCTGGAGTTAGCTGGTTTAGCAGAAAGTTTGAGGATCCAATGGAGTTAGCTGGTTTTGTCAGAAGCACTTTTTAATACTTTTCATTGGTTCAATATTTTTTTTACCAACACACAGACGTAAAGGGTGTTCAATGGCACTGATTTATGGAAAAAAATGCAAAAGCGGAAAAATGGAGTTAGCTGGTTCCTGCCGGACAGTAACGAATTATAATAATATCTCACAGCCTCAAGTGTATTGCTTTTATAACATGGTTGCCAGAGATTAGCAACAACAAATGCCCATAATTTTAACCAAAAACATTATTTTGTCAACCAACACCTAGTGTAGCAATGGGTTATTATGTGTACACAATGGAAAACATAAATGTGTTCCAATTTGTACTTCCAGTTCCACCATAAATGTTTGTAGGTAATGCACCTACTCTAATATCATATCTGCTCATCGTCTCTCTCTGTAAAGTATTCTACAATACCCCCCATAGACACACATCATGTCATCATTATCTTGCATAGTCTGACAAGGTAAATGGGGGAATTTGTTTTTGGCCTACTCCTAATTTTGTCTCTTTCTCACATTACCTCCTTCTGTCTCTGTTTCACTCGGTTCCGGTGCCAGTGGCTCCACAGGGAGCACATGTCTCTGAACCGTACAGAAATCACATCAAGTCATTTAGGACCTCCACTACCCCAGCCTTCCACTGCTAACACCCATCTACCCCTCCCCTTTCTCCTCAGTCCACTATCTCCCTCTCCCCTACATTAACTGGATTTCTGTGTCATTATCTAAATTGAATGAACAGCCCTGACATCTGATATTATGTTGTGTAATGTAACATTATGGCAGGATGTATAGTATAACAGCATTGTTATGCGGGTTTGCCTCCAAAAATTGACAATTTTATGGAGCGAGCCACGCCATAAGATCCATAAAGATAACTGAAAATGATAAATAATATGCATTGCTAGAGTTTGAATTGGATTATTCTATTTTCTAAGGGCTACTGCTCTATGTTGACTGTTATCTAGAGCTAGGGGCGTGGCTTACCTTTTCTGTCGATAGGCTTGGGTTCTGAAGACTCTGTTTTAACCAGGGTTGGAATGGTGGGAGGGCGCTCAGTCAGAACTAGAAAGGCTGACACTTCTGTTTTAGGTAATGGCAATTCAGATGTTTCAATGATTTTTGCGGACGGTTCAGAATTTTCATTGATTGGTGGAGACGGTTCAGCATCTTCAATGATTGGTGGGGACATTTCAGAATATTCAGTGTTTGGTGGGGACGGTTCAGAATCTTTAGTAATTGGTGCAGATGGTTCAGAACCTTCAGTGATTGGTGCAGACGGTTCAGAATCTTCAGTGATTGGTGGAGATGGTTCAGAATCTTCAGTGATTGGTGGGGATGGTTCAGAATCTTCAGTGATTCGTGCAGACAGTTCAGAATCTTCAGTGATTGGTGGGGATGGTTCAGAATCTTTAGTAATTGGTGCAGATGGTTCAGAGTCTTCAGTGATTGGTGGAGATGGTTCAGAATCTTCAGTGATTGGTGGGGATGGTTCAGAATCTTCAGTGATTGGTGCAGACAGTTCAGAATCTTCAGTGATTGGTGGGGATGGTTCAGAATCTTTAGTAATTGGTGCAGATGGTTCAGAATCTTCAGTGATTGGTGCAGATGGTTTAGAGTCTTCAGTGATTGTTGGAGACAGTTCAGACTTTTCATTGATTGGTGCATTTGGTTCAGAATCTTCAGTGATTGGTAGAGACAGCTCAGACTTTTCATTGGTTGGTTCATTTGGTTCAGAATCTTCAGTGATTGGTGCAGATGGTTCAGAATCTTTAGTAATTGGTGCAGATGGTTCAGAATCTTCAGTGATTGGTGCAGATGGTTTTGAGTCTTCAGTGATTGGTGGAGACAGTTCAGACTTTTCATTGATTGGTGCATTTGGTTCAGAATCTTCAGTGATTGGTGGAGATGGTCCAGAGTCTTCAGTGATTGTGGCAGATGGTTCAGAATCTTCAGTTATTGGTGGAGACAGTTCAGACTTTTCATTGATTGGTTCATTTGGTTCAGCATCTTCAGTGATTGGTGGAGACAGTTCAGACTTTTCATCGATAGGTTCATTTGGTTCAGAATTTTCAGTGATTGGTGGAGGTGGTTCCGAATCTTCAGTGATTGGTGCAGATGGTTCAGAATCTTCAGTGATTGGCGGAGATGGTTCAGAATCTTCAGTGATTGGTGCAGATGGTTCAGAATCTTCAGTGATTGGCGGAGATGGTTCAGAATCTTCAGTGATTGGTTCAATTAGTTCAGAATCTTCAGTGATTGGTTCAATTGGTGCAGAATCTTCAGTGATTGGTTCAATTGGTGCAGAATTTCCAGTGATTGGTGGAGACAGTTCAGCATTTTCAGTGATTGGTTCATTTGGTTCAGAGTCTTCAGTGATGGGTGGAGGTGGTACCGAAACTTCAGTGATTGGTGGAGACAGTTCAGAATTTTCAGTAATTGGTTCAGAATCTTCAGTGATTGGTTCAGAATCTTCAGTGATTGGTTCAGAATCTTCAGTGATTGGTTCATTTGGTTCAGAATCTTCAGTGATTGGTGGAGGTGGTTCAGAAACTTCAGTGATTGGTGGAGAGAGTTCAGAATCATCAGTGATTGGTGGAGACCGTTCAGAATCTTCAGTGATTGGTGAGGATGGTTCAGAATCCTCAGTGATTGGTGAGGATGGTTCAGAATCCTCAGTGATTGGTTCATTTGATTCAGAATCCTCAGTGATTGGTTCATTTGATTCAGAATCTTCAGTGATTGGTGGAGACTGTTCAGAATCTTCAGTAATTGGTGTGGACGGTTCAGAATCTTCAGTGATTTGTTCAGATGGATCAGAATCTTCAGTGATTGGTGGGGATGGTTCCAATTGTTCAGTGACAGGCTCAAGAGGTGTGGACTGCTGTGTGATGGGTTGGATTAGATCTGACTCTTGGGTGAATGGGTCTGGAAGTGTGAATTCCTCTGTTGGCACTGGTTTTATTAAAAGCCTTTCCTCCTCTAATGGATTGGATGTGAAAGGGGGCAGAGAATCTGTTGTAACAGGAAGTGTCATAGATTCCAAAGAAATATCCAACACAATGATGGTGGTGGGAGTGGAGAGAATCTCATTTAATGGGGTTGTGGTCTCAGTAACAGCAGTCTCTGGTGGTAGAGAGCTGATGTCTCTGGTGTCAGTTGTAGAGAAAGGCTCTTGAAGACAGAGAGTGTGAATACAATGAGCAATGAGTAGTCTAAAGCATTAGCATAAGAGATGCTGCCTCAGATTGTTTATCCAAAGAAAGCCTAGATTTCTATAACATAGCACACGCTCACACACACATGCATCTGCGTTTATATACACGATGTGAGAGCACACAAGGAAAGTGTGATTTCACACTGCTGAGATAGGCAAAAAGTCAAAAGCTGTTTCATAACCCTCTCAGTGCTGTAAAACAAACAACACAATTAGGATTTAGCCCAATACAATGGCAATTAAAGTTGTCACTTTTGTTGAAAGAGTTACAAATGGAAATTACAGAATCTGACAGTTTTAATATTCTTATTTTAAACTTGCTGAACTACAGTAACAGCAAGTGTTATGCTGTTGTGTGTGCAAGTGCATATGTATCTACTTTATGAAGCTAGCCACAGACTAGTGCTAGTGCTATAATGATTAGCCTCATAGCTTTTGATATACAGTGCTAGACACTAGTATAATATTTTTTGCTAATGACTACTACTACTACTACGACTACTACTATTACCACTATGCTTATTAGAGCCTACCTGAAGTACCATCAAGAGGTCGAGGAGATAGAGAGGTGAACTCTGAACCTCTTATCGTAGGAGTTGAGCTGATGAAGCTAGTGGACTCTATGAAGGACAGGGGGGAGGGTCTTAGCATGGTTGTGACCCATCATTCACAAGCAAACAGTCACTTATTGCATAATGTTGTGACACGTGCCTGTATGCATAGATTAATTCATAGATGAACTGTAACACAAACTCACACAAGCAAGCATACAGTGTTGGCCTACTTACAGACACACACCCAGTTCAACTAAACTTTCAGGTGCAAGACCACATTTGAAACTTGAGACTATTTATTTTTATTTCTCTCTCTCTCTCTATCTCTCTCTCTTTCTCTCTCTCTCTCTCTCTCTCACGCACGTGCGCGCGCGCACACACACACACACACACACACACACACACACACACACACACACACACACACACACACACACACACACACACACACACACACACACACACACACACACACACACACCTTTGGTGTTTCATAACCAAATGCATTTGCATATAATGAGATAATTTCTCTCTTGCATTAATGTAGGCAAAATCAATGATAACAATAACATTTAATACCACCTGTCAGTCTCGGCATTCCTGTCATCTATTACTAGATATTACTAGAGCGCTAGACAGTGATTTAGCTCGGCTCTAATGATGTCATTGTGATTCAGGGACAGTTAACGTTTGCCAGAACACCTAATGATGCTGGGCTGAGTGACAGGCATGCATGGCGTTAATGGTTCACATGATTTTCCAGACATGATCCATTCCGTTCAGTATTTATGACAAGCAACAGAGTGGAATGAGGATGAAATGCACACAAATGGACCTCTAAGAGTCCCGTAAGCGTCCCTTCTGGTCCTTTTTTACACTATCTGAGCTTAAACCCTATGTTATACTTTGTCATTATGATGGTGTCTTGTATGTCCAAAATGATAGAAATAACCTGCGTTCCAATAGTTCTTATTTAGTCACAAGCTCTTCGTTAATACCTTTCATTGGTTAGATATTTAAAAAAAAACACAGTCAGACTAAACCACTTTCATTCTGGTGTCCCTATTTTGGGATGTTGAAAATGTACAAACATTTTCAAAATTGTTTGTGAAAATATAATATCATGTTATTAGACATGCATTATGTGTGATGATGAGGGACTTGCATGAACATACACAGCTCTGTCTATTTGTCATTGTGTGCAGTGCTTCTAGGGGTCAGGGTCTAATCCCATTCGACCTACAAAGACTCGGCGGGATTAGATTTTGGATGAGGACAGAGGTGACGGTCAGATTGGGGTCATGATGGCTGGACAGAGGGGCGTATCGTGGGGATTTAGGATTTGGGTTCTCTGCCCACCCATCCCCGCCTCCCCAACTGCCCAGATGACCATCTGACCAATAGGCAGAGGGCTCTGTGTGTGGATCAGAGTCTCTCGCCAGGGGATCACTAATCCTCATCTGAGCATGCTCAGTGAACTACACGACAATGTGACTACAATATGCTCTCATGCTCTATTTAAAGAGTTTGCTGAGGCAGCACTTTCTACAGTAATGACCTCATCATTAATCACCATTAATCCAAGAGTAAACAACATGGCAACCCCCACACTGAATATCAAAACATGGCATGGAGACGTCTTTTCATTCCTAAATTGATTGCAAGAGAAGATAATGAGATTTGAAAATGTGTCCAATCATACTCCTTTGGGGTATTCTTTGTCACAGTATATATTTGCACATGCGTGAAATGTGTCCTCTGCATTTACCCATCCTAACTATTAGGAACAGAGGGTTCTATTCATACAGCACCCAGGGAGCAGTTAAGGGTTAAGTGTTTGCTCAGGATCACTTCGGCACATAGACTGGGCGGCCAGGGGGGTGATTCCCGGATGGCCTCTATACCAATTCAGCTACGGCCGCCCCATACCCATGCTCATACCCATATAAATGCCAACAATCCACCCTGAGTCTTAAGTCTAATTAATGCTATGTCACGTGATATGTTGCTCCACTTTCATATAACAAAGTTCAAATGAGTCCTCGTTGTCTTAACATTGCTTCTGCGCAGCCTACAGATTCTTAACAGCAGGTGTAGAAAATACCCACAATGCTTAAATATAGCTAGATTAAAGTGGAGCTCATGGAGTGTGAATGATGTTATGAATTTGAGAGGATGACAGTAATAATAAAGTAATTGACAAAGTTTATGTGATTCCAATATAGGACCTTCATGTTAGCCAATGATTTAGTCTGATCCATCACGCTGTGATGGGACCTTAAGACACAGCATGTAAGATACCTGTGGAGGGGTGTGTGTGTGTGTGTGTGTGTGTGTGTGTGTGTGTGTGTGTGTGTGTGTGTGTGTGTGTGTGTGTGTGTGCGTGTGTGCGTGTGTGCGTGTGTGCGTGCGTGCGTGCGTGCGTGCGCGCGCCTCTGTGAGAGTGAGACCTCAGACCTCGGATCCCCGGGAGGATGAGGAGAGGATGAAGATGATTTATGCGTTTCACTGAGCTACACCATATGCCAACAATAAATCTACAAACACACAAATGAATGCTTGCGTGCATTTGTGTGTTTGTAGATTTATTGTGCACGCTCACGCACACACTACACAACACATGAAATAATGAGAGTTCTCTCACATCGGGGTCAGGTCTAAGCTAAACACACTACTGTAAACATGAAACCAAAAAGAAATCCTATTAAACCCTAGCCTAGAACATACTTTATCATACAGGTAGTAACAGTCTTTCACTGAACTGGTATATTAAAGTGCTTTAGCAAATATGTCAATTAGTTAGAATGTTGTCTCTAGTAATGCAATAAAAATGGTAAAAACTGAGCCACACAGGCCCGCTGGCCTTGAAGTCCGGGCACCGCAGAGCGTGTCAAGTTCGAATCCCGATCCCGTCACCCCCCGTCTCTCTCTCCCCATTTCCTGTCTATCTACTATATACTATCAATAAAGGCAGAAAAAGTCAAAAAAATATCTTTAAAAAAAAGAAAAACTGAGCCACAGTCTATCAGAGATGTTCTCTTAAAGGCTCATTTATGACACAGTGCACGTGTTTTGGTTGACGGAGGCCCAGAATAAATTCTGCAAGTGACACGGGCGTACAGTGAAGTATAAATTAGTCTCTGCCATTGTAAATGATTGCGGCTTGGTCAAGGCGAGATGAATGCATGAGCGCATCCCATCCTATAACAACATTAACCCTGGTGGCCATATTGTAGACATGTTGTTATATACTGTAGGTGAAAGTTCTCAAAAATAGCCTAGGCCTATGCTTAATTTATACACATTGTGCGCCGGCATTGCACAGCGAAAATAGCAGATACAAGCTTACAACGCGCCACAATGCGTCACGTTGTGAGCTTGCATTTTGGCTTTTTTCATCATGACGGTGTCAGGCTTAAATGGATGGTTAATAAGAAACATGGTCATCTGCCCTTCCAAATGTCATGGTAATCAGTGGATGATCTGAGTAGTCTCCTGAGGTCAGCCTCCCCCCACAAAAAGTGCTGCACTGTTCAAGAAGGGCACTTAATGGACATTCTGCAAAAAAAAGAGTGGACAGCAGCTTGTCGGGTGGCATCACAGTGGAGCAGAACCAACAGCTCCTCCCACCTTCTAAGTGGCTTTCCGGTGGAACATGAGAGGTCCAATGCCTGCTAAGATGGCAGGTTTAAATTTAGCATGAGGGTGAGCGGGATTTGAGGACCACTTTACGTTCAAGCGGCTGACAGAATGTGTTCGTGTCTGCTCCACGGTTGCTTAAAAGTCAGTCAGTCAGAACAAATAAAGTCTGACTGTCTATAGTTTTATGCTCAGGCCTCTCCAACAGCAACAACTCACATCTGTTATTAATGTCTCAGAGATGGACAGCGACTTCAGAACATTTTAAGGCTTCACACAACTTCATAGATGCAGCATATGCAAGACACACACGCACACACACACACGCACACGCGCGCACACACACACACACACACACACACACACACACACACACACACACACACACACACACACACACACACACACACACACACACACACACACACACACACACACACACACACACACACACACACACACACACACACACACACACACACACACACACACACACACACACACACACACAAACGCCTGGGATTCAAACCCGGGTCTCCCGCGTGGAAAGCCAACATATTAACCACTAGGGATCGTGGAAAGCCAACATCTTAACCACAAAGCCTAAAGGGGAATTCCTCCCTTGGCCGGGGGAGATGTTATATAAGCTTTTTGATCATCATGCAGAGGCTCTGACCCACTCTGCTACTACTACACACACACACACACGCACACGCACACGCACACACGCACACACTCTACTGTATCTCTACACTAGTCTTGCGTTGTCAGATGAGTGGAGATCTCCACCTGCCAATACAACTGGTGGTGACGCCTAAATTCAGTGTAGTCGACTACAACAGCGGTAAGAACGGCTGCAAACAAACCTACACCTACTGCTTTGAAAGCCAATCATATCACCGTCCCAATATGAAGGATCACCCTCTGCATTGTTTAGTTTTTTTTATGTCTAAATTGCTTCCACACAGTTTGATCAACTACCTTGGATTTAGATCAGTAGTTCTCAAAGTGGGGTCCAGGGACCCTCAGGGTTCCTTGAAGGGGAACCAAATGGAACCGTAAGGGTCCATTTGATTCCATTTGTACACTCTCAGAGTTATGGGGGTCCTTGAAATGAAAAAGTTTGAGAACCACCGATTTAGACATATCAGTATAGGCGGAGATCTCCCATCGTGCTGGCTATAGGAGACTACATCTACACAAAATCTACATGTTCTTTCCTCCTACTGTGCACCTTGCTGAGGCCTTCCAAAGATGTCCCAGGAAACAGCTGTGACCCATTCAGATTCTGAGACGGCAGTGACGGCTACTGAGGCACTTTCAATTTCAATTTCTGTTTCACCATCAGAATCAGCCTCAGAGATGATGAAGCTGACAGTTGTGGTTGGACTGGAAGAAGTTGTCGCTAGATTGAGTAAGTATTAACACACACAAAAAGGACAGAATATCAATCATATGACACTTAAATATGTATCAGCCAGTTGGCACACCACACACTAACTATACTAATATGTACCAAGTGAGCTATAGCAATATCTATCATCTACAGCTGAGGTTGGCCATGTGACGTCATTTAGTCCGGGGACCTCAAGGGCCCCCGGACTAAATGATTGATCTTTTGGAACCAAATTGATTTTTTACACTCTGAGTTACAGAACCATAAGGGTTTATGGTTTGTGTGTAAAACTGGAACAAAATGGACACCTACAGGTCCATTTGTACACTCTCAGGGTTCAAATGAACGCTGAGGATTGTACAGTACTAGAGGTTCGGGCCACTCATCTACAGTTCGGGCCTTCAAACCTAAGTCGCACTGCACGATCCAACCAATATGTCCATTTATGGAGATCTCTGATGTCATCAGTATATGCCCATATATGGGCATGCTTGCTTTTGTGCCCATAGAGTATGTGGAGCTGACTGATTTGTTTGCGCCTAATGCCATGACGACACATCGAGGTTAGACAACAAACTCCATATTTGGGCGTAGCTGCATTGGGAACTCCTTATATGGTTATGGCATAGTGACATGAGCCTGACGACGTGGTCGGCCCGCCCGCCCGCCCGCCCACCCACCGGTGCTCCCTTAATGGGGTCCCAGAGATAAAAGATTGTGTCAAATGGGTGTCCGTGGCCTAATGCAATGCATATCAAACATCGGATCCTTGACATCAGAAAGGTTGAGAATCACTGATCTAATTGAAGACAGGCTCTCTGAGAGGACAGCCCTTGTGCAGTGGAGTAGTCACAGTGTTCAGTCTGTCCATGCATCCGCACAGCAGTGGAGGACCAGTGGAGGAGAGCCCAGTGCTGTCAGGGGCTGAAGATGCCACTTTGCCGATCGTTTCTGTCTAACAGCTCTGAGGCTGAGAGCTGCTCCTAGTGCAGCAGCTAACTGCAGAATATAGCAAGAATCGTTCACTTTGTGATGCAAGCATGAAATTTGGTACATTTACTCTTCAAACCCCACTCTTTTCAAAAATACCGCTGGCCACGCAAAATTCCAAAATGGCGGCCCACAAATCCAAGATGTCCGTCCAAAAGTTAGGTTTTTCCTTTATAACTCGAAATGTATTGATTTTAAGCACCATAAATGTATTAAAGGTGAATATAAATTTGGGCATTGCGGATATTTTGGTACCAAGTACATGTATGTATCTATTACGGTTCTTGAGATACACCATATAGGTACTTTTACAGACTCGGGAGAGCAATACATTTGTAACACTGATTGTTGTTAAGTAAATATGCCAAAATGAAAATGTTATTTTTATAACCTGTTTTCAGTAGTGCTGTAACATAAAATTCTAAATCAAAAACTAAAACAACTTAACAACTCTTAACAACTATGAAACTTTCTTTTTGGTGTGCACATGTGGCACATTTTGGTCTATGTGTTCAAATGGGGCCATTGCAGTACAGAATTTAGACATTACTAAAATCTTACAAATGCAATAGAGTGAATGTCAGCACACAACCAGGGCACACTGGTGACATCACTGCTGTGTAACTCAGCATGGGGTTCAGTGTCGGCTGATTTAGATTAATGTTTTATTAGCCTTGTAGTTGTAATAGTATAGTTTAGTTTAGTGTCCCAAATGCTGTCTGACTGCCCCATATCCATTAGCTAGTAAAACATAGTTGGTAGTTAGTAGATATAGTTAGATAGCCGCACCTGAATCGAAAGGGTGTGCCAGTGCGGGAGAGCCGAGCAAAGGGCTTAAGTTACCCGGATGGTGTACAGATCACACGGGACTTAAATGGCATTGGAAAAATGATCGGGCTAGGTGTAGGTTAACCGATAATAACTGAACCTAGTTGTAAGGCACTGGAAGACGATCCATCCTTCTTCTATGAGCCAATCAAGAAAAACAAAGCTGACTTCTTCAGACAGAATTCCTCTTCTGCTGAACCCTCAAAGCAGAAGCTTCTCAAGGAGGACTGTCAGCTGTTCTCAAAGCTTTTCATCTCCTGTCAGAGCCGAGTATGTGACCTGCGGGAGATCAGCATGAGAACCAGTCCTTTCCTGCTGCGTTGAGCAAGGGTGGAAGACTGGTACTCTTGCCAGAAGTCTCAGCTGTCCTCTATCCTTGAGACTTATGTCCCACCAGTTGACAAAGAACCTGAGGCAGATGTTCTCATTGTAGATGGGTCAGCTTTGGTCCATGCCCTGCCACCAAAAATATCCAAGACATTTGAGGACTATGCAGCTCTTGACTTCCTACCAGTGATATACATGTACAGCAGCAAGTACACAATGACACATCTGGTCTTTGATGTGCACAGCCCATCGAGTCTTAAAGCTGAAACCAGGTCCAAACGTGGCCATGGAGGAAGACGCAAGGTGACAAATAAGAACACTATGCCATCTAACTGGCATAACTTCCTGAGGCACAAGTTGTATCACTTTCTTGCCAACAAGGTTGCACAAATGTTCGTTCCAAATATTGTGATTGTCACAAAGGGACCTGCTGTCCTCAGCACGCATGAAACTGGTCTTGATGGACTGGATAAATGCTCTCATGAGGAAGCTGATAGCTGCATCTTTGTGCACGCCAAACATGCTGCAGAACATGGTAGCCAATCCATCCTGATCAAGGCAAATGACACAGATGTTCTCATCTTAGCACTAAGTGTCTTCGCTGCTCTTCAAGAGGCTGGACTACAGCAGATGTGGGTTGCATTTGGACAAGGTCAGAGCCTGCGCTGGATCAGTGTGCATGACCTATTTCATTTTGTTGGCCAGGAGAAGGTCAAAGGCATGCTATTCTTTCATGCCTTTACAGGATGTGACACTGTGTCAGCCTTCCGCAACAAAGGCAAGAAAACTGCTTGGCAGACATGGGACATATGCCCAGAGGTCTCGCCTGTATTCTCCAAACTGGGTATTTCCCACAGTGGAGGATTGTGACCTACAGATTCTGGAGAGGTTTGTCATCCTAATATATGACAGATCCAGTACAGCTGCTACTGTGGATGAGGCCAGGTTTGACATGTTTGCCAGAAAGCAGAGGCCTTATGAGTCAATCCCACCAACCAGAGCAGCTTTGCTCCAACACACCAGGCGTACTGCCTACCAGGCTGGTTGTGTGTGGGCCCAGGCAACCCAGTGTCAGCCAGGAGTAGAGGACCCTGCAGACTGGGGATGGCAGAAGGTTGGTGAGGAATGGCAGGTCTTCTGGACAGCCAACTCTCCAATAGCCAAGACGTGCGAACAGCTTACCAAATGTGGCTGTAAATGTGGCTGTCGTGGCAGGGTGCAAGTGCTATAAACGGGGTCTCATGTGTACAGCTCTGTGCAGTTGCAACTGTGAGGTGTAACTCAAACCTCTTTTTTATGCTCTCCCGGTTCCGTAAAAGAACCTATAAGCTGTATCTCAAGAACCGCAATAATATAGACATGCACTAGGTACCAAAATATCCACTTTTATCAACGTCTAAATTCTGTACTGCAATGGCCCCATTGGATTCATAGACCAAAAAACATATGCACGCCAAAAAAAAAGTATCATAGTTGCTAAGATATGATTACTTCAAGTTAACGGCAGCCATCTTGGATTTAGAATTGTATGTTATAACCCTACTGAAAATAACAGGTTATGAAAATAACACCAAATATCACCATATTCACTTATTAACAATCAATGTTACACATTTCTTACTCTCCTGAGTCTGTAAAAGTACCTATATGCTGTACCTCAAGAACCGTAATAGATACAGACATGTACTTAGTACCAAAATATCCGCAATGCCCAAATTTATATTCAACTTTAATACATTTATGGTGCTTAAAATCAATACATTTCGAGTTATAAAGGAAACACCTAACTTTTGGACAGACATCTTGGATTTGTGGGCCGCCATTTTGGAATTTTGCGTGGCCAGCGGTATTTTTGAAAAGAGTGGGGTTTGAAGAGTAAATGTACCAAATTTCATGCTTGCATCACAAAGTGAACGATTTTTCTCTTAGCAGCTCCACTATCCACAGAGGGAATCCATAATCAAATTCCCTTTTATTCCTGCCTCTCGGAGCTCCTCACCCGGAATCACGCTTGCATTACAACATTCTAACACGTTCAACCATCTCTCTTTTCTCGCTCTCTCTCTCTCTCTCTCTCTCTCTCTCTCTCTTGTTTTTTCTTCTCAGTCCTCTCCCTCCCTTTACTGTTCCACCCACCACCACCAACGCCCCCCCCCCCCCCCAACAAGTCTCCTGGTTCTTCTCATCCACTTCTTTCCATCCATCTCTCCAGTCTCCAGCACACTCACTCTCACTCTTTAGGCTAGATAAGAACGGCAGAACTGCAGAGGAACTCCTCCTGAGCAGGTTAGTGTGGTTGTGATGAAAGGACATGGATAGGTCTATTAATAATTAATAATGAAGCAGACAGAATCCAAGCTGCAATGTTGAGAGGAAATGGAGAGACGACTGACTGGAGAGCTGCTTGAACATCACACATGGAGTGGTGGAGGGTACACAAAATACTGGTGTGTGTGTGTGTGTGTGTGTGTGTGTGTGTGTGTGTGTGTGTGTGTGTGTGTGTGTGTGTGTGCGCGTGTGTGCGTGTGCTTGTTTTGCTATACTTGTGAGGGCATAGTGTAGGAGAGTTTGAGAAATGTTCCTGGTCAATGGATGTTTTATGGTTAAAATATATATTTTTAGAGGCTTACAATTAGGAATATATTCAGGCTCGGATTAGGGTTAGGATTTGCCATATAGAGGTTAGGGTTAGGGTTAGAGTTATGTTTGATTTACTGTATACTTAGTTGTGCACCGGTGTCACACACTGAAATGTCATCAACGCATCACGCTGCATTGAGAGATCGTACATCTACCACCTCAGGCTTTATAGTTAAGGTTTCAAATGACAAGAACAAATTTGCTGTCCTCAAAAGTATAAGTGTGTGTGTGTGTGTGTGTGTGTGTGTGTGTGTGTGTGTGTGTGTGTGTGTGTGTGTGTGTGTGTGTGTGTGTGTGTGTGTGTGTGTGTGTGTGTGTGTGTGTGTGTGTGTGTGTGTGTGTGTGTGTGTGTGTGTGTGTGTGTGCGCGCGCGCGCGTGCTTTGGGGGGGTTAGTTTTACTTACTGGAACCGGAGGGGGAACCAGCGATTGCACCTGGAAGGGAAGAGAAGAGAAGGAGAAGAAAATCAAAGATTAAAACGTCTCTTTGCTTCACTCATTTTGCCTACAGACTTTCCCCCACCTTGTTCCACAGACTCAGGAGGTAGAGAAATGCTTGGAAGCTGTTCTCCAAAATAAAGGATGCTACTTAGTAATTATCACCCAGTCTGTGCTCTCCATGCTTTGTTCAGTTAACAAAGCATGGAGAAAATGTGAGTAGTTAAAATTATACAAAACGTATCGTAAAGCTTATAAAATAGGGTTAAAGTGGTTAAAATGGTTAAAATGATTTTGATGCTATATTGAGTAATTTTCCTGGGGATCCCCTGGAACCCTCTTAAGTACCTCTGGGGGTCCCCGGACCCCACTTTGAGTGTTTTCACACACTAGCTTAAGCAGTTAGCGTAACGTGCAATGCATGATGGAACTTGTAAAGTTTGTGCTTTCACTGAGCCACAGACATTTTGGTCATGCATTTAAATTGCAAAAGCAGCTGCAGGCATGATCATTTAAAAATCCCACCAGGATGATTTGGGAATATAAAAGGGTGTACTGATGGCAGGCTGTACGGGTGGTTGTAGCCTAATTTATTCGCAATGCACGCCGCGTTGACACTATTTTCAGTTGAAAATACATGATTCCTTTTTGTTGAGCAACATGTCATACAGTAGGACATGTTTTAGTCGAAGCATAAATTAGCCCTAAGATCTAGGTTACTAAAAATAGTATGAATGAAGTCCTGACAGTTCTTGTGCTGACCTAAGAAAACATTAAGCCCTGTCGTGCATGCGTGCGTGTGTGTGTGTGTGTGTGTGTGTGTGTGTGTGTGTGTGTGTGTGTGTGTGTGTGTGTGCGTGCGTGCGTGTGTGTGTGCAAGAGTGCGAGCGTGGTGCGTTTGTGTGTATGGTTTATGCGTGACTGTGTCTGTTTGAAGGAAGAAATGAAGGGTGGGGCTGCCCTAGATTATTATTTCATCATTGCTACAGTAGCTAGATGGCTACATTCTCCAAGAGGATTTCCCCCCACGCACTCTCTACAATTCTGATCTGATCTGCAATGAGTTGAAGACTCAAAACTCACATAGCTCGCTCTATTTGTTATTCAGAACCATAGAACGTAAGGCATTCATTAATTAAAGCGATGCATTCATTATGGTGTTAATAGCTCAGTTCACCAATACCTAAATCCAAACATGCCTTTACTCAAATCAAGTACTATGATAAAACATAGATAATCTTGAAGATATATCAGTACTTTCCTTTACCCTTAATTCAGCAATGTATTTCTTCAGCCTAAAAACACTTCCATGCAATCTATATGACTAAATAGCCGCGTAATAAAATCTTATTACAGTGGAGGTTAATGTTTGATGCAGCCACTTAGCTGCCACTAAAGCATGGTAAACATTGGACTTATGTTATACATGTATCTTGTAAAAAATGTTCAACACTCTCAGAATTAAATTAACTTTTTTTACAGTATACAGTATGTCTCATATACATACAGGTATTTGGTGATCCATTGGGTGTCGGCAGGTAGGAACCGGCCTTCCAAGACTTGGCCTTGAAGCCCTTCTTACAGCGCTGGCAGTCCTGACCTGTGGTGTTGTGTTCACACTGGCACTGGAGGTTCCCATCCTGGGGCAGGCACTGTGACGCATGGAGGTTACACTTACATCTACAGGTAGGATAGAAACACACACACACACACACACACACACACACACACACACACACACACACACACACACACACACACACACACACACACACACACACACACACACACACACACACACACATACACACGGTCGTTAACCTTTGGGTCACTTCCTCATCACCCACTGCACACTGTCACACATGCATTATAATTGCATTCACCGACACAAACGGGTCTGTCCGTGGGACTTAATATGCATTTTATAACATTTTTTTTTAGAAATTGCGAAGGGCGGTTACTGCCCCAACTTGAGTTGCAGCCATGAACCAAGGAATCCATGGGATTCATACGGTTCAACTTATGGCTTAACCTTATGAATACATGCGGTTCAACTTTTCACATGTGTGGCACTCCCTATGGTCAGAAGTGCTTTTGGTGGTGCACTCTATATGTGCCCCTCAACATGTGATTCTAATTTTGTTGATTGGACATTGCATCCATGATATATGCCATTTTAGAACAGGCTCCTCCTTCTTTGGAAGCAAATTACAATCAAACATTAATACATTATGGAATATCATAAAGCTGTTTGATGCTCATCGTCACATGACTCTCGATTATCATGTCTACCTAATTTGGCGAAAATTCTTCCAAAAAAGAGTAATGTTTCTGCAACAAACGGTTCAACTTTTGTGTTGTAATTTTTTTCTGAATAGAACATGTAGCGCTAGTGCAATATATACTAATAGGCTATATTTATATCAATTAAACTATATAAAACATATTGCTTAACAAAGTACAAGCACATGATTTCTGATTAAGATTTTACATGACTGGTGTGTCAACAAAACTGCAGAAGTAGTAAATCAAAATTCTGCAGTAATAAGTTATAAGATATAATACGTGCACTTGTGCAGTCACTATACTATGGTTACCTATGGGCAACCACACCAATTACCTATAAAGAATATCTATCTTAGTTGGATGTACTCAGCTCCACTAATATGAAACTTTTTTTAAATGTCATACAAATGTGTCAAATGTATCACTGAGATGTTTGTCATGCTATTTCCTTAATTTATTTTGCTTAAAATCTTACTTTATTCTTCAATTATACCTTTTTATGACATTCATTGACATTATAAACCGTAATGTATTGATAGGTTAATAGATGTTTACAAATGATGGTCACAGGCACTTTTGGTGACTCTACGGTCTTTAAGCAAGAAGAATTAAGCTGAACACTTGTGTTGTGCTTGTGTTGTGAGATTTTATGGTGAGCATGTCAGTGGAATAGGTATGCAGTATAAGCACATAGGATCTTGCATTGTGTACAGCACAGACACATTAGCCTATGTGCAGATCGGCTTGTATTTTCCGGATTTCCATCCCTGGAAAATAAATTTATGTTAAACGTATGCATAGCTGTGAGTCCCGGTGCGCAACAAAAACTGTAGGCACAGTTGGAATGATTGTAATTGGGGATAGGAGGAGACAGTAACTGATAAGAATATATACTATAACGCCATGCAGGGGCATGGCCACATTTGAACAGGACAGGAAAGAGCAGAAGGCTGTAACATGATGGCTGATGAACAAATGAATAGTCTCTGGTCAATGCAATCAATGACAGTATGTGCGTATTTAGTATCTCTAAATGTATTTTATTATTGTGCTGAGAACATGACTAATGAGGAAAACCTGAAGTATACAGCGCAGACCGGTGAGAATGCAGGTGAACAAAAAAAGCTTACAAGAAAGATGTTCACAGCTCAGACTAAATAATCAAGCCCTGCAGGACAAAGTTGCACAAGCCAAGCATCAGCTCAGCAAAAATATGTTGCCTATGCTAGCGAATAGTCTCCCAGAAGTGACAATAAGAACATAATTTAAGATTTGTAATCCTATTGGGACAATTGGAGAAAACAAACTCATTCACAAACTTTATGCATCAGATTGATGGAAGATTGAGCAAAGTACACTGGCCTGGATATTTATGATGTAATATAAAAAGTGACAATATTAATAGCTCCATTGATCGATGCAACAGGCAAGTGAACGTGACACAAGGCAGGTGTGAATTGAAACTTGAAACTTCATGTCATGACTCATGATATGAGCA
The DNA here is from genome assembly GCF_963454915.1 of Gymnoscopelus microlampas. NCBI lineage: Eukaryota > Metazoa > Chordata > Actinopteri > Myctophiformes > Myctophidae > Gymnoscopelus > Gymnoscopelus microlampas. The sequence goes on from NC_139958.1 coordinate 16,069,471, forward strand.
CTCAAATTAAATGCGAGTTAGCTTATAGTATGAGGTAGAGCAGTGGTACCCAAGCTTTTTTCCTTAAAAAAAAAAGAAAAAAAGTTGCGCCCCTCTACATCTGACAGAAGCTGAGACCCCCCGACATGTGGCACACGCGCACATGTTTGGCAGGTTAGACAAGTTGATATCACATTGAGAACATACAGGCAGACAGTGGATGGAAGTAGTTATGATTTTGTGCAACATTGACTACCTCCTGTGATTTTAGCACCCCCCTGAGAGGGGCCCAGATCCCAGGTTGGGAACCGAGGTAGAGCTCTACCGATGCCAGATTGTTGGGTCCGATGCTGATTCCAATTTTGGAGAGTCCTAGACCATCGATTACCGATGTTTTGATCCAGATTTATTTTAATCGAGTAGGGTAATAATTACATAATAAATGATAATCACATACTAACAGTCCAGTTTAATGTAAAATCTGATATTTGGAAATCGATGAGATGTTTTCAAAATGATATAAGCAACACAATACACAATAAATGTTTTAATGAGTGTGGGGGGCAGTAATGGACCTGGATATTATAAAGGGGGCACTGGCCCAACATTTTTTGAGAAACACTGAAATAATCTGAAATGTATTTTTATTTTAACCAAACTAAGCCCTTTGACAGCTATTTTGGACATTTTTGAAAATGTTCACCTGTAATGACATGCCAAAAATATGGTAGTTAAAGGCTGAAATTTCCACCAGACTGATATATTGATCGGGCTCTAGTATGAGGTAATAAATAATGAACTCTCCAATGCAGAGATATTCTTTAGTTTAGTTATGAGCTGGCAAGTGACAACAATAAGCTTCAACCTTTGCTTAACCAAGCCCATCAAATCGTGTACGTACAGTACGTGAATGTGTCCTCTACATTTACCAATCTTAGCTATAATGAGCAGTGGGTGCTATTAATATAGCAGCCAGGGACCAGTTGGGGTTTAAGTGTCTTGCTGAGGGACACTTTGACATATAGACTGGTCGGTAGGTAGCCTAAGCAGGCCTGAGGGTGAACTGGGGACTTTCTGATTCCCAGATTTTGATTCCCAGAAGGCTTCTCTACCCATTCAGCTATGGCTGTTGATGTATGCATCAACATTCGAGTCACGTCAGAGCAGAGGCAGTTTTAGGAGGCTCCGCTGAAGTTAAGTCTAAGTGGTGAAGCAGCTGGCACTTTATGAATCAGTTTCATAAACGAGAGAAGCAACTGAAATACGGGAAAGCTTAAACTACCCACCATGAACTCATGACATCTCAAAAATTCTAAGATGACACGCTATGTGAACTTCTTTGAGAAAGACTCTGGCAGCTGGAGACGCAGTCAGAACAATATGAATCTGAAATGCTTTGAATAGTAAAACTCACAATATATACTGTCGAGGTTCGATTTGTTAAAAAGACAGGAGTGAGGACATTTTCTTAACCACTTAAGCCCTATATTCTGTACTTCGTGATCTACCTTTTAAACCAATTTCAACCTGGCGTCCCTATTTTGAGCATGTTATTATGGGCAAAATGTTTAAAAAATGTTAAAATTTTTTCAATAATAAAACAAAAACAAATGTACTGTAGATCGTCTCTTTTCACTATTTAGAACAATGTTTGAAAGTATCAAATAGAGTTTAAGTGGTTAATATTGTGACACATTTTAGAAATGTGTGCAACATTTTTTTATTTATTAAACAGTATTTCTAATGGAGCCAATCTAGCTGGCTGAGGCTTTGGGGTAGTGTTTGACCGAAACAGAGGACCCCATATAGGCTTTTTCTTTAGAGCCCCCAAAAACCTTGGGCCGGCATTGCAGACAAGACATCAATAGAGGTTCTGAAAGGAGCTCAGAAGATGAAGGTAACTGGAGACTAGCACAGCTTTAACAGATCCATCTGACTTAGTGCAGGGCTGTTTGTAGAACCTATACGGCTCTGTTCAGACTGCAGCAGGCAAATCCGATTTGTTACTCAAATCTGATCTTCAGGCGTAACCGTCCACACTGTTATTTGCAAGTGATCAGATAGGAGCAGTCTGCATTGGTTGCTGTAGTGAGGATGTAACAACATAGGCGTGAGTAATGCTTTACTAATACACGACAGTGTCACTCGTGTTGTGAGCGAGTAGATGTGCAATCATTTTGACAAAGTACAAACCAGTAGATTTCAATTGCAATTCAAACCATCAGATTTAGGCTGCCGGTGTGAACATACTGTAGCCTATATAAAACATAGGGTTGGGCCAAAAGTCCCTGTGTTCATGAGTAGTATTGTGTGTGAGTGCAGGACATGCTAAACAGCGAGTGAGAGTGCACATTTCTCTCTTCTTGACCAGGGAAAACAACACCATCAGGGTCCTCTGAGGACAGCAGCATATAGATTTAGAGCCCCGGTAAGATTTCAGTGCAGGAAGAAGCAGAACCACAATGTCCTTTGTGTTCGAACTCTCGTGTACAGTAAGACATTTAGGGGTCATCTGTCTGTTTTTATGCCTCCATCACAAAAGCTGAGGGAAGTTGGTGATCACTTTGGTAGAGGTTTGGGTTGTGTAGTTACCTTGCCATGATGTAACTCCAAAGGTGGACAAGAAATCAAAAATAATGCTCCATTGATTGGAAATTGATAATTCAAAATATGCTCCTCATTGACTTACATTGTACGCTGAAACAGCTGTCAAAGTCACTCTTTTAGCACATAAACAAACGCAAACAAAGTTGATTGAGATAATATAGAACATCACAAAACCCAGTACTTTTTTTTTTTATAAAAATGATTTTACTATTTGAAGTTCCTCTATATTGTCTGAATCAACTTTGCGTTTGTTTATGTGCTAAAAGAGTGACTTTGAGAGCTGTTTCAGCATAAAATGTAAGTCAATGAGGAGCATATTTTGAATGATCAATTTCTAATCACTCAAGCAATTATTTTCTTTTCCACCTTTGAGTTACATCATGGCAAGGTAACTACTCAATCCAAACCTCTACCAAAGTGGTCTTGCCCTTTAAGGTTAGGAATATAGCAGTGAGAGTTAATGTTAGGAGCTAAGAAATGAGGAAAAGCATGTAATCAAAGGTAAAGTCCAAAATCACACAATTAACATGCGTGCGCGTGCAAGTGAGCGTGCATGCGTACAATCGTGCATGTGTACGTTTGTGCGTGCTTGCAGCATGTGTGTGTGCATGTGTATTAGCAGTGGGCAGGACCCAGGTGGGCAGGAGGTCAAGTTTTGATGAAAAGTAAATGAGTATCTTAGGGACATTCGCCATCTATGACTTTAAATTCCAGCCTTTTCCAGATGAGCGACTGGATTCCAATCCAGTTTGTTCCACTGGAGTGAACATCTATCCGTCTGCATTAAATATTCAAAGAATGGCCGTGTACGCCCGCAAAACGACTACCTCAATCTTCCTCTTCACACTCATCTGGTCTCTCTCTCTTACTCTCTTCCTCTCTCTCCTTCTCCTGTCCCCATCTCTACAGGCTGTCACAAAATATCCTTTCTAATGATTGGTGATTAAGTTCTATATACTTCGTCACGACAAAATAGAAAAATAGTCGATCTAAATGCTCACGATGTGTTGCGATGTGATGACATTAAAAATAATATATGCAAAAATGTAATATTTTGGGGACGTGCTTTTTTGAAGTTTAGAAATTGTTGGCCTTTTCCTCGAAAATGTTTGCTTATTATGACATGCCCAAAATAGGGATTCCCGGTTGAAAGCGGTTACAGACATTTTACATTCAGCATACATACAGTAACAATGAGCGAATGTATTGAGCCTCACAGAGAACTAAAGGCTGTTACGGCGAGCGATCTGTCTCATTGCAATGCATTGTTGTGAGCTTGTCGACACTCTCTGAACACCTGAGCAGGTTGACAGGATGACGTACCCAGAGAGGATCCATCTACAGACGACACTCTGTCTGGAGATGCTTTCTGAAGGACACCAGATGACCACACCACTAACTGGGTAATTGAACATCTCTCTATAAAAGGAAAGGGTGTGCGTGTGTGTGCGTGTGTGTGCGTGTGTGTGTGTGCGTGTGTGCGTGCGTGCGCGCGTGTGCGTGTGTGCGTGTGTGCGTGTGTGTGTGTGTGTGTGTGTGTGTGAGAGATGCATTTGTCTGAGCAGCAATGACAGACAGCAGATCAGAGAAGCGGAGTGGGAGGCGGAGTGACTGACGGCAGCACTGAGTGACTGACAGCAGAGGAAGTATCAGAGCGTTTCATCCCTTCTTCTCAACTTCTGTAAAGCCCACCTACAAAGTGGAAACATGGCCATACACGGGATCTACACTTATTAACCACTTAAACCCTCTAGTCTTGGTGAAACGGACTTACAACTGTACTTGGACCGTTTTTTTTCCGTGTAGGCCTACACCAAATCGCGTCGTCAAAAATAGCGGATCTGCTATTTTGGTGAATGTCCCCCCTCCGAGAATAGGAATGCTGTTGTCCAAGTGAACCCACTCCCGCAAGAACCGTTTTGTTTGGTTTATGTGTTTTTGAAACTTATCCCTTTCCTGCAATCTACATTATATCTAAAGCATGAATATAGAGCTTTGCAACCAAAATCTAGTTTTCAGACCAGAACTCACTCCACTGAACGCCTCATCAAAGACATGCATAAACACCTGATATGCACGCATACACATACATACATATACGTCTTTAGTAAGGCTCTGATTGGACAACGAACCAGTGTGGGACAGCCAGACTACCGGTAAGCGTCGTTGTGAGTGCGTCACTGTAAGTGTAGTGCCCCTAGTCTATAGGCAGGGACAAGAGAAAAGGGTAGGGTAGATGAAACTTTTATAGGGGCTGTTTGCTTGAGCACACATGCATGCTTGTCACTGTGGAGATATTTCTCTAGGCAGAGACCATTGAAACCATTTCAAATATTCAGAATAAATATAGCCGATTGAAAATGTTGTATTTATGACAACACTAAACCTTCATTGATGCACACATTAGAAGTGAGTATACACAATGGTCAACGTAACAACGTCGCAACCTCCACTATATTGGTTGCAGTTTATTATCCCTCCTCCCTTCCATAATGTTTCTACAGAGCCACACTGTTTATTCTATGCTTAATGTTTGCACAGAAACACAACCTTTATTCTATCACTGCCTATATTGTGTTGTAGACATAACAGCATGTACTATATTTACATTGACATTAATTTATATATTAATTTATAGAAAAGATTGATAGATAGATACCTTTATTATACCACAGGGGGAAATCAGTTGCCCCCGAGGTGGGACAGCAGTTAAGGTTACAAAGTTACAGGTAAAGAGTAAATATAAGTACTGTTGTGTACAGCAATACAAGGTAAAATAAGAAAGAAAATAAGAAGCATCAACAATACAGAGCAATGGTAAACGGAGGTAAAAACAAATAAAGTGTCCAGTGTCCAGTGTCAGTGCTTCATAAGTGTCTCACCGTATCTCAGCAAAAAATAAAATAAAAAAATTAACAGTGCAATGGCGATCCAAAATAGTGTCCATTTGGTCAGTGCAAAAGCATGAGAAGTGAAAGTGCTCACAGCGAAAAACAGCACAACGAACCCCACCCTACAGTAGGAATGTCATTAGAGGTCAGAGTCTTTCAACCTGTATGAATGAGACATCAACATAGTTTGATGCAAAAATATTTGCTGATGCATTTTCAGATTGTTTATTCATCACGCCCCCAGTGTGTAAAGACCTTTAGAGTAAACTTATAGTGAATTCCAAATATCTACATATACAACACAGCACAATCCTGAGCATTCATTTATTACAGGCTCATTATTATATTAAAACCTTTTTTCCCCACGGTTTACGGTGTATCCACTGCAAAACCTGGAGGTCAGTTAAACATAATGTTACGGCTCACTACCGCAATCAAGGCCTTCTGAAATTTCATCAATATCTTCATAATTTTCTGCCATTATTGATATACTCTGTCTGCAAAAGCAAAGGCTGTTACACCGTTGAAAAAGTTTGTAGACTGAATGAAGCTATAGAAGTGCTCAAAACTACTGTAAAAGGAAAACAGACGGGGCGGGGCAGGAGGCACACAACCACACGAAACGAGATTTCACCCGTAACTACAAAGAAAGCAAGAATATAAACACTACGGCGGCTCTAGTGGTACACAAACAGTGTGGTGAGCATTCTACCACTATGAAGTATCAACTATTCACCTGAACCACTCATTTTGGGATATAATAACAAGCAGATTAAGATGGGAAAAACCTACTCCGGAATTCTCCTTTAAGCCCTATATTGTCATATGACTAACAGTGAAAACAGCATATCTGCTATTTTTGAAATGTTTGAATATTCTTTGAACAAAAGAAAAAATCCAGATCCAGATGCGTCCAATTGTAAAGATAAGCAATGTCTCTAAAGTGGTCAAAAAAGATTAAAAATAGACACCAAAGTTTGCATTTGTAGCTCAACTGGTTCAAAGGTTATAACAAAACCTTTTTCGGGTGGCGGCCATATTTGATTTGGTCACCATGGTGACCCCGGCGATTGCCAGCTCGGGCACACTCACTAAATCATTAGAGCATGCCCTGAGCTCCATCTGGGCCAAATGTGGTGCTTTTAGACTGATTTGCATGAAAATATCCCTAACGCCCAGCGACTAATATCAAACACACACACAGAGTTTTTGTAATTGTACGGAAGGGTATTATTTACTGTTAATCGTACAGAGACCTTAGAGAAGTTAGACATTAGGTCACACCTAAAATTCTTTGTGGTAATTTATCAACCCATAACTTATTTGAATGAATAAAGGGTTATTTTAACCAATCGGTATGGTAGAGTATGTTGATAAAAATATAACTTGTACATCTGCAGTTATCTTCCATTGAGAAATAATAGATTCTAGTGTCGGGTAGGACACTACACTATCGGTTGACAAGCAGCACTGCCTGAAGCTCATAAGCGCAATATCTCCCCTGGCCAACAGCAATAGAAGTTTGGTCTCCCGTGCGGTAGACCCAGGTTCGAGTCCTGGGCAGGGCATAAAAGTGTAGCAGTTTCAACACTGAGGATTTTACTGTGCAGTTTTACAGGTAAGCGAGAGTAAAGAAAACCTCTTTGCGGACACTCACATCCCCTTGACCTGCTTTCATGACTCCTGCCACATGGTACAGAAGAGAAATACCAGCGTACCTCTAACCTTGTACTCCTTCCACATGAATGATTGTGACACTCAGACTTTTCAAGTGCTGCTTCTCTCTCCCTCTCCCTCTCCCCCTCTCTATCTCTCTCTCTCTCTCTCTCTCTCTCTCTCTTCCTCGCTCTCTCTCTCTCCCTTGGATGACAGCTATCACTGGGATGTCTCCCTGTACCTCTCTGCAATCCCTCTGCACACAAATAATACATGGGCACAATCATATGTTAATGTGCAAGATGTCTACCTTCACTGCAAAGTCATCAAAGTGGCAGTACCAGCTCTTAAGACAGGACAGATGGATCCATCACATCCCTACAGTAACTATTCACTCACAGAGAGGGGGAGAGAGAGAGAGAGAGAGCGAGAGCGAGAGAGAGGAATGAAGACAAGACGAGAAAGAAAGACAAGATGGGGAGGTAAAGGAGGAGGATGGAATGAGAAAGGGGAGAATAAGTGATTCAAAATGCATTCCCCTGTCCATTAATAGCTCCGCAGGCCCGACGAGGATCAATACTGTACTTCCGTTTATCAGTCAGTCGGCTGACATAGCATTAGATTATATTGGCATAATATAGGATATTTAGACTGTACAAATGTAGCATTAGTCTAGTACAAACTTGATTACTTGTAATGTCATTTGTACTACCTACATTGCTACATGCAACGCTTGTCCGCTTGCATCCCACAAACTATCCGTTAGTTTATCTAATAGACGTAATAATTGTCAGTGCGTCTGTATATCTTTCCCATCTTGTGCAGTAATCTCACTGAGTGTCTCACTTTGTCCGTTGCTCCTGCAGTCTGTCTCAGAAAGGCAGTGTGTTTAATGATAGGAGAAATGCCTGTTTTAGACAGCGGAGAGATGCAGCAATTAGGGGAATAAATAAGAAGAAAGATAAACAAACATCAAGGCGAAGTCATGTGGTGGCAAAGACTGAGGAAGCAGCTGGAAGCAGCAGTTAATGGGACTTTATCTATCTGTCTCTTTACTGTAGTCAACGCCGATTCCTCTCCTCCCTCTCCAGGGACCCTACCATCACTCCCTCTCTTTCACTTTATGTTTTGTGTTCTCCTCCCACTATATTTCTCCCTTTCACTCTGCCTTTTTATCCACAGTGACTGCTGAATCTCCTATTACTTCCATCTGTACTGCCAAATCATTTCCTTTCCCCTCTCTCTGGTTCCCCGATTCACCCTTAAAGCACAATTTATACTTTGTCACGCGAGTGCCGAAAATAAACAGATCTTCAACCAAAAAAGAAGAAGAAGACAACCCCACATTGCTTTGTGTCGCGTGCCAAAGTTTAAATTAGCCTTTACAACCACTTTCAACCTGGCTTCCATAATTTGAACATGCCAAAGCATAGGCCTATAGCATAGAGGCAAACATTTACGAAAAATGTCAAACATTTCAAAATATATACTGTAAATGTATATTAAAAAAATCTACGTTTTTAAAAATAGAAAAAATTACAGATTTGCAACCATATAGCGTGTCACAATGCAATTTGTTGCTATTCATGTTACAATGAATTATATAGCGCTTAGGTGTAACCTCCCATCTACAGTCCTGCCCCTTCGGCTCTCGCTACCCATCATGCATCAGCGCTCATGGATGAATGCAGGGAGGTGGTGGGTTGCAGAGCGTGAGAGTCAGTAGAAGAGGACGGGGTCGGTGCTATGGGACATACACTAGTCAGGACAACTGGTAGGAGCCGGGGGGGGGGGGGGGGGGATTATATCAAAGCCCTGACAGTCTGTGTGCCTCTCTCCGTCTACACAGGGTGAACACTGGAGAGAGGGAGGAAGAGCCCGCATTGACACGCTCTAACCTGCGATGACAGTCTGCATCAATGCAGACTCCACAACCAGCTGGAGATCGTCCTCCTGTTCTCTCCTGTTCGATCAGCCGTCACTGAGAAGAAGCACCGCTCGGTACACGTGATACAACTCATCTCCCTTCACGCCAGCACCTTCAAACACTCCCGCCATGCGTGTAATAAACAAGGCAGCTTCACAAGTTGCCAGAGCGATAGCGGAGAAAGCATCTTTTGGGGGATGCGCATCGACGGTTCGTTCAGAGAGGGGGAAACTGTTTACGCTCAAACCCTGAGCAGACGCGTGACTCATACAAAAAGTTTGCACAAAATGGCCTGTGGTCACGTTGTTCATAGTTTCCCAGCTGGATGTTATTAGTATTTCCTTGTCCATTTTTTTTGCCCAAAGCATCGAATGCGTTCATACTGTAATTGCAACAGTAGTGGTAGAGTACTGTAGGGCTACAACTATCAATCATTTTCTTCGTGAGTATTCTATCGATTACTTTTTCGATCAATCAAATAATCGAGAAGCGTGTGAAAATGAAAATCCCCAATCAACTAAATTGATTAGTTTGATTACCCACTTAAGCATTACTTTATACTTCGTAGAAAAGGTGTCATGCAAAAATAGCCGATCCACAATCTCTGAGCTGTAGATCTGCTATTTTCACTACTTTTGAAAATCTAAATTATTGTATTAAAACCGCGAAAAAAAAATCATAATAAATTAAATCAATTATTTAGATTTACTGTAGCGCCTCTATAGTGCATAGTAGCACGGTCAGGAGAATGCCACAGCCAAGGCCATGTGGTCCTGAGCAGCCTCCAGCACAGCGACATCACACACTACAGCCGCTGTGCAGCCAATAACGACCAGGCGAGGACTGGGCGCCGCGTGGAGCGCTATCATTGATCAGCAGCACGCCTTATTGGCTTCTGCTGAAGTCTTTATCACCACGTCGCCTCCCACTTCCTCCCCCTCACTCGCCTCATAAATTCAGAGCAGCTAATTGGACATGACTGCGTTTATGTTCCAGCTTCATAAATTTCTTTCTCTGAAGGGAGAGGATCGATTTTCCTGGAGTGCAGTCTCCCGGAGCGGGGTGTGTGTGTGAGTCTCTTCAAACGATCCCTCTCTCCACCTCGCTGATTTTCACCTGTTTTTCCCTCTATTTCCACCTTCCCCTTCCCCTCTCTCTCTCTCTCTCTCTCTCTCACTCTCACCCTCACTCTCACTCTCTCTGACTCTGTCTCTCCCTCTCTTCTGGGTTAAGAAGGTAATCTATAAATGACCTCCCTCCAGTGATATGGTGACTTGGAATGATAGTGAGCCCATTCATAAAAACAGTAGTCTCTCTTCACACATTTCAATGTGACTGTGATCTCACTGTCTCAATCGATAATCATCAATCAAAAATGTCACTACATCCTGTCAAGTATGGTGACCTTTTTTTTTTTAACCAATCATTCAAGCCAAGCATAATTGTCTGTTAAGTCTGAAAAGAGTCACAAACGACTATGAAAGTAATATCTATCTATCTATTTACCTGTCTGTCTGTCTGTCTGTCTGTCTGTCTGTCTGTCTGTCTCTTGTTTACAGTTTTTCTCTTTCTTTGGACATATTGCAGAAGTCATCTAAATGGGATAACGCTTCTAAGGGAGCATCTAGGGGAGCAGGGGAGCATCCTGACAGGCTCTGTGTTTGAAGCAAACCTCCCATTCTCTTGAACACAATACACACACACACACACACACACACAAACACACACACACACACACACATACACATATGAGGGGGTAACATGACATACTTTTAGCTAGAAGAAGCAAAGTGTCGAGTCACAAGACGTGCAAAATTATTCAAAATGCTGGAATGACCTTGACTGTCTTTGTAATGTATGTGCTTGTGTCTGTGTCTCGTGTGTGTATTGGGATGATTAATTATATAAATGTTGTATATTTTGACTGAAACAATGTGTTTCTCAATCTGTTTGTGCACACAGACGTTTGAACATTCACTTTGAAAGGAGGGAGAGAGAGAGAGAGAGAGGAATGAAGAGAAGAGGAGAAAGAAACACAAGAAGGCGAGGTAAAGGAGGAGGAGCAGAGGTGTGTGTGTGTGTGTGTGTGTGTGTGTGTGTGTGTGTGTGTGTGTGTGTGTGTGTGTGTGTGTGTGTGTGTGTGTGTGTGTGTGTGTGTGTGTGTGTGTGTGTGTGTGTGTGTGTGTGTGTGTGTGTGTGCGTGCATGTGTGTGCGCACGTGCATGAGCAAGCTCGCACTTGAGCGTACCTGAGTAAAGTATACACATGGGATACAGTAAATGACTATTACATGCCTACACAGTAAAATCTCCATTTTACAGTGTACACAGTAAAATCCTCAGTGTTCATTCACCCATTTGAAACTCTTGGAGAGTGTAAAAATGTAACCAAATGGACCCTGAAGGGCCCATTTGGTTATATTTGTACACTCTGAGTTAAATGAGCTTTTTACACTGTAGTTACTGTATGTCCGTAGTGCTCAGTCATGAGAGTCAGAGTTGCTGACTTTGGTCTGATTAGGGTCCCTAATTACATGCTATACTTTTTGTATTACTCTCTATAGTATAATATTGTTTGTATTACTCTCTATAGTATAATATAGTATGCATTACTATCTATAATATAGTATGTATTACTCTCTATAGACTCTCTATAGTATACTATGTATTACTCTATGGTATAATATAGTATATGTATTACTCTCCATAGTATAGTATGTATCACTCTCTATACTCTATAGTTTAATATAGTATGTATTACTCTCCATAGTATTACTCACTAGTAGTACTTTACTCTCTAGTATTAGTGTCTACATACGAATATATACTATAATATGTATTACTGTTTACAGTATAGTATGTATTACTGTCTATACTATAGTAGCACGTAATAAGTAAATAATGGAGCGGGTTTATGCGTGCGTGTGCATGCATGCATGTATGATGGTATGTTTATGTTATAGAGAGACAGACACAGAGAGAGAGAGAGAGAGAGGGGTAGAGATAGAGAGAGAGAGAAGTATACGTTGAAGCAGGTAGGTGTCTATCACATGCCAGCAGTGTATTATTCATGTCATTATAGTACAGCTGACAGCGTTTATCTTTAGACAGCCTAACATCTCTCTCCCTCCTCCTCTATGTGTCTGCCCCCGCCCCCGCCTGTCTGTCTGTCTGTCTGTCTGTCTGTCTGTCTGTCTGTCTGTCTGTCTGTCTGTCTCTCTCTCTCTCTCTCTCTCTCTCTCTCTCTCTCTCTCTCTCTCTCTCTTCCATCCACTCTCATTCCATCTTCAGATCACTGTGAGACAGTTGTGTGTGGATATTAGTGTGTTTTCCCTGCAGTGTGAGTCCTCCTTCCTGCTGCCGACTGACTTTTAATGAACACCAAGGTATGTCACCTGCAACAACACACACCTCATCCTGATCCACATGGAAAAAGCACCTCATGCTTATTACCAGGGCTATTGTAGTTTTGCATTTTTCATTGTTTTTTTATTAGTGACACACACGCACACACACACACACACACACACACACACACACACACACACACACACGCGCATGCGCACACACAAAAAGTCAGAAAAATAGCAATGTGCCACGATGTGACACATTGTGAGCTTGTAGATCACTATTTTTGACAAAGACTAAAACTATAAGGACATATTAATATATGATTTTAGTTTGTTTTATTTCGTTTGCAAAAACACTGTATACTGTAGTTTCAGTTCGTTTTTTTTGTAAAGCATTGTTTTTTTGTTTTTTATTTCAGTTAACTAAAATATTTTGTCTAGTTATAGACGAGGAGGAGGAGAATAAGGAGAGTAGGAATTAAGAAATGATGGGAGCACAGCACAGCACAGAAACTGTGGGATGAAGGAGTTTTGGTAGGAGGTCTTCCTCATTGTTCAGTGTCCCTAAGCCCCCTGGAGTGACATGATCAACTTGGCAGGAGTCGTTCTGCACACTGGCGCTGGGGCTTTGTGTGTGTGTGAGTGTGTGCGTGCGTGCGTGCGTGCGTGCGTGTGTGTGTGTGCGTGTGTGCGTGCATGTAGACCCACTACACTGTGAACAACTGAGCATACATGGGTTCTTCCCCTAAAAAGCAAACCACTTGAACCCTAGCATACCTTTTCTGAGGGGAACATTAGCCGGTCTAGCTCACAACGCCTCACGCTGGGGGGCGTTGTGAGCTTGTAGATCGGCTATTTTGGCAAAGAGGTTTGGTGTAGAGGGAAAAAAGAGCAGACCAGGTACAAGCCCTGCCCTAAAGACATAATGGCTGCTCAATAAACTTAAAGGTAAACTTCATAGATTTTAGACCCAAATCCCATTGTTCTGATGTGCACCCAATGATGCGAAATGACGTGTTTGACATCATCGTTTCGCACTGTCAACATATTGTGGAGAAATACATAGAAGACAAATGGTATTTTTTCCCCACACTAGCCTATTATATCTATTATCTCCTCACATCAGAGCAATGGGATTCAGGTTAAAAATGGGTGAAGTTTCCCTTCAGGAGATGAAACTTTAACTGTGCTCAGATGGAGCCACAAATGTGTAAAGGTTTTGTATTATGAATTTACAAACCTGGAGGCTCATATTCATACACATACTACCTCACACAAATATAATTACAACATTTCTACCTCTATCCTCTCTCTCTCTCTCTCTCTCTCTCTCTCTCTCTCTCTCTCAAATATAAACATCCCACCCATTCACCCAAATTCCACAGAGTCACATGCACTACACACTTGCACGTGAACATGAGCATGCACGTCGGTGTGCAACCATGACGCACGGGCATGCGCCCGCCTGTATCCCCATTGTGTGTGTATTTGTGTATAATTCCATCGAGGCCACAGAGGGGAGTTTGCCTGGGGAAGAAAAGCTGAGCTGGGATCAGCTAGGGGACAGGGGTTAATATAATTATCCTCCCAAAACCTTGAGACTGAAAGAACATCATTAGTCATAGCAAGCAGAGAGCTACCCCAGGCCAGGAGATGAGAGGAGAGGAGAGGAGAGGAGAGGAAAAGAGAAGCGTGGAGAGGAAAGGAGGAAAAGAGAAAAGAGAAGAGAGGAGAGGAGAGGAGAGGAGAGGAGGGGAGGGGATAAGAGTGGAGAAGAGTGGAGGAGCAGGTGAAGGGGTAGGAGAGGAGCAATAGCACTGTTAGAGAGACAATTAGCACAAGGACTAAAACAAGAGGGGCTTTCATACACAAAACACCTACAGTGAGTGTGAGAGAGATGTTTACTTGAGCTCCGAGCTCAACCACAACATATTAATTATGATAGTCTATCTAATAAGCTTCATAAATGACCTAAAATAGATTCTAAAATCAGATTTTCATGATTGATTTGCTGGTAGCACATCTATGGTACCATGTAACACTGTAGCCTAGTTCTCAACGTAGGGTCCAGGGACCAAGGGGGTTCCAGGGGGTCCCCAGCTAAATGATTCATAGCAAGGAACCACATGGACTCATGTGTCCATTTGTACATTCTCAGAGTTAAATTAACACTGAGGATGTTACAGTGTAGCTTGAGGTTCCAGGGATAAAGTAAATAAATAATAATAATATCACGTATTAGTTTGTATTGGCCAGTGCGCTCAGTGCTATCCGAACGCACCCTTTGGAAACCAATCCTGAGTTGGTATTTGCATTGGTTCTGCAATGCTGTTAGATGTCACGAGACGTTTAAAGCAATAAACATGTGTTAACAAGGCAGGTAACATTAGCTGTTCACACTCAAAATGTGAGCGACTTTTTGGGGTCTTTTTAAGACATTGATGTAACTACATGTCTGTGTGCTATAAGTATTTAAGTGTTGTAAATCGTGAATAGAATTTACCACTAATCACAAAAAATCTCAGTTCTCTCTCTAATGCATTTAAATGGCCCACCAGAGGGCTGACGCATGTCTATAGGAGTGACGTGACGATCAAGTAATTTGGACTTCCGTTGTTGCCACTCTCTTTACACCACTCTGCACGAGACCAACAACCATGGTGTAGAATGTAAAATGATGTTCTCTGTCATTCACAACTTGATAGAAAACAAAACAAAGCAGTAGCTCTGAATGTTCTCATGGGGAGGCTTGTGTCTGCCCCCAGCCCCCCCCCCCCCCACACACACCCCCACACACCCCCATTCCTCGCATTCACTCTCCTGTTGACGAGTTCTTCATCCAGACCTGTCTTATGTCTACATGTTAGTGATGACAATGACAGGCCCGCGGTGAAGCTTCTTGCGTACGTTTGAACTCACCGATTCTGTAATAATGTTATGCTAATTAATGTAGCTGACAGAGAACAAACCATCCTTCCAAGGACACCCCTCCCTCCACCTCATGTTCGCCCGCTTTCAATTCCCAGCATGCATTTCAGCTTTAAAGCTTCAAGAGATTCCCTTCTCGCCAGATGCTGGGTGGGTGAGGCTCAGTGCCGGCACCACCAGGAAGAATTCTTTATTGTATTTATGAATTTAAAAGGCTATTTATGGGACAGGGAAGTGAGTTGGGCGGAGGAGAGAGAAAGAATCCTACGGTAAGATGGGGAGAAGAAACAAAAATAAATCTGTGAAAGGGGGAAAAAGGAGTATAAAAGAAAGAAGCAAAAATTGCTGACTTTAGCTTTCTTCTCCTCTGGGGAAAATACAGTGATTATCAAATCAGTTACATCCATTGTGTCATAAATCACCGCGTATGAGAGCAAAACAATGACACATTCCTCATTGCGGTCCCGTAGCTTTCTGCATGCCTTTCTTTTCCGACGAGTGCTCATGAATGATTTAAAAAGTGATCCGTTTCCTAGTCGGGGCTGTCTCCAAAGCGGATAACTCTGGAGGGGCGGAGTCTGAATAAGTCGTGGGAGGGGACACTGATTATGACTGAGACGGGATGCTCTTTTCATGCATTCATGTGGTTTTGTTTTTTCTCACAAAATTTCAAAGATTTCCCAAATGTTCTAAAATCCACAACGCGTCGCAGTGTGACACGTTGAAAGCTTGCACATCTGCTATTTCGGAAAACTTTTGAATAGTGGTTAACACACGCTTGTGATGTCTTATCAAGCTCTATAACATGATATTTTATTCATGAGAGAAAAGATACCACTATTCAAC
Source organism: Gymnoscopelus microlampas (assembly GCF_963454915.1). Taxonomy (NCBI): domain Eukaryota; kingdom Metazoa; phylum Chordata; class Actinopteri; order Myctophiformes; family Myctophidae; genus Gymnoscopelus; species Gymnoscopelus microlampas. The sequence continues at coordinate 16,085,654 of NC_139958.1, forward strand.
TGAAAAAAGAGGTTCATAATGAAAGAGAACCACAACAATGACTGGAAGTGCTTTTCATCAGGGGAGGGGAATAAGAGAGAGATAATGTTAGGCTCTGCTCTGTGGCAGCCATGTGAACTGTAGAATAATATTTACAGAGCATCACACCTAACATCATTCATCACAAAATCACACACCCCAGCCGGTCCCATGAAACTAGAAGTTAATCCATCATCTGCCTCCCTCTTTCTCCCTCTCTCCTCCTGATCCAGGCGTATACCTCCCATCCTCTCACCTTCACTCAGCAAAGGACACAAAAGAAAACTTTGGCATAATTCAGGACCAGTGTGACAGTTTCCAAAGTCAAAGTCACACTACATTGATAATCAAGAACCCCGGAAGACTGGCAGTTTTAAAAAAAAAAGAAAAGAAAAAAAGAGCGAGAGGGGGGAGTACGAAGAAGTATTTTGGTTAACCCTCCTGCCTAATTTTCACCACAGCATCCCGTGGCAACAATAGTCGATCTCACCACAGCATCCCGTGGCAACAATAGTCGATCTTACAAGCTCACAAAGCGGCACGGATGCGACGCGTTGTGATACTGTAGATCGGCTATTTTTTGGTGCACGACACCGTCGCACAACGAAGTATAAATCTGTCTTCATTCTCCAGTGGAGGAGAAAAGGCAAAAGCCTCCTATACGGACCAGAGAGATTCCTCACTTTTCTGTCATCGTCATTCAGGCTTCATTTTCCTGTCATACAGTAGTAGACTTCTGTATCATTCAGACATACTGTAAGGGTTTGTCTAGTCTAACTCAGATGAAGGGTGTTATTGTTGTTCTATATTTCAATTTCAATATATAGATTTCATTGAATTCAATTTCTGCTTTAGAAAGGGAAAACAAACACTGGGCATAGGCATAGTTTTTAAGTTTAACTTCAGTTTACTAAAATATTTTATATATAATATGTAAGTTATATATAATAGATTTAATAAGGAGCTATAATAACAATTAATTAATTAATAATTAGACTAATAATAGAATAATAACTGTGATGTGCGGGCTTGTACTGTCTGAACTGCTGTTAAATACTGTGTCACTTCGATAGATAAGTGTTATTTAATGTATCTCATACATTAGCACTATAATACCACGACCAGTAACGCAGCACCCTACAGCCTACACAAGGTTCCAAATTTGTGTACAATAAAATGCAAAAATACTGTCAATAACTACTATAATTACAGCCAAATTAGACATTTTGTATATTAAAACAAGCATAGCATTTTAAAATCCCAAATCTTTGGTCTGATGATTAAATTAAGCTAAATGCTGAACTTAAAACAATAACGTGCATTTATTTAAGTAGTTAGCTAATTAACTTGTTAATGATTTGGCTTCTTTCATTTATTACATACATTTATCAGCGTGATATACTGTACCATATGCCATTACACACACTATGATAAGCAAACACAGGTTGTCTATTCCTCCATTCCCTATAACACCCTTGTCGAACATGTAGAAATGTATCAACACTCCAAGCATCCTAGACTTTACTCCTCCTGGCTCCCAAGCTGTGGAATGACCTTTGACCTCCCCGTTATTCAGGACTGCAGACTCATATCCCGTCTCCCACTGCAGTCTGGACACTCACCTCCTAGCACTTAAGCCTACTTATATATCTTTGAGTCTGCACTTCCTGTTTGTGGAGTATTAGATCGATGCTAGTTGCTGTATGTTATTTGAATAGATGTTACAGTATGGTACAGTATGTTGTTTACAGAGAGATGTTGTGTGTTGTTCAAGTGTCAGGTATGATAGTCGTTATCCTAGTTACTTGTATTTGTTTTCTCAGCAGGGATTGCTTGACAACTGACCCTGTTTTGTGTTTTGCAGCCATATCGCCATGAAATAGTAGGGTAGATGTGTTACCAATGGGCTCTATTCGATTTAGTGTAGAAGTGTTTCCAGTGAGCAGAGACTCTGTTTGACCTGAATGGAACGGAACCTTAATTAGTATTGGTAACACCTATGTTTATGCTACTATTTTCATATCAAAATGGCTGCTGTTTGTTTTGAAATTATAGTTGCTTGCTGTCAAAATCATTACAGGCAGTTTGCTATATTGTTCTGAACACATCAGTACAGTATATGAATAAAGCTTCAGCTAAATAGCCTATAGAGTTTTTGTGGATCTTTTAAAAAAGTATAGTGATGTGAACTACTGTTAAAAATGAAAATGGATTCATTGTGGTTCATTATTAGATTATGACTACTACAAGGCATGTTAAATCCAAATGATTAAAGGCAAAACATTACTGCTGCCAGTCATGTCATATTTTCCTCAGCAACTTAACTGCTGTTAAATCGTTTGTCTCTGTAAAAATATGAGTAAAATATTGACCGATTTCAGAACACATTTGTACTACCTTGGCAGAGGTCTGTGCTCTACCGAGCTGTAATTGTTTCCTGTGAATTTTTATCACCCATTTCACAGTAGGATTAAGAATACATTATGTAACAGGTCTGACTCTGGACACAAAAACGATACCTCTCACATTTGGATCTCCAAAGCCACAATTTTTACACTTGAGGATGCGAGTCTGGATGTATTCTACCACAAGACAGTAGACACAGTAAATAATGTAAAATTGATATTATACATTTTATGAAGATAAACATCAGAGGTGCCACTGTCAAGTATTACTGTAGTCTCATGTCAATAAACCAAGATTCAATCTTTGTCTCCCCCCCTTCTATCCCCCTCACCTTATTCTTACCTAGTTACACCTACAAAAAGTCAAATGACGTAGCCATTCATGATGAAGTTTAAGTCTAAGTTGTGACTGGGTTGTATATCACATCACTTGTGTCCTGACCGAGTCCTCTGCTAAACATGGACACCCAGTGATGTTACTATCCTATATTAAAATCCTATATTAAAATTGGCTAATGGGGGAGGGTGGGCCGGCCGGCCGGCGGGCGGACCACAGCCACGTCACTCTGACTCAGACATAACCATAAACAAAACTGATGCTCCCATATATACAGTAGGCATGTCACTATGACTCAGACATAACCATAAACAAACCCGATACGCCCATATAGGCATATATGGAGATCCGATTGTCTTGAGCCACAGATCCGACCACTATGCCCATATATGGTGACGTACATATATGGGACCGACCCACTTCAAACTCAGCGCGCACATCGGCAAGGACTCCATGTCCATATACAGCCTATATATGGATAATTTTATCCAGTTGTCCAGAACCGCTGACAGACATCTCCATATATAGGTATAAAAGGGACACAGGTAGACAGACAGATACTGAGATCTCCATACAGTATATGGGCACAAAAGGGACACAAACAGACAGGTACAACAGGTACTCTGACAAAGCCCCCGACACAATGACTCAGACATATCGGTCGAATCGGCAGTGCGACGTAGGTGTGAGGACCGAACCTCTAGTATGCCAAAATTCACCTGGAAATTACTATACATAAAGATTGTCCGTCCTATTACTATGATTATTCATATAAATACTTCCTAACCAGTTCTTTGCCATGGTGTTTTTTGACAAAAGCAGCAAAGATTAGTGTGTGTGTGTGTGTGTGTGTGTGTGTGTGTGTGTGTGTGTGTGTGTGTGTGTGTGTGTGTGTGTGTGTGTGTGTGTGTGTGTGTGTGTGTGCGTGCGTGCGTGCGTGCGTGCGTGCGTGCGTGCGTGCGTGCGTGCGTGCGTGCGTGCGTGCGTGCGTGCGTGCGTGCGTGTTTTTGGGGGGGGGGGCAATTAAACAAAGTGTGCGTGCGTGCAGCTTAACTTTTTCCAACTTTGCTGCATAATTATGCAGTTCAGGGATTGCTTTAATAAACTTCCACAACCCTTTTCAAATTAAGTGTATATTTAACAGTTTGAAAAATTGCAAAACAAATGTTTAGGACAGAAAATCAATATCTGTGTTCCAAACACATCTCCTGCATCAGTCTAGTTCCCGACTCTCTGTCACCTTTTGTTTTCACATCTTAAGCCTGAAGGTTCACTCAGTGACACGGCCACTAAGATTACACCACATGAGGATACAAGTGAGGAATTCTGGAGTTTCATGAAAATATTCAACAATGATGCTACCATATTCCATCCAGATTGGCTAAGATTGCCTTCCAAAGTTTGCAGGATTGGTTCGTTTTGAACAAAATGCCTCAAATCATGAACGCAGCATGCAATATCCGTGAAATTTTGCACTCATATTCCCACCAGGCCGAGGAAGAAATGGCAGCCTTTTCACATTGGCTTGTTATAGCACCACCAGCAGGTCTAATTTAGCAAAACAAAATGCCTCAAATCATGAATGCAGTGTCCGATTGCCGTGAAAGGCCTAAGAACAAATGGCACCCTTTTCATATTGGCCTAATATAGTGCCACCAGGAGGCCACTATAACCTACCTGACCTGGCGGAGACCCGTGCTCCTAGGAGCACTTTTTCTAGATTCTTATGTATTGTATAAGAAATTTAAAAATACATGTGATTTCATGCTGCCATTTTTGTAGCGATAGACATTCAGTATAATAGCATTCTCTTAGCACTCCTCTACACTGCAAGCTACTTTCCATTTGTGCTAGCAGTAGATATTATGCATATCTTAATGCACACACAGGAAGTATGCATGCATGCATGGCTCGGCACGCACAGTCGAAAGTGGAAAGGAAGAGCCGCTAGCTAATGAACGTATTTTTTAGCTTGTCCCCCTTCTCAAAAATGCAGTACTGTCTAAATGAAACACTTGATGCGGTTTAACCATGCTGGTTTGTTTGGGGAAGTAGCAGATGATGTTTCTGATGGAATTCTAGAATCTGTATTATGAACACAATGATTTTACTACCAGTCATAGCAGATTTTGCCAGATCAGTAAAACAGCAACTGTACATATTGGTTGATGCACATGACTGCTGATTCTCTGTGCATAATATACCTACTACATATATAGATATATATTTAATTATATAGTTAATTATATTAACTATATACAGTGCATATGTACACATTGATCCACAGTTCTGTTGATTTTTGTAGGCTACATGATATTTATGCATATTTATATCTGCCAATGGTTCATACCCTATGTTAACCAAAGCAATGTTACATTGCTTTCATAATTGTACTATACTGTACTGTATTTGAATGCCTTGTTCAGTCCAATACATGATGAAAGTAAAGTAAGTAAAAGGTCAGTTAAAGTACAGAAAGCCAGGTCAGTGTTATGATATATTTATATTTCTATCTGTAAAAGAATGCACACGATACCTATGCCTCGCTCTATTAACATCTTCTTATACATTATGCACAACTGACTAGCCCAGGTGCAGAGGGCCTGGTCAAGTCATCTTTATATTGTCTTTCACATATTTTATTGTATTTCAATTATTTTACCTTTCCACATATTTTGTCTGTTTGTCTGTCTGTCATCTTTAAACAGTGTTCAGGTATCTTCACCCTTTCACACAGCTAACTGATAATAGACGGTCTAAACTTGACCCCACCAGCCAATCTGATCAGAAGGAGCAGTTGAAGGCAGTGAAAGGACCTGATGCTAGTCATTACCACTGAGGACGAAGACTAATGCAAGCTTCATCTTCCTCGCCCCACTCTGTCTCCTTCCCTCCATCTTGGCCCTAATCCACTTAGGTGGCTCTTCCTGAGCTTACAGCCGTAGCGTTTATTCCATTATAAAGACCCGCTCTACGACCTGCCGCTTATTCCATTAGAAAGCCCCAATCCATGACCCCTCTCCTAATCCACACTGCAAAAATCCAGAGTATTCATCTAACCTTGAGAGCGTAAAAAATTAGTCTTACGGGTACATTTTTACATTGTCAGGGTTAGATTCAGATTCAGGATTTTGCAGTGCGCAACGGGACAACAGGCGGGCCATGACCCGCTGCATTGCGTTCCATGCAACGTTCTCAGGGACGACGACAGCAGACAAATGGTGCAAAGGAGATCAAGGAAGATGGAACGAGGCTGAATCTGAGATGACCACTTACTGTACGACTGAAGCTTCCTGCTCAATCTGATTTCACCGATGTAAGTGATGGCCTACAGTTGAAGCATTGCAACTCTTTGTTTAATCCTTGGCAATGGCTTTCACATGACCTGTGCTGTGAGGGATACGTGCAAGCAGTCCGGTTCAAATTTTTTTTTTTTTTTTTTTTTAAAGAAAAACAGGTGGGGGGGGGCAAGATTTTCTTAACCGCTCAAGCCCTATAGACTTCTTCGTACGACATAGCGAAAATAGCCGATCTACAAGCTCACAACGTGTCCCATCGTGATGCATTGTGAGCTTGTGGATCAGCTATTTTCTTATATTTTCTTATCTTATACAGTATATAGCGTATATATATATATATATATATATAGGGAGAGAGAGAGATATATTTTAGAAATTCTGACAATTTGCCCAAAACAGAGAGACCAGGGTTAATACAAATTATTTTATTATTTTATTGTTTAATTGTGATAATATCAAACATATCAGACAGTCTAGACCCCCCCCCCCCCCCCCCCCCATGCATGTATTTACTTCAGTCTGACCAGAAGCAGGGATAACACATTCAGCATGGCCAGAGGGGCATATCAGAAGCAGAGGCATTGATTTCCCCCCCATCCGTTCCAGCAAATCCTACCCTGCAGTCAGTATGAGTAGGCTATATCACATCAAATGAGTGTAAACTAAGCCTAAAGGCTCTCAGACCAAAAAATACCTTGGCTTGAGTTTATATTTTGGGTCTATACTGCAGCTCATTACGGTTAACCTTGGTAGAACTTTGCAACGAGTGGTGAGTGATGCTGAATCATACACTATAATACTATTCTATCGACTCTATTGCATTTGACCTTGCTTCCATCACCTCTTCTTTGACCTTCTCTTCTCCTTTATATCTCTGCTATACCTCCAACCATCCTCCACCCAACATGACCCCCCTCAACCTGTGTGAGATCCAGTTTGCTGAGTGATTTCAGCACGTCCACAAATCTAAATTTACCACCCTCCTCCTGTCAAACATCACTTGCCTGCGTTTGCACTTAATGGCCTCTCACGTTACGTATTTATTGATAAAACAGCACTATTCGGCCCTGAGTACCTGGCTTCCCGCATACCTGCGCCAGCTCTTTATTGCACAGCCAGTCATTCTGACAATGCAGCGTCAGATCAAAGAGACACAGCACAAAGAGGGTCCATCCTGTGTTGGTTTAAAAGGAATGGGGCTTGTTCTTCGGTCTGCATCCAGAATCAACCCACGCCAATGTTTAGTTAACTAATAATCATTACTTTTAACTGGGTTCAGCCAGAGAGCCATCGCTGGAGACCTGGGGACATACGATACAGCCAGGAAGTGACAACAACCCTCTTCCCATCGATAACGGCAGCCTATCTCATTACCGTGGTGACCTGCAGTACACTGCCTCTCGGTCTTGATCATATAAAACCCATTTTACTGTGCCATCCCCGCCGGAGCACCAGTGGAGCGGAATATTCATTATTCAAATTTTAAGCATTGGAAATCCCAATATGTTACTAAGGGCAGATGAGATGAGATGAAATAGCTTAGCCTTTTGTCCAGGGAACATTGACTAATCGTCTGGCCCCCAAAATCAATTTTGCAACCGTAAGCATCAGACACACATGATTGTACTGTACTGTTGAGGACCCCCCACCACCATCACCCAATACCCCTGCTGGCTGCCCAGAATAACTTATTGATTAGTGATTATGTTACGGGAGGTGTGGGCAGCAAGGGAGGAAGATGGACTGGCCTCAGTCATCTCCACAAGGCTATATTTGGGCCCTCTGATACCAAATCCAGCACATAAAGATACTGTCACCAGCTGCCATCCGCATAGCTTTCAGGATGGGAAAGAGACAAAGAGATGAAAAACATGATGCAAGTGTATAAATCTGAAAGTTGACGTTTGACGGCTCACCATAAATTTGGTACGGGATGAGGCAACTGTGTCGAGTATTGTAGCACAACTGGGCTTTCCAGTGAAATTATAAAACTGTTGTTGTGATTACTGAACGACGCAATAAAGACAACATGTGTCCTGCCGATCGTTAAAGTTATTGGTTTTGGAGGTTGTTCTAGCATAGCTGTGAACAATTTCACCTCCACCATCTCTCTCCCTCTCTCTCTCTCTCTCTCTCTCTCTCTCTCTCTCTCTCTCTCTCTCTCTCTATCAATCTCTTCCCCACTTTCTCTCTCTCCCCCTCCCCCCTCACTCTCTCTCTCTGATTCCGTGCTGAGCCTGAAAAGTTCCTGTGATCAATACCTCCAGGTCCTATCCCCAGTGCCAGAGAGCTGTGTGTGTGTGTGTGTGTGTGTGTGTGTGTGTGTGTGTGTGTGTGTGTGTGTGTGTGTGTGTGTGTGTGTGTGTGTGTGTGTGTGTGTGTGTGTGTGTGCGTGTGTGTGCGCGCGTGTGCGTGTGCGTGTGTTGTGTGCTGTGTCAGCATACACTCAGGACCTCATCAAACACCCCCATACCCCCTATCCACAGGCAGACGCCCACATCAACTTACACCTCTGAACCGCTTACATGTTTTCACTTTCCCCAACCCCCAACGCACACACGGAAAACACACACACACACACACACACACACGTACTCGTACACACGCACGCACGCACGCACGCACACACACACACACACACACACACACACACACACACACACACACACGCGCACACGTACGCAAACCCAACGAGGGTGTTAAATACCATTCAAATGTCACCCTGCCGTATTGATTGGAATAACAATTCTGAAAGGTAGGAGAGATGGCTTGTTGATGCTAAGCAGGCGCGTGACGGCCCAACCATCCTTCACTGTCACAAAGTTGCCATGTAAGGGTTCCCAGCTCCCCCCGCAGAATGTGGATCGCAGTTAACGTTAGACCACCGAGGCCGTCTGTTTGTGTCGTTAATCATTGCGCTCACCGGCCAATGACAGCCAGCGTAGGATCCATGGTGAGAGAGATAGGGTCATTGTGAGTGACCTCGGATTAGGCTGGATATGAGCGTGTGTGTGTGTGTGTGTGTGTGTGTGTGTGTGTGTGTGTGTGTGTGTGTGTGTGTGTGTGTGTGTGTGTGTGTGTGTGTGTGTGTAAATGGGACAGTAATCACGTACAGCTCTGACACTGACTGTCAAAATGATGAGAAAGCCAGGTGAAGTGAATTTCAACAACATACCGTATACAGTAAGTAATCTTTCAGAACTGAACATATGACCTACTGTATTTAGAAATCTGAATGAAAATAATCTCATATTTTTTGTGGAGTAAATGCAGTTGGTACAACGCAAGTTCAGGAGGGAAGAGAACATCAGATAACAATCTCCTCCCCCATGTAATTGCCTCCAATCTGGCTTATATCAACTCCTCCGCTCACCTGCTTGGGACAGCTCCTCCCTTATCTCCTCCCACCAAGCTAATCAAGGGTTGTATTTATACATGAGCCATGACCATCGCCATCTGTCATTTCGATCTGTTTCTCGCATGGACGCAGGGCGCACACAAGCCCAGACTCACCAACGTGTTGCTCCGTCGGCCGATTAAATAATAGTTAATTACGTACCACATATCAGAAACCCAACATTTCTCCTCCTTCAGCCCACAACACCAGGTGCCAGTTTGTACTCCAGCGATGACATCGCCAGTATCCAGCGTTCGCGTGCGAGATCAAACACTGACCATACAGTCCCGTTTCATCCTGTGGCCACCCACTTTCACACGTCTCATCAGCGACCCGGTTTGCGCTTGTTTCGCGGCAGTCCCGGTTCGGCACGTTACAACGCCACTCTGCCAAGTCCGTCTACATTCGTTCCAATGGCCTGACATCGCCCACGTCCTGTTACCGTGACAGCACAGAACACCACTTTTTGGGGTCTTCAGGCGTAAACCAGCACCACTCAGCTCTACGGACCCCAAAGCCAAATACTCAGGGTTCATTCCCCCCCGGAACCACCAACTACCCCCGGACCCTCCATCCCCTCATCCCACTCGCCTGCCATGCCTCTAACTTCACATCCCCTCATTAATATCGCACATCCCCCCATTCCTCCATTGCTCAATCAATCCATGCTGTTTTCAGATCCAATAAATACAACCCAACTTGATTATGTTTGATGGTGTGGTCTTTACTAGTGAATGATTCTTTTGACAGATCTGCCGTATACCACAACAAATTCGGTGTCAACACCCAATGTAGAAAGAAAGAAAGACCATTTAATTATTCACTGTCGTAATCAAAACTTTATGATCGATGTGTCCCTTGCTCATGTATTCTGTCAATCGAACATGACAAGATATGATTTTTTTTTCAGGAAAAGGGTACTAAATTCAAAGTGAGCTCAGACAGAAATTTGCCTGGGGAATAAATTCACATCTGAATTTACTGAAAATCTATCCAAAAGTGTAACAATGTTGGGAAGAGGTGGTAGTGGAGAGTGCAGGAATTTTTGACATGTAATTATTATGAATTTAAGGCAGAGCAATATGTGGTAATGTTATGAGATGATCCCCACTGCTGTCTCCATAATCCCTTTGGAAATTGTGTTTCAGCTGCCTCCCATTTAGCTTTACTGTCTTTATCAATAGAAAGAAGTCATTGGAATGTCTAGTCTGTATAAAAATAAAACAACAAAAACAAATCTGTGAAGGTTTTACATTTGATACTGGTATATTGTTAATAAAAAAACTGCATACTGGATATTTCTTTCTTTCTTTCTTTCTTTCTTTCTTTCTTTCTTTCTTTAAAGTAAATTATTATTTTAGTAAAATTGTAAACTAAACAAAAAAAAAAGTCAAGATCCCTCACCTTGAAGGTACCTCGATGTTGGAGATGGCATAGAAGTACTTGAGCAGGTTGTCTCTCTGGACATAGGTGCCTCCTAGGGCAGGCTTGAGAAGCCTCAGCCTCAGGTTGGTGAAGGTGAAGAAGTCCCTCAGGCCCTTCATGCTCTCCATGCGAGTGTACAGGCTGTCCATGTTCAGCAGGCGAGGCCCAGCGAACACAGCAAAACGCGCTCGCACCTCAAACTTCACATGCTTTTCGTTCTTGGAGCCTACCCACTTGGAGTACTGCTCAGTGCAGATGACCCGTGTGATGTTGGCGGGTGTCAGGTCACTGACGCGCTTGGGTGGCATGGCGAAGGCATCTTGACAGTCGTCAGCGAAGTACTGGTAGGGCTGCCAAGAGCGTCCGTGGTCCATGGATTTGTCTAACACCATGTGAGTAGGACGGCCGTATTCAAAGGTAATCTGGATGTCATCTGTGAGCTCCAGGCTCTTGTTCCAGGCCAGGGAGATGTTGGCCAAAAGGGGCTCAGGGTAGCGTCTCCATGTGACTGTCTGCCAATAGGTGATTAGACCACTGCGTTCACGATCCTGCATGTTCTGAGGTGGATGGGCCAGATCCGGGTTCGAGGCATCACATTCGTCACTGCACAGGTACGGGTTCTCCTACAAGACGGAGGGACACAGAGCAGTGAGAGATCAGTGGGGGAGTTCGTGATGACAGGAACAGCAAAGAACACAATTCAAATAGACCATGTTGGTGTCACTTTTGAAATAATGCACATTATTTGATATAATAAAATAGAAATAAGAAATATTATGTAGTCTAATAAGCTTTGAGTTGAGTTCTTTCAGTTTGGAAAACAACTTATAATGCACTCAAAGGAGGAAAAAACATCACTGTTTTTTCAAGATGTGTCCAGAGGCATCAGCAGATGTATGTACATAGTTTCAGTTTGAAAAACTGTACTTTACTAAACAAGTGTTAACGTATATATTTTTCTTATTTTGTGGTGAGTAATAAACAAACCCCTCCTCTCCCCCTTCAGTGTACCCACAATTCTTTCAGCAGCAACCACCCTATTTCCAGTACCCAGGTCGCCTCCCAATCTATACATCCAGAGCTGTTAAAGATCATTCCTGCCAAGATCCAGAATTGTTAGGTCTCTCCACACTTCAGAGCAATCAAGGATCCTTCCTCTTCAGATCAAATTTCCTTTTATAATTTCTATACCAGCCTTTGCATAGGCAGCACTCACTCTAACTAACCCCACTTTACCCTTTCCTACCCTGTATGACTTCATTTCATCTTCCTGTGACCCAGATATGGAATCAACATGAATCGAATCTGATGTCTCCTAACACACCTGTCCCACAAAGGAAACAAAGCCTCCTCATAGTGAGACTCTTGTATCAGTCAAAGAAGTGTTGGACTTTTAAAGCTGCACTATGTAACTTTCCTGTTCTATCCCCAATTTGAACCCCGATCTCCTGCGCAAGTGCTAACCTGTTTACCACTGAGCTAATGGAGCCTGCCTGCTTGCTTATACGGGAGAAATTTTATTTTGACCTTCAGGTCAAAAAAACACTATTGTGTCAGCAGGGAGATCAAATACAACCACCAAAATGGTATATGTTATAGTGTATAAATATACTCCACCATAAAGATTGGACAAAATAAAATTGTATCCACACAAAACAAGTTACATTCAAATACCTGATTGTAGAGTGGGCGAAGGCTGATTTAAACACCTGGCCTGAGTCAAACTAATTAGACTCAGAGCTGGGTGTGACTACACACCTATTGTGCATGGACCTAATTGGGTGTGACTGCTTATCAGCCAGTTGACGCACAGTCTGCAGAACAAACACACACAGAGTTTGCCACCAGCTTTTGTAGCAGACTTCAGTTTGTTTCCCCACAAACAAATTAATTTAATGGTGACCAGTTCTCAAAGTTCCTAAAAGGGAAACAAATTAAGCCAAATGGTCATGCTCTGGCTGACAATAATGTGAAATCTCCCCCACATGCTTATACTGTGGAGAGATCTACCTCACACAAACAGAAAGAGCTTTGTGAGGCCTGTGTGTAGTCTAGCCTGGTAAACCATCCCAGTCGTGAATTAATATTATCATGTGTCTTCTGCAGAAGACATGATAATGTGAATTCACGCAACCGGGACGGTTTACCAGGCTAGGTGTGGTGTAGTGTGAATTTAGTTTTTAAACAATAGCTGTAGTGCATTTGACTTTAGTCATTTCCCCCTCCTTTTTGAGTTAAATTGCAGTGTGTGCATAAAGAAATTAAAATTAAAACAAGAGATATACTGCATACTGTTTTAAATGCGTAAGCATGGCCTATACTGCCCTGCCAAGGTAAAGAGCAGTAACTACGTTTTTGGACACGCTGACTTATTTGTGTATCCCAAAGGTCAAAATAGCCTTTGTGATTTTGGGGGATAAACCATTACCTCAAGAACAGATGCACAATTAGTGTAATATCACTTATATGCCGATATCTCATTTGGCTGACCAGTTGAATCACTTTTAAACCCATTTTTCAGTGATTTTTGATTTCGTAGTTACTGCTCTTTACCTTGGCAGGGCAGTATAAGCGGGAGGCATACGATAATCCGACATCCCGTTTCTCCGACTATGTGGCATCCGCGTGCGGTTAGGGTTAGGGTGCGGGTTTGGTATAGGGTTAGTATTGGAAACGTCGGAGGCATGCGCTGTCGGAGGAATGCGCTGTCGGACTAACGTATTGCACCCTGGAGCAAGCACTGTGACATGCATCGATGCATTGTGCAATATATTTTCATTACATATAGCTATAATATTTCAAATGTATTGAATTGTGTATGCCATAGATAATGGTGGGATATTATTTTTCAGAACTAGTAAGTTTTTATTTAACACCTAACACTTACCTAAGGGTCTCAGTCATTCATAATGACAAGTTATCCTTGTCATTATGAAAGACCTGGGTCCTTTAAACTTTTTGTAGTGTAGGCTATAACACTAAAGCAGTAGTGCATGATATTGATGCCTTTTGCTGGCATAGATCATATCTCATACCTTCGTTGGAAACTTTCACTTTCTCATCTTTATTGCCAAGAAGCAGTATATGCAGGCATTTCTGCCTTTTGAATAAAGTCATCGGAGTGTATCATGGTAAAGTGAGCAGTCAGTCAAAACCACTCTAGTGGCCTGATAACAAAAGCAAAAGTTACAATCCTGGGAGGCTAAGATTATAAATCATCTGATTTATGGTGACACCGCAGGGTGGGAAAACTCCAAACATAAGCAAACGCTGCGCCGGTGCTGAGGAAAGCTGTATAGCACTGAGGTACTATAGGGAATCACAAGGCGTGGGAAGATACGACGACATTACACGGTAAAAATACAATGTCTTTGTCCCAACAACAACTGATGACCCTCCCACCCCGACCCACCCCCCACATCCACCAGGCAGACGGTACCCTGTCTGAGAACCCAATTATCTCTGCCAGTGACTTCCCTGACTGTCAGAGCAAACAACTTATGATGATAATATACAACACTTACTGTATAAACAACTGTCACTAGGAAATGCTAACGGAGACTGTGGACAGACAGAGAATACTTGTAACCACTTAAGCCTGTATATACTTTGTTGTTTGACGAACTGCTCACAACGCGATGCGACGCGTTGTGAGCTTGTAGATCGTCTATTTTCAAATAGCCTAGGTATAAAATAAGGCTAAAGTGATTAATGTATGTTTTATAATGTAATAATTTATATCTGCAAAGTAACTAGTAACTAAAGTTTTCAAATAATTGTAGTGCAGTAAAAGTACAATATTTTCCTCTGAGATGTAGTGGAGCAGAAGTAAAAGTATAGACAATTGGAATTACTCCAGTAAAGTGAAAGTACCTCAACATTGTACTTAAGTACAGTACTTGAGTAAATGTACGTAGTTACTAACTACTTAAACCCCACTGGGATTAAGTAGTTAATCCAGAAGCGGCTCCTCTAGAAGACCCGCCGCTTGGTGTCTCCTCCATTAGTGCAGCCCCCCTGACCTTTGACCTCTCAGACCAGCCACCCGTTCACACACAAGGGACAGGATTAGTACACCGTTGTTCCAGGGGTGACCTCTGACATACAAATCCTATTGAAAATGATCACATGGTCCTAGATACTGTAGCTCCCATGGAGTGTGTGCGTGTGTGTGTGTGTGTGTGCGTGTGTGTGTGTGTGTGTGTGTGTGTGTGTGTGTGTGTGTGCGTGCGTGCGTGCGTGCGTGCGTGCGTGCGTGCGTGCGTGCGTGTGTGTGTGTAGGGGGGGGGGGGATCCATGCAGCAGTATATTATGGAATTTGCATGTTTTCTTTAACTTTGTGCAATTATTCCTCTGTTGGGTTGGGGCTAAACGCAGCATGATTCTCTTCATTAAGTCTACTATGACCTCTCTGAGCCCTCAGGATGGAGTAGTTCAGTGATAGACAATATGGTAGGTATGCTATCTTGCAGCATCATACTATTTACACCCCTGAACTGTACAGTATGTCCACTCTTCTGTCTTCTGTCACTTCTCTGCCCTGTCTCACATATTTAGGTCAGTATACAGACACACACACACACACATTCACACACTCTCACATGCGCACACAAACACGGACATGAACAGATCCCGTCCAACTGCTACGGCAGGTGGCCCACACCACTAAGCCCCTCTAGCAATTATCCTCGCTGGGATCTTGTCTCCACAACAACGGGCGCCGTGGCACCACAACGCCATGGCTGCAACACGCCTCACCGCGAAAGAGCGGTGAGTTCTTTCATTTTGTTTGTTTGTTTGTTTGTTTGATTGTTATTTTTTAACCCATTAAGACCTGAGGCCGATTCTACAAATGCCTTCTAGATCAGTAGTTCTCACACTTTCAAAATGTTTCAAAGATGTTCAAAAATAGCAGATGTGCAAGCTTGCAGCGTGGCACTAAGTGGCGCGCAGTTAGCTTGTATATCTACTATTTTTGAATAGCCAACACAACAATCTAAAATGACACAGATGCTTTCCTGGTTTTAATGGGTTAAAGTTGTTTTCATTATAGGCAAAATAGATTTTGTTTCTTCTAAAATATTTCATTTTTTTTTTTATAATTTAAGATTTTGTTTGTGGTTAAGTGGTTAAAGGTTTCATGACATTCAGTTTTACAACACATTAAAAGTCTTTGTCATGGTCCTTCAAACGTGTATAATAAGTTTTAACTGAAAATTCCACTCCAGTTAGCCATTGCAGGTGTTTTTCTCTCACATTTCTAAAGCCTTCTCAACTGCAATGAAAAAAGAAACCTTTGCCTGCGGGTGTCGCTGTTGAGGGATTTTGCCTGTCAATCATCGCCTCTGCTCCGCCCCCCCCCAAAGGAAAGGATAGGGGAGGGGCGAGGAGGAGAGTGGGCGGGATTAATGGCCTGTGACTTCACTCTCCAAGGGGCAATCACAGATTACTTTTCAGCCTAATTATTCAGAAAACCCCAGACCACAGAAAATCCACTGAATGTTCAAAGTTCAGTTTTTTGGGGTGTAATTGAGGTCATAAAACCCCCCAAAAAACATAAAAAATAAAAAAAAAGTGAAAATGAATGTCTTAGAACCTTTAAAGGCTCAGTGTCTGAGACATCCTGTTTCCTCTCTCTGTGACTTGAAAGAAAACAATGAAACTTTAAACACTGTTTAAACACTCAATAGAAAGATCCTCAAAGACAAAAGCTTTTTTACATCCTTTTACATCCAAGTTATGGAGAGGTACATTTTTGTGTTATCTGCAAAATTCATAGGCGATTGTCAAATATATGCAATCTGGACAAAACAGCCAGTGAAGCCTTTAATCTGGCTGACAAATGGTCAGAAACCAGTTTGCAGACATCACAGTATCACTTTGCAAGCTGAAAGTACTGAATGAATTATCAGCAAATCCCTGTGTATTCTGCATAGGCCTATTGTGTTCCTTTCTCTTTGTCTCGATCTCTTCCCAACTTTTATGATCACGTCTCAAATATTGTCCTACAATCATCACTCAGCTGACCCTCTGTGATCTTTTTTTTCTCTTTCCACTTCAACAGGAAGTTTGGCGGTTGTATTGCCAGCAAGGGGAATAAAGGTAGATACCGTCAGAGAACACAATTTATTTTGAAGAGGCATCAAATGAAATGACCCTCCCATTAAAAAAAAGGCGACAGAGGGGGAAAGGAAGGGATATTGCTTTTTCACTCAAAACGTTAATCAGTTTTCCCATCATACTGGAGATGTCCATTAATACACTCTGTGGGACATTATGGGACATTATACATATATTACTGTTAGATTTTACTTAGAGCCTGACTAATCAATCGGGCCTATCACCGATATATCGGCATCAGCGTATATGTTGTCCAATATGCATACTTCTTTACAAAACACAATGCATAGAAATATGCTTTATATGTTTATTTATAGTTATTTATAATTAATACATTCCCAATGAAGTACTGTTCAGTGCACTGATGACATTTTGCACATAATGTATTTAACAATAGAGTTTATTGTTAAACTATAAAATATCCTGCCTCCATCACATATCGGCCAATATATCGATATCATTCAGTATCATACTATAATTCTAGTAACCTCTGTAGTGGTGGTGAGTACGTGAGTGAAGATACCCGGTTCTCCTCACTGGCTGGACCAATTGCTCTGATTTTGCACACAGCCATTGACCATTACCATCTGAACACAACTGTGAAGCCCGTTTTTCAATTTCATCAAATCTCAGCTTCTTATTAGTGTTTTTGTGTCAAACACTGTCGCCATGGTTACGGGGCTGCCCAGCTATGGGACGAACTGCCTCCCGGGTTGCCAGATCATGTGCGCATATCCCCCCACGGATGCGCTGCGCCGACCGGGTATGGTCTAGTTATTATAATTGTTTGAATCCTTAGTTTTTACTTTATTGTCCCAGAGGGAGATTTGTCTTCAGAGCCCGTTCATCACAGAAACAAACAGACATGAACAGTAGTATGTAAAACACAGCAACATACTGTACATATAATCTCCATAAGTACATCCATACTTCCTAGCACATAACAGTGTCAGCGAGGCAGTTTATTTAATGCTGCAATGGCAGTGGACAAAACTCCTGCTAAAGAGAGCTTTTTTCCACATGGCAGGACTGTGAAGTAGAACTATTGATTACTCCATATCGGACCCAAGAATCCTCTACTTTTACTGTGCAAGTATACATGTGCACATACTGTACACACATGCAAGTGCGCTCGCACACACACACACACACACACACACACACACACACACACACACACACACACACACACACACACACACACACACACACACACACACACACACACACACACACACATTTTAAATGTCTGCTTTAAAGGAAAAGTAGTTCAAATAACTTTTAATACATTTAAGATTGGCTACGAGTGCTTTTCCTTTAAACTTGATTTCTTCACCACGGTCGACGCCTCCACAATACTAGTGTGTTCCACCCTTTGTCCTGTATGTCTAAAGTCTGCTAAAAAGCATGCGAGCGTACAGTATGTAATGCATATCTACTGCTACAGGACAGAACAGAAGGATCTGGACACAGCTCAGCCTCCTGCTCAGATTACCAGTAGGGCACGACACATTATACTGTATGTGGCGGTACTGTAGGGAGCGACATACATTGATGTTACGCATGACAATGCAGGAAATCCTTACAATTTTTAAGCACATCATACAGCTTCCCTATGGACCATAAACGAACTAAAGCATTTCGAATATTTGG
Source organism: Gymnoscopelus microlampas (assembly GCF_963454915.1). NCBI lineage: Eukaryota > Metazoa > Chordata > Actinopteri > Myctophiformes > Myctophidae > Gymnoscopelus > Gymnoscopelus microlampas. The sequence goes on from NC_139958.1 coordinate 16,104,308, forward strand.
GTCTGGAAAATGTCAAATTGACACATGCGCGCAAGTACGCACGCGCGCACACACGTACGTACGAACACGCACACACACACACACACACACACACACACACACACACACACACACACACACACATCTCTCTCTCTCTCTCTCTCTCTCTCTCTCTCTCTCTCTCTCTCTCTCTCCCACAGATGCTCATAGATACATAATTATGGACAAGAAGTTCTACATCTCCTATCCCAATAGGTTTACATTTTATAGATCCCCTGAGTTTTGAGAATACTGTACTGTACAGTATGTACACTCATGCATACAGTATGCACGCACGCACGCACGCACGCACTTTGTTGAGCGGGTTCTATACCAGGCCCCTTCCTTCTTTCCCTATATACCAAATATCTTCGCCGAAAAAACATCTAAAAGCTCAAAGTTTACCAATAAACTGAACCTGTAACAAAAGCACAGACGGCAGTGCTTCGGAGCCAGAGGTCAGCGTTCGTAGGAGAACGAAAGAGCGAAAGTCACAGCCTGGTTGCAAGCGATGCTACGAGAGACAGGTTAGGCCCACACACACACACACACACACACCATACCGACCCTGACAAGTGAGTCTTGAAATGTTACAGCCAAGTGCATTAGCTGAAGGCCTAGGCAACGAGTACTGATGAATCAGATAACATTATTTGATTCATCAGTTGATTTGGCTGTGACACTGTTAAGTGTTGTCCATGCCAGGCCCTGAGAGGTGACAGCTGTCATCCAGGGAGGTGGCTTGGCTGTCACGTGAGTTCACCTGAGGCTGTCTGAGGTCTTGTGGCCAATCCTACTTAGTATCACCTCAGTCAGGGATAAGTCTCACTTAGAACTGTCCTACTATACTGCCAACACGCCCTAAAGCTCCCTGCCCAAGAAGAAACCAAGCTATGATATCATTGCTTCCCCCCACCTTCTCTGTTCTTCACACACTGACTCTCATTCACAGTAAAATCCTGGGTGTTCATTTAACTCTTAGAGTTACAAATGGATATATTAGCACTGAGTATTTTTTTTACTGTGTATATACGTAGCTCTTTCTCTTGCTCACATTTTCTCTGCGTTCTCTTCTTTAATTATGCCCTGCGCTCCCGTCCCTACTCATGCTGTGCCTAAATTCACCTCCAAGGGTGTATTATTATTAGGATACTGGATACCTGGGCTAGCTTTTACCCCAGGGAGGTGCATCAGGGATGGGCCACCACTGGGCATGGATGGCCCTTGTCCATGGCCTCGGCTAGCCCGCTACTGGGGGAGGGCAGGCTGGTCAAGCCTGGCGGGGGCAGGTCAGTAGGCAGCATGGATACAGGCCCAGTCTGGGAAGCACTCATCCACTGATTCACAGCTACCAGCTGCCATCTTCCTCTCCTTCCAGCAAGCTCCTCTTCCGCTGCTGCGCGGCTCCTCTCTCTCTCTCTCTCTCTCTCTCTCTCTCTCTCTCTCTCTCTCTCTCTCTCTCTCTCTCTCTCTCTCTCTCTCTCTCTCTCTCCTCTCCTCTCCTCTCCTCTCCTCTCCTCTCTCCTCTCTCATGTCTATTTTTAGAGCTGGCTGATTTCTACCGTCTAAACTGGGCAGATCTGTTGTGGAGCGGGAGGATGTGATTTTGTCTTACTTACATTTGGTACACATACAGTACCGTGCGTTAACACATGGCACTCTTCCCTGTGAATGTCTTTTTTTATGTGGTGCATTTCTGCACACGTATACCTGCCTGCAGCCAATATCCACAGGACTACTCCTTAACCTGGACCCAAGGGAGTTGGTGATTGAAGGTTTTGGTTCAAAACCAAAAACAACTGACACAAACAACAATAGACCAAGGTCTTTTTGAATGCGGCATTCTTGTACAGACTGTGTGTGTGTGTGTGTGTGTGTGTGTGTGTGTGTGTGTGTGTGTGTGTGTGTGTGTGTGCGCGCGTGCGCGTGCGCGTGCGCGTGTGTGTGTGTGTATACTACTGAGCAACACTGGTCTGATTTCATCTTTCTGCTTAGCTAAGCTGGGATCCTCCTCACCTCTCCCTCATCATTAGCCACCCCTGTCCGCAACAAACACACACATACACACGCACACGTACGCACGCACACGCACACGCACGCACACACACACACACACACACACACACACACACACACACACACACACACACACACACACACACACACACACACACACACACACACACACACACACACACACTCTCATTCTCCATCTCCCCCAGAGCTAGCTGGGACCATGTAGCTGCACTTCAGAGAAGCCACTAACCAGCTACTGAGGCTCCTAATACAGAAAACTAGCAACAGTGGCGTCGTCCTCAAACTGGAGCGTAGGGTTCTGTCATGTTGAAATAAGCCAACATGCTGGCCTGTTTGGCTGAAGAGAAGGACTGCTGCATTCCCCAGGAACAAGGGAGATAAATAGAGAATAAGAAATGGATCCCTAAGGAGACAGAGGGACCAAACTAAACCAATGCAAACCAGGGAAAGCCGTGTTTCAACATCAGAACGCCCCAAATGTCGAATTTGCCCATAGTTTTTTTCAGGAACATACTGTAACAGTTATTGGGCGAGAGAGGGGGAAAATATTCAGCACCTTCCGCAGTGTGTCTCAAGACTTATTAAGGATGAGCAGCTCTGCGCATTGGGTAATGCAGTCTTTTTTCGGTGCCCTGACTTTCCCTTGACTTGTGGGATTGCTGAATGAGTGAATGTAAATGTACACCAATTAGATACAAAACCGGCTTTTCTGTAAAGCTGCCAAATCCAGAGGTGAGAGGAGGGGGAAATAAATGCTGCTTTTCAGAAAATAAATGATATGTATACCAATAACCCCAACTGATACTGAGTTAGACGGTCCAAGATAGAAGAGAAAAGGAGGAAGAGATACAATGGGCTAAATTCCCTACAACAGTCCAGGTGAAGTAATCCTACAGTATTTGCAAGGGAACTGATTTAACATTACACCATAGAAATTGTTATAATCATTTGACTCCCTACAGGAAACATTGTTCTAATATTTGATTTAAAAAAAATCATAATAATTGCACCAAGGATTGTTGTGGAACGACAAATAAAATTAAATAAAGGGTTTAGATTTTTCTGTTCTTTTTTTGTATAGCCTAGTAAAATCCGAAAGTAATATAATTGTGCAGTTATCTATTTATTTATCCTCTCACAAAGCTATTCAACAAATATTACTTGAGGGATGAAAAGGGAGAAACGTAACTGTTCTCAATGGTGTGGTTCTTGACTCGTGAAATATGAAATCCTAATTCAACCTACTTTTCTGATTCTGTGATCTCCCAGAGCACCATGACTCAAATCTATTCATGTCTATTGGATACTTGAATGACCTGCGATCTCACAACAATCTCACAGCAGTTCCAGCTGGTCCACCACGTTTCCCGGTTCAATCCCCACAACCTTGGGTGATCTGAAGTGAACCAGAACAAAAAATACTGTAAAGATCCTGTCCGGTGTGGAAGTGCTGACTAAGACCACCGTTGCTTCCTGACCCACCCTCTCTCTCTCTCTCTCTCTCTCTCTCTCTCTCTCTCTCTCTCCATCATAGGAGAACATTCTGGGAGCCTACGGACATGGCGTCGCTGGCAAACCCCTTGTAAGGAAGCCCATTAAGGATCCCATCAATATTTCATCATTGCTTGCTCAGAAACATAGTTGTAGAACTTTCCAGGCCAGTGCCATTAGAGGGCAGACGTCAATATGTTATGGCAGCAAGTGTCTCTTCACTTCTCCCTCTTTCCCTCCCTCCATCCTTCTCTCCTCTAAAGAGTCATTAGTCATTGGAGAGGCTTTCTCAAGACGTCAGTGGTTTCCGCTACTTCTGCATTAAACAAATCATTAACCATTAGGTATCCAAGGAGCACAATATCCTCTCCTCCTGATGTCAAATGACTCCTGCCACTTTTATTAGTCTCAATGAGAAGAAGGATGGGAGGCATCTCTCTGTGTATGACGTTGTAGTGTGTACAGTATACTGCTTGTGTGTGTGTGTGTGTGTGTGTGTGTGTGTGTGTGTGTGTGTGTGTGTGTGTGTGTGTGTGTGTGTGCGCATGCGCTTGCACATGCGCATGCGTGTGTGTTTGTGTGCATGTGCGAGCGTGCGCGCGTGCGTATGCGCACACACACACACACACACACACACACACACACACACACACACACACACACACACACACAAACACACACAAGCAGATTTAAAGTGGAAGTTTGTAAATATTATTCACAGATAACAAATCAGTAATTGCAAAGAAATACTGACATATTGTTAACTCAGACTTTTTCTCACGCACCTTAGAATTTTCAGACAGCTCCAACAACTACCAACCACTTTAATTACTTGGATTAAATAAACAAGCCATTAAGAATACAAACTACACCCAGAGCTGCAGACTGTCAAACATTATCAGCCTGGTTGTGTCTCTCACAGTAAGTCCACTCTTCTAGCATACTCCGGTAAAAATAAACTTTGGGAAAAGGAGCAGGATATCTTTAATTGCGGTCCTTTTGAAAGTACAGTGATTTTATAGCTCCTCTTTAATTTAAATCTACATTACCCAAAATGGTAACTAGCCTATGGGCGTATGCATTAAATCGTGCATACAGATCAGATACTTATTTCAGTTCTCCACCCTTTTGCCCTCTGAATGCCCTTGGACAAAAAGGTCTTCTCTTTCCCACTTGCCGTTTATCAGACGAAATTTGAAATCCTCTCGAAAACCCAATCAAACCGGATGATAAGAGTCTGCCAACTCCATACCAGTGTAAACAACACCTCCGGACCTCTCCCAGGGAGGTCCAGGCATGCCAAGTCATTTCACCAGTGTCATCCCTTTTTGTAGACCATGAAACCAGGCACCTCTATGAGGTAATGATGTTCTTATTCAGCCTAACTGGGCAACATGATAAACTTCATCATGTTGCATAATATGGATTGTTCATACTCACTGTCACATGTAAGGTCACTATGAGTGTAAAAATTCCTTTATGATTTTTTTATGATGATAATGGTAATAATAATAATAATAAAAACAACAACAACAATAATGATAATAATAATAATAATAATAATGCTGCAATAAATGGCACTTTATTACAGTTAAAGTAAAGTTGATAGCCCTAACAGGCCTAAAATATATATTGTTACGCTAGATGAACTTTCTCACAATCAATTCTGTAATGAAATCAAGAATGTAAAAACCTCACCAGGGTGCAGAACCTCTCGGGAGGGTCTCCACAGGTGATCCCCGGCGGATCCACTTTGATCCGCATGTAGTCTTTCATAGACGCGGGTTTCGGCTGACAGGCGTAGTGCTCCCACACCGAGCCCTCATCCGTGCTCACCAGGGACTTGCACAGTTCGTACTGGCCTAGCGTGAGGGCCACGCCATGCAGCAACAGCACGGCCTGAAGGAGCATGGCCGGCGGAGGAGTGGATGATGGAGTGCAGGGGTCCGGCGATGGGCGAGGGGGCCACGGTACTCAGAAGTGAGGTGAAGCGCATGGACCGCGGGTGGTGATCATAAGGATTGTAACTTCAACATACTGGTGGATGGATGCTTCCACTCCAGTGAACATAGAGTAGCAGGTAACCTGATGGCACACACTCCCTAAATAATAATAATAAAAAAATACTTATCTATCAAAAGGTGCTTATTTACAACTTTTTACGGCTTCCAAAGAGCAAAACACTTTAGGGATTTGACTGCTGATTTGGAGTTGGTTTGGGTCTGCTTTAACCATAGTGGTGTAGAACTGGATGTTTTAGTTGTTAGAAGGGATCCATGTCTCTGGCAGACAGCGAGTGAAGCTGCCCGTGGAGGACGATGACGATGATGCAGAGGTTTCCTCTCCAGGTTTCTCCATTGAACGGTTGTTTGATTGTCCTGGGGGAGACGTGTGGGAAAAGTTAAGGTGTAAGAATCATAAAGGATTTAATGTTAAGTCTATGCTTATTCATTTGGTGATTCAATTATTGTAACTGAGTGGTGATGTGAGGCGTGTAGCAGGTGCAATGTATGTATTCTAATTGGTCGCGTGCGTAATTTGTGCAAATTCAGATATACATTTGTGATATTTATAAACAAGACAGAAGTTGGTATAGTAAAAAGATGCACGTGGGTGGTTGTGTTTTTTATCATTTAAACATAATATACGAAATGTGACACCATCCAAACTAAAGTTTTATACAGCAGCATATTTCACAGTTTACCGTTTGAAGCTAATTTCTCATTGCAATCCATATATAGCCCCACGTTTTCACCGACACTGCCAACCATAAATGACAACTCATCAAGTCAATCATCTATTTATCTGTCCCATTAAGCCTACACAAATGCACTCGTGAGTATCCCAGGGTTTTTTGATTGATTGATCGATTGATTGATTGATTGAATACTTTATTAACAGTTTGCAAATAGTATCCTACAGTGGTACGATTTTACAATGATTGTTAAAAGGATAACACAAAAAAGCCCTACAGGGGCTTGTTTCCATTGTGGTCCTAGCTACTTTGTTAATAATCCCTTCGGTAGGCTAATGTTAACTTTCAATAGTTACTAGAGTTAGCCTACTTTCGAGACTTACTGCCGTGTAAAATAATGGCACGGTATCCTATAGTGACTGAGTAATGCTGTCCTTTGTAGGTGATAACCCTTTGCGTAAAAACTAAACACGTGTGCTGCTGGAGCCGGGTGTTCTGGAGAATTGATACCCTCTATAGCTGAAAGTGGTTGAGCACAAGTGTGCATAAGTCACCATACTAACTGAGTCAAGTTGTCGCCCTGTGGACTTGTATAGAACTGTACTTTTTTTTCTTTAAAAAAAAAACTGTTAATAAAGTATTCAATCAAAAATCAATCAATCAATCACAGGTCCCTGTTCATGTGGACTCAATAAGACTTTGTCCAGGCCGCTATAGTTATTCCATCAACTCACTGCATTGACACTCGTAGGGGTGTGTCTGTCAATTTATTCTGTAGTGCAGGCGACCGAGGACTATCGTTTAGATGCGATCCGATGTATTATTCGTTTGGTGTAATCGCAGAGTAAAGTGTTTAACAACTCGAATGACATTAGAGGCGGTCCAAATATTCCACAACTCACTGATGTGCCGCTGTCCGTGGTGCTGAAACGGCAACACCATTGAACTACCATTTAGAACTCACTGATAGGCTTCATCGGTATAATGTTACTTCAAAGAGATTTGCTGGTATTTCTTAATATTATGAGATAAATTCACTTACTTATAATATTCACTCGGGGAGAAGAAGAGCACTTTAATGCATGTCCCGTGATCTGACCGTCCCTCTCCACAACAAATCCCTTCGTTCATCCACGGGTGTAGCCTACCGTAGTTCCGTTATCTGACTGCCGGATCGCTGTTTGTTTAGCCTCCTGCCGCTTACTTTTTTATTACACCGTGGATGGCGGCAGGGTGGACGATGTCCTCCTAGATGTGAAACGGGTGAATTCCAGCATCAGTGAGTAGTCAAAAGTATAAAAATATTGACTTTGAGGAAGGGCTCGTGTCCCTCCGCCCTTCTTCTTCCCCTCCTACTTTACAAGCTCGGGTTTATCCTGGATGCTCAAGGGCAGAAAAAAAAAAAGCTTTATGGAAAATCTCACTCCTCTCTCTCTCCCCACCCTCTGTTTTTCTCAAATACGCTCTCTCTCTCTCTCTCTCTCTCTCTCTCTCTCTCTCTCTCTCTCTCTCTCTCTCTCTCTCTCGCTCTCTCTCTCTCTCAGTTAATGCCCAGGCTAAATCCTTTTACCATCACTTTCAATCACTATCTGAGCTTTTATCTGCTTGCATGCTGCCTGCTGAACCGGGGCGGTGCAACTTCCCCTCCGTTCTTGCTCACTGATCCCCGGCACCAAACTGTTCCCCATCGGGCCGATCCGTACGCCCTGGTTGGGTCCCCACTCTGCTTAAAGCAGTGGTTCTCAACCTGTGGGTCGGGGTCCAACACTGGTCCAACATTGGCCAAATTGTCAAATAATATTAGAAAGAGGCAAATATTGTAAAAAAAATAGCCAATCTACAAGCTCACAACACCTCGCGTTGTGAGGCGTTGTGAGCTTGTAGATCTGCTATTTTCACAATATGTATCTGTGGACCGAATCAAACTAAATGTAATGCCTCAACTCCTACATTCCAAATGTTTATCAGGGTGGGGGGGTCCCCAGTTCAAATGTGATTATTTTTGGGGGGTCACGGCCTGAAACGGTTGAGAACCACTGACTTAAAGGACCAGTCCAAACGGTGATCTGGCTTCGACGTCCAGCAGCAGCAAGATTATTCAGATAAAATAAAATAAAATAAAAAAACCTTGGTGAATAGATAGTTAACCACTTAAACCCCAAAGGTGGCTGACCATGCAGAGTCCCTCAGGGCTCTATTCTAGGGCCTTTGCCAATTGACAAGCTCACAGCATGTCAATCTCTGTGAGCTTGTCGATCTGCCTTTTTTCCCCTGCAAAAGTTTCCCCAGAATACGGATGGGGTTTATGTTGTTAATCTTTGTGTCTGTAAACCTAACTTTACACTTCAAACATGCGTTTTAGCTAAGGTGTTAAATAACATTATGGCTGTACTGTTCTCGTTCAATATACAGTAGGGATTGAACTAAAGAGCCAGTTAAACTAATTTCCTCATGAAATTATCCAAGGAATGGGACGTGCAGGTCAACAATACCGCCCACCTCTAGTCCTGCGTGTCATGACCTCTCAGGGTCCCTATATGTCAGTGAACTGACAATGCTAACAGGAGAAGCACAGAGAATGGAAGAGGATTCCCGAGCTGTCACCACATGCTCTCTTAATTGACAAAGAAAGCATCTCCCAGTCAGTACCTTGAGACATGAGATCCCTTCAAAATGAGTCTTCCTTGTATTTTGACCCAAATGTCATCCATTTTACTTGCAGGTAGAACGGCAGCTTCTCTGCAGTGGGACCTAACTCCTCTTGCTGTGTCATGGTATGTCACACCAGGTAGGCATCCGTTCACGGATAAATGCCAAGTTCATGGAGTTCTCTCGGTTAGCTGTCTTGGGGAAGCTTTCTATTTTAGAAAATACAGCTCTCTAATAGAACTATGTAATCTACTCTTGGATAGATATTGTTTAGATGATGAATCACAGTCTCTGTAATTGTGGAAACCATAAACTTTAGGCTTATGCTTTAAAGGTAGCTTTTCTTTCTTTATTTTAAGCAAATCTTTTGGATATGTAAACCTCAGATCCCTGTATGGGACACATGTCTCGGTGTGCTGTCCATGGCACTGAATCATGCGTTGTGAGCTTGTAGATCAGCTATTTTCAAATAGCCAATGTACAGTATAAAGGGTTAAAGAGGTTAAACTGATTTTGATGTTACGTTAACTAATTTAGCTGGGGACCCCCTGGAACCCCCTGGGGGTGTCGCAACCTCTGGCCCATGTGCTGTACATGGTACTGAAACAACATGCGTGTGTGTGTGTGTGTGTGTGTGTGTGTGTGTGTGTGTGTGTGTGTGTGTGTGTGTGTGTGTGTGTGTGTGTGTGTGTGTGTGTGTGTGTGGGCGTGTGTGTGTGTGTGTGTGTGTGTGTGTGTGTGTGTGTGTGTGTGTGTGTGTGTGTGTGTGTGTGTGTGTGTGTGTGTGTGTGTGTGTGTGTGTGTGTGTGTGTGTGTGTGTGTGTGTGTGTGTGTGTGTGAGAGAGAGAGAGAGAGAGAGAGAGAGAGAGAGAGAGAGAGAGAGTGGGAGGTATGATTTGGAAGAAACTATGAACCTAGTGTTAAGAACTGACAGTACATCCCAGAGTGGATCGATAGTTTGTCCTTGTCGTGCCTCCTGTCTCTATTCATGTACAGTATTTGGGACCTTAACTCTTCTTGTAGCGATGAGGGGTTTAAAGAGCATCTCTTCTCTCTTCATATGGGGCAGGTGAAAAGAGGAATTTACTCCCCAGGTATCAATAACGTATCACAAAAGCACTGTATTTACTAAGGAGGCCTTTATATAACATACTGAATAACATGCCTTTAATTGCCACAGCAGAGGAACAGAGAGAATCGGGACACTGAATTTACCCATCAGCCTTTGAGTCAGAGATGAAACGCAAACAATGTGGCAGTCTTCACAGTTGGAACATCTGTCAAAAAATACCGTAGTAGCCTACATTTTCGGCTCGATATTAAACTTTAAAGGCCTTCAAGTGAATTAGCATTGGTTAGCTTCCCTTGCACCAGAAAGCCCCATGTGTTTCTCCTCTCACTAGTTTGGTCTCAGCGCTTTGAAGCACAGGCACGTTGCTGATCTAAGGGATGGTCAGATTTATAATGTGTCCATCACACTTCAAATGTGACTTATTATGATTAAACCCTTAATATTCCTTTCTTTTTTTGTAGTTGGGTAGGCCTAATAATCACGTGTGTGAACAGTGCAGCTCAGGGCATTTTGGCATTAACCTCAGGGCATGCATTTAAATTAATGACATTTTATTGTAGCTGTTAACCAAAGTTAATGTAGCTGTATGGCATTACACAAAGCGACTACTTGAAACTCGTGTGAAAATAGCAAGAATGTGTTACAGCACAGGATAGGGTTAAATGGATTTACACTTCACTAAATTTACTTGAATGTGCATCAATAGCCTGATAGAAATGTCAGGCCTGAACATGATGAATGAGTGATATTGTATTTTGGAATTACATTATGCCAACCTAAACAAGAACATCAATAACAATAGAACACCCTGTGCTAGCTAATAGACTCATACATGATTGTGCAGGAAGACAGAGAATTGCTGCATTATATATCCTAATCCCACACAGCAAAATCCTCAGTGTCAATTTAACTCTGCATTGTAGACATTTGACTGTGCTACTGTATATCAAAAGAGATACCATCTCAGTGGCATTGTGGTTATAGTGTCCACCCTGAGATTGGAAGTTTGGGGTTCAATTGCCGAGTCATACCAAATATGATAAAAAAAATGGTACCCACTGCCTCCCTGCTTGGCACTCAGCATCAAGGGTTGGATTGGGGGTACGTCTCTGTGACATACTAGCATCATGTCCAGGAATATCAAGCTGCCTCATGCTACGGAAATAGGAGATCGGTTCCTGACCTATGGGCCACATGGATCTGGAGCTGTTGGTTCCCAAGGCTTACTTAGATGCTAGTTATGATTTGCAGTGATAACCATGCAAATAGTTTAAAACATTTAAAACATTATCTGCCCTCATAAATATGGCCTCTGAATCCATTGGCCATCTGAGGGACCTCACAGTGCCTTAACACTTGTTTGAAATGCTGAGCATAAGTAAGTGACATAAACCCATGCCATGATGCTCTCTCTCTCTCTCTCTCTCTCTCTCTCTCTCTCTCTCTCTCTCTCTCTCTCTCTCTCTCTCTCTCTCTCAGTCTGCATTTGTATTTTGGCAGAGGGCAGGACTGTCGGAGTAGCCGGGCTGGCAGACCTTGATAAAAAATATACCCTTCATCGTGGCAGCCTGCAGAGTTTGGACAAGGTTCAGGACAGTGCTCATCTCTCTCTCTCTCTCTCTCTCTCTCTCTCTCTCTCTCTCTCTCTCTCTCGCTCTCTCTCTCACTCTCTCTCTCACTCTCTCTCTCTCTCTCGCTCTCTCTCTCTCTCTCTCTCTCTCTCTCGCTCTCTCGCCCCCCCCCCCCCCCCCCCTCTCTGTTTGCTCAAGTGGTGATGCAAAAGTCAACTTGTGCTTGAGTCACACTCTTGCATAAATCAGTTTCGAACCTTGGGAAGGCCCCAAACAATTGGTGCATGATCAGATATATGATGAGGGAAAAAAGGTGCAGCACCTAATATAGAGCCCTGGGGGACCCTGGTCAACAAAGTATACATGGTTTAAGTGGTTAGATAACCTATCCCCCAGTGAACACAATCCAATATTTGAAATAATCCCGAATATATTGGATATTGGAGCATCATTTGGGGTTTTAGTTGTTTCAGTTGGTTAGTTTTCACACTTACAGTATGCTTTTCTGTTCAGTGGCAACAAGGCATATTTTTTGTCTTTATCATTAAAATTCCAGTGACTGAAATTATATTTGTTAAGTACGTCTCTGTAAAGCAATGGAATCAAGTTCAGTGACTGAACAAGCTATCATCATTTTAAAACGCTGATCAGAGCATTACATCACGCAAAGCTTGGCCCATCAAATCCGGATTTCATGTTTGTGACCTTTGTTGGCCAATCAAATCCGGATGCTACTGTACGTTTACCACCCAACCCACCGTCCACCCAGAAGCCAGTTTTAATATATAAGATGTCAACATACCTACGGAAACAGTGCACCAAAAATAGGCAATCTACAAGTGCACAACATGTCATGATGCGATGTGATTTTTGGTGTACGACTCGGTCGTACAATTAAGTATAAATCAAGCAGGAGGCTGTTAAATCCAATCCCTCTGGATCATCAATGCTTAAAGTTGCACAGTGGGCTTCACATTGTGTCTTTCATCCACAATGTTCTTATTTGGGTTAATAAGTCTAGTGGTCAAACCCTGGACAGCCTGTCACTTTTAGACAAATGAGCACTCAAAAGCCTAGCTGCCCGATCACATAACCACCTGGGGCCGCCAGACGATGGCTGGTCATACAAGTATAGACACATAAAGGTACAGTGGTGGAAAGTAACTGAGTACAATTACCCTGATTCTGATTCTGAAGTACTGTACTTACTGTAAGTAAAATGTTGAGGTACTTTTACTTTACTGGAGTATTTCCAATTTTCAATACTTTTACTTCTACTCCACCACATCTCAGAGACCAATATTGTACTTTTACTTCACTGTAATTATTTGAATTATAATTAATTATAATTACTAGTTACTTTAGATTTTGATTATCATTACAGAACATGCATTAACCACTTCAGCCCTATTTAAACTTTTGCTATTTTCAAAAGATTTAAAGATTGTATACATTTTAGACATATGATAACTTGTAAAACGGGACATTCTGCATAATGAGTACTTTTGCTTTTGTTACTTTAAGTATATTTTGATGCCAATACTTGTACTTTTACTCAAGTAAATTTTGAATACCGTACATTTACTAGTAACAGTATTTCTTACATTGCAGTATTGGAGTACTCCACCACTGTAAAGGTAATACGTATACGCACACACACACGCACGCACGCAAGCACGCACGCACGCACGCACGCACGCACGCACGCACGCACGCACGCACGCACGCACGCACGCACGCACACACACACACACACACACACACACACACACACACACACACACACAGGGCATGGTTTCCTAGCAACCCCTAGTTAGTGGGCCTACCTAGGGAGTGATGCTCTTTTCACTTACATCAGGTGTTTGCCCGCCATGCTCACTGCCAATGACCCTGTGGTGACCCTGAAACCCTCCCACCCACGTAATCCTTTTAGCCAAAAAGAGTTATTAATATCACAACAAAACTGTTATTTTTACCCATTGTTTAATGTTTAATGTGTCCACCCTGAAATGTGGAGGCCATGGGTTCAATCCTTGGCCGGGTCATGCCAAGGACTATACAAATGGGACCAAATGCCTCCCTGATTGGCACTCAGCATCAAGGTTTGGATTGAGTCCCTGTGACATACTAGCGTCATGTCCAGGGGGTGTACCTGGACATGAGGTCTCCCGCCCTATGGGCCACATGGCTCGGGAACCGTTGGTCCCCAAGGCTACTTACTTACTTAAAACAGTTATCAATATACGATAATACTTTATTGTCAGCTCACACGGAAATTTGTCTTGTGACCCAGCAGCCATGCATGTATGCAACACATATACACACATTTGACATAGCACAGAAAACAAAAACTAAATTACGTACATAAAAAACCTAAAGACAAGAGTCAACCGCTCAGCCTACCCCTGGTCAAACTCCCGATTAACCCTCAAAGTTGACTGACAAAGGACCTCTTCAGTCTGACTTTATGTATGCTGGAACACCGTATCTCCTTCCTGAAGGCAGCAAACTACAGTAAATTCTCCATACAAAACATGGCTAGTGCTTGAAGTGATATCCCATGCCAATCTTAGAACAGTGGTTCTCAAACTTTTACGTGCCACGGACCCCCACCTGAAAATATGTAGTGCCAGGGACCCCCCAGAAGCAAAGATTTAAGTTCAAAATGTTTGACTTTTTAAATGTTTCTTTTTAAAGATTTGCACACATTTTCGATATTTTTGAATCGCCAAAGTATAAAATATGGATAAAGTGATTAAAATGATTGTGATTTGTGACACTTTATTAACTAATTATGCTGGGGACCCCCTGGTACCCCCCCCCAAGGACCCCTGGAGGTCCCCAGACCCCACTTTGAGAACCAATGCCTTAGAATACTGTTATTATACGTAGAGGTGGACATAAGTCACAAGTATCCAAACATACAAATACTCAAGTAAAGTATATAGGTACTCGAGCAATGTACTTTGTTACTGTCCACCAATGTTAATATCAACCCAAATCAGTTATTAACATCTCAGAGGCTATTCTCCTGCATCCATGTTCTCCTGTGTATTCATTTAGCTCTTTCTGCCTCTCATTCATGAGTTGTTACTTTAATAATTTACCCAAAAATGTAGCCTTGCGGGTCTCATGTAATCTGAGAGTGTAAAATTGGGCCCAAATGGACCTGTAAGGGTCTCATGTGGTCTGAGAGTGCAAAAAAAATAAATAATAATGGTTGAATGAATACAGGATTTTAGTGTAGACTGGCCTCCCTTGTTGGGAGTGTTAGTGGATAGCGCGGTTAAAGAACCAGAAGTATTGTGTTGGTCAGCAGATATAACACTGTGACGTTTACTTTATACTGCATATTTTTTTGAAACTTTTTAAAGTGAAAGTGTTTCTGTGCAGTTTATAAACACTGACCCAATGAAAAGTACTAACAAGAGCTTATGAGTAAATAATTACTATGTTGGATCCATCAGAACAAAGGCTCTTTTTTTCCATTTCCTGAAAAGTAACAGTTTTGGACATTACTATGCAAGGTTTCCACCCGACAGCAACCATACATAACACCTGTGAGGTTTGTACTGCATATGAGTCAGTTTGGAAGTGGGATAGCAGGGCTGATTGGTCTGAGATCCAACAGGATGGGCGGTTGGCCCAGTTGGTGTCCTGTCACACACTGAGCCAGCAGGACACACACTAATCTACTGTACTGTGGTGTGTGTGTGTGTGTGTGTGTGTGTGTGTGTGTGTGTGTGTGTGTGTGTGTGTGTGCGTGCGTGCGTGCGTGCGTGCGTGCGTGCGTGCGTGCGTGCGTGCGTGCGTGCGTGCGTGCGTGCGTGCGTGCGTGCGTGCGTGCGTGAGAGAGAGAGAGAGAGAGAGAGAGTGGGAGAATGGCCTCTTTTCTCCTGTGCCTGACTGAAACTGAGGACTGAGTACGTCCTCATGTGATCCGGTGATCGATGCAGGTCTCTCTAGAGGTGCCTTTCACACCGCTCCCTCTGCTCTCTAAAGGCTAATATAATACTTTGTTCCGTGTCATCCGTACAAAAAGAGCTGCATGTTCAACCGTAAAATGTGTCACAGCGAAACGTGAAAAAAAACAATATTCGTCAGCGAAACACACCGACAATTTTCAGTTGGATGTAATGTCTGACGGTTCCCAATCTTTTTACCTCGAGGCCCAAAAGAGAAATTTGATGGCTGCCTGGGACCAAACTAGTTATAGATGTGAAAATATCACATCTATAACGCGATGCGACGCGTTGTGAGCTTGTAGATCTGTATCATGTAGGTATTAACTGACGACCCATAAAAATGTGTTCACGACCCACAAATGGGTCCCGAGCCAGTGTTTAGGAACCACCGGACTAGACAGCCGCATGACTGGAAAAAATGAACCTACAGTGTAGCTTCTCAATTCTGGGGTGAACATTCAGCGTAAATAGCGATGAGCTGTGAGCTTGTAGATCGGCTATTTTCAGCAACTAGAGATCTACACTTATCGCTGAGTCATACTGTAGTAACATGAGCGTGACGATGTGGTCCGCCGGCCCGCCCGCCCTGTCTGTCTACCTGTGTCCCTTCTATGCCCATACTGTATATGGAGATCTCTGTATCTGTCAGTATCAGATTTGTTTATGGTTATGTCTGAGACATAGTGACATTGCCTATATATGGGCATATCGGGTTTGTTTATGGTTATGTCTGATTCAGAGTGACGTGGCCATGGTCCTGCCTATATATGGGCGTATCGGGTTTGTTTATGGTTATGTCTGATTCAGAGTGACGTGGTCAGTCAGCCAGCCAGCCAGTCAGTTAGTCAGTTTGTATGTGACTCACTCACTCGCTCGCTCATTCACTCACTCACTCTTCTCTTCACTTTTTTTTAAAAAGTTTGAATATTTAGAAACACAAATCTTGTTAACACAAATCTTCTGTTATGGAAGTCCCTGCACAAAATATTTTCAGATGGGGGTCTGCGGCTTAATACAGTTTGACATGAAGATGTTTGGGAACCACTGGCACAGACCTATAGTGAAACTCATAATGTGGTTAAGGCTGTGTCCTTTAGCTAGAGTTAAACCCTCCAAATCACCCTGCACAGTTCAAACACAAGGCACCCTCGTGGCTCTTAAGCAAAGAGGGAATTTAGGAAGATCTGACTTTGATCAGCGCAGCTTGATCAGTGCACTGAAAGCTACAAGTTGAAGGGTAAACGGCCTTTCTTCATCCATTCTTCATGAAAATAGTCTAAAAGGGTCCACTGTGTGCATCTCAAACTAGCTCATAGTTAACAGAGATTTTAACAGAGATCTTTCATATCAAAGTTAGTGTTGCAATTGTAATGTATATTAATGCTATTTAATTATGTTTATTATTAACAGTGTTTTGTATTGTATGTCAGTTGTGGACCCCAGTAAGTCTAGCTGACTGCCATATATGTTTTTATTTTGTCTGTAAAGCAACTTTGAGTACCTAGAAAAGCGCTATATAAATCGTATGTATTATTATTATTATAGCATAAACTAATGGGGATCCTTTAAAATCTTTTACAAGGGGTCATTTCATTCACTGTTATTATCCAAAGTATTTCTTATTTCAGCCTTAAGAGCAAATTAAAGTCAGGTCAGTGGGGGTGGGGATGGGATAAAAGATTAACAGTCCATTCACCAGAAGGGTTTGTTAACAGTCTTTCAGCAGCCTACTCACAACATTTTATCCTTCATTAACGGAGCTGCAGAGGACAGAATGAGATTTACCCCCATGCTCTCAGGGCAGAGAGGGCACAGTCTCTTCCTCACACTGACGCTGGTTGTTGACATTGGGGGGGATAAATCCAGCTGAATCAATACAAGCTTTTCCTCCAATCGATTGGTCCATTCAACCTCGCCCTCGTCCCACCCAGAGCCTCTTCCGCCATGCTGACCCTTTGTGTCACCTGTGAGCTCCATTTATTAATCTATCTTACATGTGGTAATATGGTTTATTAATCAATCTGTGTGGTACTATCGGGTTCACCACTGTGAACAATGAACAATTATGTATGTACTGGCCATTGTGTTTTCACCTTAACAGTCTAAAAAGATTATATGAGATAGCTTTAATGAACATACGTTAAGATTCATGCTTAATTGATACGGTATTAAACCTAAACAGCCTGGTTTGCTAATATGCTACTGTAATATCCATTTCATTTTTAAAATAACAGTAACGTTCCACATATCATACATAATTCAACAATGCATCAACAATATATACACTTTTCTAAAGTGTGAAAAAACAGAGGAACACGTTTCTGGTCAACAAATCAAAACAATGTTTGCAACTACCCGGTTGGTGTCCTGTCACACACTGAGCCACCAGGACAATATGTTGTAGTATTTTGTATGTTATGATATGCTATAATGACTTTAATGTTCATATCATATAAAAAGAAAACTCAGTAAGTACCTCATGAAAAAAGGTTACGCTATGATACGTTGCGTTGCGTTGCGTTGCGTTGCGTTGCGTTGCGTTGCGTTGCGTTGAGTTATGTCACAGTACATCACGTCATGTCACATTCCACTCCCGTCATTCCATTATATTGTTTATAATGTTAGACATTATTGTAAAGTGAGCATCAACCTGGTCAGTCGTTAATGATATCACATTAGAGTCTCCGTGCCAGTAGAGAGTGATCACACATCTAAACAGTTTGAATTATGAATGAAAATACTGCTGTGATGTTGTGATGTGTTGAGATTGAAAACTATTGTGCCCTGCATGGATGACAGTGTTGTGTTTCCATCACTTGATCAGGGAGCTCGGCAGCACTGGTCTTTGGTTATTTCTGTCCTTCCTCTGGGATGAACGAGACCCCACACTGGAGAGGAGCCCGGGTAAAGGAGACCCCACAATGCCGGAGAGGAGCCTGGGTAATGAGGCTTGTGTCTTTCCTACCCCAACAGGTCACGGGTCAAGCTCGGAAATGTAGGGGAAATGGATATCAGGTCCTCAGGGAAAAATATTTCTATTGTGCGTCTGTGAGTTGGTGTGTGGAGGTGGCACCCAACCTCCACACACCATTTGATTTAGATTTCATCTAATTTGTGTGTTTTTGTGTGTTTTGTATCTTTATACCATATTATAGTGCTGTCATATGATTGCCCCCCTCTCTCTCTCTCCATCAGGACCTTTACTGGACCTAACTGTTGTTTGTTGTCACTGTATTATCTTCACCCTCACCAAGAAACCATTACAACTCTTATATAAACATTCACCCACACACATGTGACCCCGTGCCACCGTTGATGGGCTGTAATGGGGCGTCTGGCACTACTAATTATCATTAGATAAATATGCAATAATGCTAGTGGGCACGCAGAAGAGTGACCTCAGCATAGCACAAAGGCTTGACATGTTTCAAATCCTCCCTTGTCCCGCTGGCTGAGATCTTTTTTTTATTTATTTTTTGTTAGACTCAGACAGAGAACAATGAATCTCTTCATGCTTTTCATGTCTCTCTGTAGGGGTCATGACTCGTAGAGGTCTGCATAGTGGGTGGATGTGTGTGCACTGTGTGTGTGTGTGTGTGTGTGTGTGTGTGTGTGTGTGTGTGTGTGTGTGTGTGTGTGTGTGTGTGTGTGTGTGTGTGTGTGTGTGTGTGTGTATATATATATACTGTATATACACACACATGCAGGTGTGCGTCCCGTCCATATGGGCTCTCACCCACATGTAACTGTGTGTGTTATTACCTATAATTATGTGTGTGCTTGTTGTTGTATTATATGCTGCACTTTGTGAGGTTTCTTTGTTTTTTTCCCACAGTGTGGAGGTGAAAGGGGGTGGGGCGGGGGGGGGGGCATGCAGGGGTGCGTGTGAGGAGGTGAAGGAGCCGGGAGGGGGCGGGGTGCCGGGGTGGGGTGGGGTGGACGGGGTGAGGAGGTGTACCTCCCTTCTCGGTTCACGGTGGGAATGAGGCAGGCAGTAGGTGGAGGTCTGGCCAGGGATTAGCTCTCCTGTCTGTACTGATCCTGGGACTGCGGCACGGCCGCTCCCCACTTCCCTGTTAATGTAAACACGATCAATGTGTTTGTTCTGAGACCTGAGCAACTACAAGGAGAAACCAAGACCACAGGCCAGCGGGGCTTAATTCTTGCATTGCTGCCTTTTTCTTTCCTTTCTCTCTTGCATCCCGTCTCCTTCACCATGTCCACTTTTAAGCCTGATTTATACTTTGTTGTACACCGGCGTCGCACACTGAAAATAGCCGACGTACAAGCGACGCGCCGTCGGCTTGTAGGTCGCCTATTTTAGGTGCGTAATGACACTGTCGTACGAAGGAACATAAATTTGCCTTTTTTTCCTTCTCACAAATGTTGAATTCTCCTGCCACAATGTCTCTCTTTCTTGTCGCTGTAAAGTCTGTTTGTTCTGTTCTTTTCTCATATCTGTTCTTGTTCTTGTTCCCCTGAGTCGCATCCTCTCAGTGTCACACAGGGGTGATGTCACATCCTCTCAGTGTCACACAGGGGTGATGGACTCTGGTTAGCCCATCCCAGCATTTAGCGCAGACTCTTGGAAATACTTGTACAAAAATGATGCTTCAGTATCTGTTGTCCAATCAATGAACAGAGTCCAATGTATTTATGACATTATTCCATCCTTATTTCGACTTACAAAGACTGAGTCAGAGATGATAGCCTAGTTGAGGCTTGACGATTTCCTTGATTCCTCCTCATTGGCTTTTGCATTGGTGTTGCATTGTTATCGCAGAGAAATACCAATTTTGGGGTTTCTTCTCATCAACACCAAAGTGCCGATGAACGTGTCTTCACACATTCATCTTGTTGAAGTTTTTTTCTCATCTCATCTCGTGTCGTCTCAGAGACATGGTTAACTGAGTTAAAGTTTGAAAAACATCATTATTCTACCAAGTTTCTCTGTCATATTGAAGATTTGAGAAACTTTTTCCGGAAGATAGGCTACTCACTACGGTGCCTATAATTTTGGTAGAAACATATACAGTATATACACTTTTGTTCTCTGCCTCTCTTTTGCTAAAGCGGCACTATGTACATTTTTTTAAATGAGTAAAATTGTGTCCAATCTGTATGGTAGACTAGAGTATGTTACAATATAACTTACACAATTGGGGTGGTTGTATTTTGTCTCCCCGCTCTTCTATTGAGACATTTTGATCGTGTCAAAGGTCATGCAGGATCTGACTGAATTTTTACCCAATGGTCAAGATTCAATTTATCCCCTGGTCAAGCATGCAGGCTCTATTAGCTCAATGGTAAACATTTCAGGACTTGCACAGGAAACCGTGGTCAAATCCGGGGTAGAAGGAAGGAAAGTTGCCTAGCGCAGTTTTAATTTATACTTTGTCGTACGATGGCGTGGTTGTGCCATGAAAATAGCAGCTCTACAAACTCACAGCGTGTCGTGATAAATCATTTCCTTTACAGTATATGGATCCCCATTAGCACTAACTTGCATGAGCATGGCTATTGTTCCTGGGTTCCATCACACAAACAATACAATCATACAAAACAATATACAATAGAATCAGGTACATATTATAGCAAAATATACAATATTGACGTTCTTTCAGAAATGTACAAATGTACAATCTTTAACATTTCATAACAAGGAAAAAAGGGTTTCACTTATTGATTCCATATAGCAAGGCTTTTAAAGTAGAGTTCTTTCACCCCACCCAAATCCCAAATCTGTCAATGTTCCTTATTCCATTCCTCCACAGCATGCAGTTCTAATGACCTCTCACCCGGAACGACTTATTGCATCATCCCCTTTACTTTTAATGGCACAGTTTTAGGCCGTCAAGGGAGAGTGATATCATTCATATTTGATGAGCATCTCAACGCTCCAGTCCACAAGCTTCTATACTGTAGCTACTGTATACTCACAGAGAAACGCTATTCAAGGTTTGTTTTGGTGAAGATTTGGGCTTTCATGTCCCCATCAAGGTCAGGTTCAAGTAGACCTTTCATGTACTGTGTATATGCGTGTGCTTGCTTGGGTCTGTACATTTGTGTGCGTGTGTGCATGCGTGTGTGTGCGTGCATGCATGCGTGCTTGTGCGTGTTTATTTTTTCAGTCTGTTTCTTAAAAAAGAAAATGGGATTTCATCTGTTCTGTCCTTGATGTGCAGCAGATATGACTGACATGAAAACGTCTTGACAGTGGTTGAACTGAGGACACACACAGACACACACAACACACTGACTTAAAGTCTTCATAACAACTGTTACGTTCCACTATGGTTGCTACTGTGGTTTTGTCCTGTCTATCTCTCCCCTCTGTCACTCACTACAGGCCTGAAGCCACCAACCCATCAGCTGTCAATCAAACTGTTACCTGGCCCCACCCTCATCCAATCACCACCATCTGCTGCCTATAAAAGGCTGGGTTCCACCACAGCTCAGTCTCTCACCAGCATTCCACCTGAAAGCATCTAATTCCCAGAGCTAACCTTAGCACCTTAGAAAGTGTTCTACAGTTAAACTTGCTTTGTGTATGCAGCTGCCTTGGGACAGGAAAGACAGAGGCCTCTATACGTAGCCATCACGTAGGAAGAACATTGTTAAGCACACTAGGTAGGGGTGTTTGCCACCTATGTATTTTGACACTGGTCATTGTTAGTGTAGTTAGGTAGGCAGTCTTTTGTTTTATACTAATGATTTAGTTAGGTAGTTAAGCTGTCTTTTGTTCCCTAGCTGTTTTGTTGTTTTGGCAACACCCGAGTCCCCTGGTAGTGGCTTACTTTTGTTTTGGTTAAAACCTCATGCCCTGTGCATGCTGAATTGTACATATTGTAAATAATACTGCTTGAGGAGTAAAAGCACATAGCACCTTTTGCTCAAACCATTGTTTCGCCTCCATTATTTGCACACCTTTGTTCAACAACCTGTTTTCCATCCTTGTTACAAACCCAAACCCTAACCCTAAAGGGTTTTCGTAACATAATTGGGGGCTCGTCCGGGATTGTTGAACACTAGAGGTGCAAATAAATAACTATTTAAAAGTACTGGTATTACACTGCAGGAGTGGCATTGCATTTTGAAAATGTAGTGACTACTTGTAGCACTATGGCTTCTGGTTTCTATTTGAAACATTTTGTGGCCAGTCCTACGCTCAAAGCTTTCGACCTATGTTGGAAATCAGATTTGATTTTGATAGCCGAACATTTTGGCATACCAATCAGTAGCCTGTCTCTTAAAAGAGAGATTAAACCAGTGGTGCTGGACCATTTAGTGGACAAGGGTGTCTTGGTGCGTTCTCCGGAGGCAGGGCCGGGTGGTGCAGCCCTCCCTGAAACTGTGGAGACGGGGGGGTCACCAGCTGCCTCGCCGAAGGGGGACCCCATGGCATTCTCACCGACCTCAACAGGGTCATTGGATAGTGCGAGGCTTAAGATGCGTCTGGCCCACATGAACAGTGAGCGGGAGGATAGAAAGGAGAGGGCTGAGCACGAGCACAAGCTCGCAATACGCAGGCTCGAGCTGGAATTCCAGCTGGAGACGGCCATCAGGCTGCGTAAAATGGACCTTGAGTCTAGCCCGTCACAAACAGTGGCAGCAATCATCTCCCCCGCTCCTGTTCTTTCTTCAATCGGGGCAGTGCCTGCCACTACTGCCAATATCGGTACACCCACTACCTCTACAGCACCACCAGGTAAATCAAATTTGTTCAAACACATAGAACTCCCTCCCTTTCGGGAGTCGGAGGTAGATGAATTTTTCACGACCTTTGAGCGTCTTGCTAGCGTGCTAAATTGGCCAAAGCAAAATTGGACCACCTTACTCCAGTGTAAACTAACTGGTAGAGCACAACATGTAATGGCCTCCTTGCCTCTTGCCGACAGCCTCGATTATGAGATATGTAAGACTGCCGTTCTCCGTGCATACGAACTGGTGCCTGAGGCATACAGGCAAAAGTTTAGAAGCTTTAGGAAAAGTTCCACTGATACTTTTAGTATGCCAGGGAGAAGGGAGTCCTGTTCGATAAGTGGTGTGCTGCTTGTAACGTTAATGATTTTGCAACCATCAGACAGCTAGTCCTGCTAGAGGAGTTTAAGAAATGTGTTCCGGAACGATGTGTGGTCCATCTTAACGAAAAGGTCTCTCTGGTTGCTGACGCAGCAGTGTTTGCTGATGAGTACATGTTAACCCATAAGGATGTGTTTGGGAAACCTCGTGCTAAGAGTCCTTCTGCGTCTGGTGCACGCCCAGATAGTCGCACCTCTCCTGTGCGCACTAAGGAGGAGAGAGAATGTTATTATTGCCACACTAAGGGTCATGTTGCGAAGGATTGTTTTCAGTTGAAAAGGAAGAATGGTGGTTCCACCAGACCTGCTAATCCAAAAGCTATGGGTTTTGTCAGGACAGTTCCTGAGCAGCAGGCCCCCAACAGCCCTGTTCGTAATTACAGTGATGGTTTCAAGCCATTCACCTTTGAGGGCATGGTGTCTTTGGTTGGAGAATCCAGTACTAGAAAGGCAATTCGTGTTGAGAGACACTGGGGCAGACCAGTCATTCCTGTTGACCGATGTGTTGCCTCTGTCAGATGCATCGTTTTCTGGATCATACAGTATCACTCAGGGAATTTATATGAGTTTCATTAAGGTTCCACTACACCATGTGCTCCTTGACACAAAACTGGTGTCTGGCTGTTTTAAAGTAGCTGTGCGCCCTGTGTTGCCTGTTCCTGGTATAGACCTAATAATGGGTAACGACATTGCTGGTGACAAGGTATATCCAGTGTTAGAGGTTACTGAGCACCCTGAGGCACAGGCTATGCCATGTGGCTCAGAAACCGGTCCAGTTATCTTCCCTGCCTGTGTGCTTACACGTGCACAGAAACACAAGTGGGGTGAGCCTGTTGACTTGTCAGACTCCATCTTAGCCACTCCGCTTTCTACTGATGTTCCTCCCCAAGGTCCAACTGTTCAGGCAAAGGTAAAATGTGACAAGTCAGTACATATGCCTTCCATTAAGCTCCCAGTTTCTCGTAAACAGATAGTTGCTGCACAGAAAACCGATCCCTCTCTAGACCATTGCTTCAACTTGGCTATTTCTCCTGTGGCTGCCAAGGGTAAGCCAATAGCTTACTTTGTTGAAGATGACTTGCTAATGAGGAGATGGTCGTTGCCTGCTGCAGCCGGCATGGATTGGGGTGTGGTGACACAGGTGGTTGTGCCTACCCCCTTTCGCCACCAAGTGCTGTCACTGGCACACGAGACCCCTTGGTCTGGCCACTTAGGAATCACAAAAACTTACAACAAGGTGTTGAAACATTTCTTCTGGCCTAAGTTGAGGACCTCTGTTGCCCAGTTTTGCAAAACTTGTCATATCTGTCAGATAACAGGTAAACCTAACCAAACCATCCCCGCAGCTCCTCTCTGTCCTATCCCAGTAATGGGCGAACCTTTCAGTCACGTCATAGTGGATTGTGTTGGACCACTACCTAAGTCCCGTACTGGAAATCAGTATCTCCTGACTCTAATGTGTACGGCCACCCGATTTCCCGAGGCTATTCCTCTTCGCACTATTACTGCGAAAGCAGTTATTAAGGCCATGACAAAGTTTTTCTCTACACACGGGACAGGAAATTAGTACCAAGGTACTAATTTCCTGTCCCGTGTGTTCAAACAAGTTCTAGGGTCTCTCGGAATTGAGCACAGAGTCTCTTCCGCCTACCACCCTGAGTCACAAGGGGCACTAGAACGTTGGCATCAGACATTCAAGTCAGTGCTGAGGAAACATTGTCTGGAAGTGGGTAGTGCTTGGGATGAGGGTGTGCCTTTTGCCTTGCTGGCACTACGAGAGGCTGTTCAGGAGTCATTGGGCTTCAGCCCCTCAGAGCTGTTTTTTGGTCACACAGTGCGAGGTCCACTTCAGGTTCTGAAAGAGCAAATCCTGTCTCCTGACAAATTCACTAAGACTACGAACATATTGAAATATGTGAGCCAGTTTAGAGTGCTTAAGTAGGGCTTGCGCTCTAGCTAAAGAATCACTTGCCACCTCCCAGAGTACTATGAAGAAGCGCTATGATAGGAGTGCTGTTGCACGATCCTTTTGTGTTGGAGATCAAGTGTTGGTCTTACTGCCTATTCCAGGTTCTGCATTGTCCGCTCGCTTCTCAGGTCCTTACTCGGTGGTGGAGAAGTTGAGTGACACCGATTATGTTATCTCTACTCCCGAACGCAGGCGCAGCACCCGTGTTTGCCACATCAATATGCTCAAGTTGTACCATGCCAGAGCTCCAGATCCAGCTGAGTGATGTTCCACTTGTTTCAGCTGTAGCTTCAGTTTCCACCGTGTTTAACACTGCTCCGGATGATGATGGTCTTAAGCTTAGATATGCACCTCAGCAGTGTGCCAGGCTGGCTAATTCAGAGATATTGGCAGACCTGTCTTCCCATCTTGCCCACTTGCCCGTAGAACAACGTGCGAATGTTACTCAGTTAATTACAGAGTATTCAATGCTCTTTAATGACACCCCTACTCGCACCTCAGTAATAGAGCATGACATAGTTGTGAGTAATCCTACACCCATTCGACAGCCACCAAGCGGGCAGCCATGAAGAAGGAAGTACAGTATCTTTTAAGTAATGGTCTAGCAAGACAGAGTTCCAGTCCTTGGAGTTCACCTTGCTTGTTGGTGCCAAAATCTGATGGTACTCCTAGGTTCTGCACTGACTTTCGCAAGGTCAATGCAGTCACAGTACCAGACTCCTATCCCCTCCCATGGATGGAGGACTGTATTGATAATGTTGGCTCAGCTCAGTTTGTGAGCAAACTTGATCTGCTGAAAGGTTATTGGCAGGTCCCCCTAACAGCCCGTGCCTCAGAGATATCTGCGTTTGTCACTCCCGATGATTTCCTGCAGTATGATGTGTTAGCTTTTGGCATGCGAAATGCTCCTGCCACTTTTCAGAGGCTAGTTAACATGGTGTTATCTGGTATTCCCCACTGTAATGCTTACTTGGATGACTTGGTCATCTATACAGACACCTGGTCAGAACACATCCACATCCTCAGAATGGTGTTTGACAGGTTGAGGGAAGCTACGTTAACTGTGAACCTGCAAGGGACCAATGCTGTTGAACAGCATGTCTAGGACACAAGGAAGTAGTCCACCTTCCCCAGGGTACAGGGCCGGCCCTAGGATTTTCGTGGCCCTGAGCAAGATTTTTTTTGGTGCCCCCCCAAACACCCCCATTATAAAATCATTGTCATTTTTCATTGCATACTAAAATAATAACGCTAGTTTTTGGATAGGAGATGCATGACATCATTACAATATGAAAGTAAAAATTAAAAAAAAAATGTTTTGGCCCGAAGCGACCGCTTATGTTTCTTATGGCAGCGGCCGGCCCTGCCAGGGTACCCAGTCATGGTGCATGTCTTCCCACTGCCCGTAACGCCATAAGTAAACAGCAGACCTGTGTGTGCAACAAGCAATATCCCAATTCAGTATAGACCCCTTAACAGACGACGTCACACTGATAAGAACCAGTATGCGTGCAACCAGTATGCTCTTAATGAAACCCATTCTATCAGGTCTCGCTAGGACGCGCCTCACTAGCCAACACACAAGAGGGGGTTGGGGTGTGCTGAAACCAGCGCACCCCGAAACAACAGGTTGAGAATTGATTGCGTGAAACAATCACCTGTGCGTCCAGTCTCAATGTTAGTAAACAAATAATTGGTCTATAGTGATCCTCAAAACGCATCATAACCTTTCCTCAGTTATGGCTCCTTTAACCAGCTTGCTTAGTGCTACTAGACAGTTTGTCTGGTCCTCGGAGTGTCAGCATGCCTTCGAAACGGCCGAAGCGTTACTATGCAGTGCTCCTATTCTCGCTGCCCCAGACTTTGCCCTGCCCTTCAAAATAGAGGTAGATGCAAGTGACTTGGGGGCTGGGGCTGTATTGCTTCAAGAAAGTGCTGATGGAATTGATCACCCCGTCTGTTTCTTCTCTAGAAAGTTTACTAAGCGGCAGTTTAATTATTCCACTATTGAGAAGGAAGCGCTGGCCTTATTGTTGGCATTGCAACATTTTGAAGTGTATGTTGGGTCGAGCTCTGTACCGGTGGTAGTATACACTGACCACAACCCATTGGTTTTCCTGGCCAGAATGTACAATCAGAACCAGCGGTTAATGAGGTGGGCCCTCATTATCCAAAACTATAACCTAGAAATGAAGCATAAGAAGGGCGTAGAGAATGTTCTGGCCGATGCGTTGTCACGTGCATAAGTGTACGTTTTTTTTGGTAAGTTTATATATATATATATATATATATATATATAGATCTATAGACATAGATATATCTATCTACGGTCAGAACAAACTTAGTGTAAGTTCGTTGTTGGTGGGCGTGTTACGTTCCACTATGGTTGCTACTGTGGTTTTGTCCTGTCTATCTCTCCCCTCTGTCACTCACTACAGGCCTGAAGTCACCAACCCATCAGCTGTCAATCAAACTGTTACCTGGCCCCACCCTCATCCAATCACCACCATCTGCTTCCTATAAAATGCTGGGTTCCACCACAGCTCAGTCTCTCGCCAGCATTCCACCTGAAAGCATCTAATTCCCAGAGCTAACCTTAGCACCTTAGAAAGTGTTCTACAGTTAAACTTGCTTTGTGTATGCCGCTGCCTTGGGACAGGAAAGACAGAGGCCTCTATACATAGCCATCACGTAGGAAGAACAGTGTTAAGCACACTAGGTAAGGGGTGTTTGCCACCTCTGTATTTTGACACTGGTCATTATAGGCAGTCTTTTGTTTTATACTAATGATTTAGTTGGGTAGTTAAGCTGTCTTTTGTTCCCTAGCTGTTTTGTTTGTTATTTTGGCAACACCCGAGTCCCCTGGTAGTGGCTTACTTTTGTTTTGGTTAAAACCTCATGCCCTGTGCATGCTGAATTGTACATATTGTAAATAATACTGCTTGAGGAGTAAAAGCACATAGCACCTTTTGCTCAAACCATTGTTTCGCCTCCATTATTTGCACACCTTTGTTCAACAACCTGTTTTCCATCCTTACAAACCCAAACCTAGACCCTAAAGGGTTTTCGTAACGACATACGGTACTATCAATCCATTCGATTTGATTTCGCTTTATGAATACTTGATACCAACTCTGCACTGTATACATGCTGCCTTTTAGAAGAAATCAATCACAATCTGAAATAGTATGCATACTGTATCTCTCAATGTGATACCCGATGAAGACTGTCACAAGGCAAACCTGCGTTCTTTGTTAATAAAGGATGTTTAACCTGCAAATTAGAATGCCATGGTCTTCTCCAGGACGGCCTATTTTAGTTCAACATATTGTTCTGAATTTAAATTATGTGTAATTATTGTCTCCTATTTTAATGACACCCTCAGTAGGCAGGATGCAAGTGCAGGCAAACAGTTTATTTTAGTAGGTCCAAGCTGAAGCGCAAAATGTAGCCAAGGGGAAAATAGAGTTCAGCAACAAAAGTCAAAGGAAAGAGTTAGTTACAGATGGAACTGTGAGGGGATGCTAGCAACTCACAATGGAAGGGAAAACAGGGGTAAGGGACTGAAGACCAATGGTGATAATTAACTAAGTACATTTACTCAAGTACTGTACTTAATGACAATTTTGAGGTACTTTTACTTTACTGGAGTATTTCCAATTGTCTATACTTCTACTCCATACATCTCAAAGACAAATATTGTACTTTTACTCCACTGAAATTATTTCGCAATGTGTTGTGAGCTTGTAGATCTGCTATTTTCAAAAGATTTAGTACTTTTACTTTTGGTATGTATATTTTGATGCCAATACTTTTGTACTTTTACTCGTAACATTTTTAACACAGGCCTTTTAGATAATTGTGGTATTGCTACTTTTACTTAAGTAAAATATCTGAGTAGCCTACTTCTTCCACTATTGCTGAAGACGATGATTGGTGATTGGCTTATTACAAGGATAGTTCATGAAGGACAGGTGAGAGGAATGTGGAGTGGCCGGCTCTCATTGGCTGATGGGAAGGAAGTAGGTAAAACACTGATTTCTTCCAGAAATGATGTTGCGTTGATTTCATAACATCATTCTGTTTGAGCTACTGGACCAAACAAAGCTTGTTTTGATACTTTCTGTATTCAGTTTAAGTATGTTCTAAACTGAAGTATTAATGACTGCTATATTGGCACATTAAGTGCAATTTGACTCTCTCGGGACAACTATGTTCTAAGTGGAATATTTGCTGTTTTCCAAGAGATGAATCATAATTGGCAAGTATTGCATATTATACAATTTACTCATGTATTGTAATATTTATGTTTGATATAATATCACAATTTAACATTTTGTATTAATAATGC
Source organism: Gymnoscopelus microlampas (assembly GCF_963454915.1). NCBI lineage: Eukaryota > Metazoa > Chordata > Actinopteri > Myctophiformes > Myctophidae > Gymnoscopelus > Gymnoscopelus microlampas. The sequence goes on from NC_139958.1 coordinate 16,134,207, forward strand.
ATGTTAGCCAGTTTAACCCCTGATGGCCTATTTGAGCAAGTTTTAAAAAAAAAACATAATTTGTCAAAAGGAAGCAAAGATTTCTGATCTACTCGGTCACAACGTTGTGATCAGGTATTTTTGCTAATTATTGTACAGATAAGTTAAGTATATAGTGATGCCTACAGCAGTGGTTCTCAACCTTTTTTGGATCAGGGCCCACTTGAAAATCATGAAAGCTTTAACTTTTTGCAGCCTATTAGCCGTGTTAAATGGTCAGATGGGTGGGCTCTGCGTGCACTTTCAGAGCATGTTTCTTTCAATGACCAATCGATCGATTGTGTTCCACCTTAGATCAATGAAACTAACAAAGTACCTCTATCTTATCTGGGGGACCCACTTGCAATACCCTCGTGGCCCACCAGTGGTTACCGGCCCACAGGTTGAGAATCACTGGCCTATAGTATGTCTGCATCATTATTATCATGTCTGTGTGTTTCAGCACAACGCTAGACGTCTTACTTTAACACATTGGCCCTCCACAACCTTTTGATGGTTTGCCTTAGTCAGAGGAGACTTATTTCTAAAGGTTGAGCTTGCTTATTCCCGCCCCCCCCCCCCCCCCTTCTTCCCTTCCCCGCGATGTCTTATGGGAATTGCGGTCTAACAATAGAATCTCGGTGGAAGCAGATGAAGCCGTGCTGCCTGCTGCACCAGGCACCGGTCTGCGTTCTGTGACTTGTGGGCCCAGGAACATTTGTTCTCCTTCATCTTTCGTTATGTGTGGGATGAACAGTCTCCTTCCCAGGAGAAAGCAAAACTGTTTACTTCCATCCATCCATGCGCTTCATTCCTCCTGAAATCCGTCTCCATCACGCCATTCTGCTCTCTGTCTCTCTTCGTGCCTCTGAGTTTCTCCATTACCTCTGTCTATTTCTGTTATTGTTGCTGTTGGGAAAGAAACCCCGTAACTCCATGTTTCAACTTATTTTATGTTTTTACATAGATTTATGCCCTACGTCGTATTACTACAGTGTCACACAAAAATGTCAAAAATAGCTACAAGCTCACCACGTGTCGGGATGATGAGACGTGTTGTGAGCTTGTAGAGCTGCAATTTTTATGTATTTATATATATTTTTAAGTCAAAGTGGTTTTATTTTATCTACATTGGATCCATTGGAACACAGGTACTTTCTTCCATCTTCTGGAAAGTAACAGTTTTCGACATGTGAGGTTTCCTCCGGACAGCTAAGTTATTCTCTTTCGCTTCATTTTTCTTTTCTATCATCTCTTATCCTATTATGTCAGTTCTTTTTGTCTGTCATCGCACAAGAATAGCACACACAAACATGCATATACACACACACACACACACACACACACACACACACACACACACACACACACACACACACACACACACACACACACACACACACACACACACTCATATGCATACACACACACACACACACACACACACACACACACACACACACACACACACACACACACACACTCATATGCATACACACACAGGGAGAGAGTGAAAAATAATGAGCCACAGAGACACGCACGCGCGACACACACACATACTCATCAGTTGCGGGTGTCTTTTCCCTGATGTGTTAGAAACATGTTATTACATGTCTGTCATTCTACATAACTGGGTGACATGAGAAGGTGCGTGGAGGCATTAGAAATGAATGACACCTATGATATTGAATCCGGAAACCTTGTATCTCAAAATTTCTATTAATCTCTATGAATTACAGTTAATCACAATCATTCACGTATATTGTGCACAGTTCATCATAACATTATCATGTTATATTAATTGTGCCTAGGACTTCCCTGTGAGGAACATGTTTTTTTTGTTGATTTTGAGAGCTTTTCGAGAAGCATGCCTGATGTAAGATTGCAGTAATGACCTTTAGAATGTTTACACAATTATGCATGTTGAGCAAGAGGGCAAAACAGTGTCTGTTTAGTTTTTCCAGATGTTTTGCTGTTGAGCAAGAGGACAAATGAGTGTGTGATTTGTTTTTCTGTCATTCCGTTTCCTGAAAAGTAATGGTTTTGGACCTACAAGGTTTCCACCCGACGTCTATGATATACTGGAGATAATCACTCTGCGGTGGGAAATATTTCATTCACAAACACGTGTGCACACACACACACACACACACACACACACACACACACACACACACACAGGGGTGGCAGTGGCTCGGTGGTCGCTTGGGAATGAAAGGTTCCTGGTTCGATCCCCTAGCTCCCCCTGGGTTAGTGCCGAATTGTCCTTGAGCAAGACACTTACGCCCCTAACTGCTCCCAATGGGCAAGGTTGGTGCCTTGCAGGTTTTCCTCTGCCATCGGTGTGTGTGTGTGGGTGTGGGTGAATGTAATGCATATTGTAAAGCACTTTCGGTAAAGCCAAAGGCGTATATAAAGGCACCATTTACCATTTGCGCGAGCACACACACAAACAAACACACACACACACACACACACACACACACACACACACACACACACACACACACACACACACACACACACACACACACTGGAGTCTAGACGGATGACATTTGTGTGTGTTGGGGGTTTCTGTGCAGAGCCTCTAGATCACTGTCGGATTAGCCCTCCTTCCCTATGGGAAGTTAGGGGTGCTCCTATACGCTTGTGAGAGAGAGAGAGAGAGAGAGATGAACATGCTCTGTGTGTGTGTGTGTGTGTGTGTGTGTGTGTGTGTGTGTGTGTGTGTGCTTATTTGTGTACGTGCGTGCATGTGTTATGTGCGTGTTTGTGAGTGGGTTCATGCGTGTGTTTGAGAGAGTGAGAGAGAGAGAGAGGTGGTAAAAAGGAATGAATGGACATACTCTGTGTGTGCGTGCGTGCGTGCGTGCGTGCGTATTCATGAGGTTGTGACCACGTGCATGAGGCGTGTGCACAATCCAGTGTGTAATGACATGGGACACAGTGATTAAGACTGTATAGTGAGTACACCGTCGAATCCTCAGTGACATTTGTAACTCGGAGAGTGTAACAAAATGGAACCAAATGGACCATAAGGTCGGTCAGGGTCCATTTGGTTCAATTTACTTCCATTTGTACACTCTCGGAGTTCAATTCACACTCACTTTTACAGTGTGCTGGCACCCTCCTAGGGGAGCACTGAGACGTGTAAACACCTGCTTAGTGCTTACCCTTCCCACCCCCCACTCCCACCCTGCCAGAGAACAGGATGAAGACATCAAGCGGACCCCCCCCCCCCCCCCCCCTTAACATACCATAAAATTCTCAGTGTTCATTTAAATTTAAATGAACACTAAGGATCTTGCTATGCAGACGCACACTCACAAAGCTATACTGTATACAGCGGTTCTCAAGCCTTTTCATGTCAAGGACCCCTACAATTTCATTTTGCCATGGACTGGAAACATATTTTTGTGCCAGTGACCCCCATAAGAGAAGATTTGTGTGAACATTAAAATGATTCCAAATTTTAGATTTAGAATGTTCTAATTTCCCCCCCCCTTTTTTTAACAGCTATTTTTTAATAGCCAAAGTATAAAATAGGGTTAAAGTGGTTAAACTGATGCTATAAAATAATTTGCTGGGGACTCCCAGGAACCCCATCAAGGACCCCTAGCAGTCATTCTTTACCTTTTTAATATCCAGTTTGAAATTATTTTTGTCTCTGGGACCCCCAATCTATACTGATCTTCAGTATCTTTAACTCAAGGGAAATTGTACAACATGGAAGTGGAACCAATTCATTTGGTTACACACACCCACCAAGGGTCCATTTTCGCTTCCTTCCTAACTATCAATCTTTTAGCTGGGGGACCCGTGGAACGCCCTCAAGGACACCCAGGGGGCCCCCGGACCCCACGTTGAGAACCAGTGAGATAGACCACACTGTTATTCAGATTAATATCCATCATTTCTGTCAGGCAGTTTGTCACAGGACACTTCTTGGTGTGAGCATCATTAGTCCTTTAGGCTTTGCATGGCGCTATGCCAAGTAAAGGTCCATGCTGGATGTTTCTGTACTGCATTTCCACCCGGGTTTACAACAGTGGTTCTCAACCTTTACAGGCTGCGACCCCCCCAAAATAATCATGTTTGAACTGGGGACCACCCCACCCCAATAAGCACTTGTTTGACCAGTTTTTATTGTATAGTTTGTTGATTACTTGATGCAAGTATTTCTTTCATTTAATTTCTTCATTGTGTTTGTCTTAAAAGTCCTTACATTGTCACTTTACTGTCATCTGGGGACCCCCCTGGGGGTCCCGACCCACAGGTTGAGAACCACTGGTCTACAGGACCGGTCGAACCAGTGGAACATCTTAAATCAGGGGTCTTCAATGTTTTTCAAGCCAAGGACCCCTTAGTTTAGATAAATCAGGGACCCCCCCCACTACATAATTGTAATAAACATTGTGTTGCAGATTAAACGTTTTCATAGATTTTATAGATAGCTTCATAGACTTTTTTTGACAGCACTATGATCAGTATTGTGTTAAAAATGTGTTTTGTTTGTTTACACTTTTTCTTTCTTTCTATTACAGGTGCACGTTATATTGTGTCAATACAGTAGCCTATAAGCGCTCATGAAAATGCTATTAATGGTTTGACCTTCCACGATCCACAACTCCTCGTGGCTGGCTATGTCAAAATAAAAGCATTTGTCGAACTGATGCAAACGGAAGATAACATAGACCAATTACTTGTTTACCAACATTGAGACTGGACGCACAGGTGATTGTTTCATGCACTCAATTCCCAACATATTGTTTCGGGGTGCGCTGGTTTCAGTTCATTCAACCTCCTCTTGTGTGTTGGCTATTGAGGCGCGTCCTAGAGAAACCTGACAGAATGGTGCCGGAATTTGGTGCCGGCCTGCGCGCGCATACTGGTTCTTATCAGTGTGACGTCGTCTGTTAAGGGGTCTTTAGCTTGATGGAAAATTAATTATTTTAACATTTATTTTTATTATTCCAAATGACTTTGGGGTGTCCAATCTGAAGCAAGGTGGGGACAAACCCCCCCCGTCCCCCCTGGGATTTCCGCGCCTGACCAACACAAGGATTTGACAAGATCTGTCTGTCTGTCTGTCTGTCTGTCTGTCTACAGACATTACAAACAAATGCCCTGCCAATAGCTCAAAGTGGATGTGGCAGAGTCTGTTAAAATGAGTGAACAGGATGTTATTGGACATGCTGAGTAGAGAGGTGCGCAGTGGAGCTGACAAGTCATAGGATCTGCCGTTAATTCCGGGCCACTGAGGTCTCTCAAGTGTCGCCCAGAGCTACAGCCACGCAATCTGATATAGCTGCAGTGGTGAGAATGAAGGAAAAAAACAATGTGCAGAGTCAAGGCTTCAGTGAATTTGTTTATTTTCAAGAGTTCATTTTTTTAGGTTAACTTTAACTAGGAATTTGAAGCATTTTTTTGTTCCCAATGTACAGAGGTAGAAAGTAACAAAGTACTTTATATTGAGTACTCCTTAGGTATATTTTCTGAGTATCTGTACTTTACTTGAGTATTAAGTATTTCTGGATCTTTATGACTCAACTCCACCACATTTCAAAGGCAAATCTTGTACTTTTGATTCCACTACATTTCAAGGAAGGATAGATCTAGTACATACATATGAACTAACCAGTTAAGCCCTATAGTGAAAACAGCAGATCTACAAGCTCACAACGCTGCTATTTTCCTTCCTATTTAAAAGAAAAAAAGTATTTCTGGAAAATATAAACATTTAATACAGCAATGCATTGACAAGAAAACTACCTTTTTGTATTCCTAAAATAATGTACTTTTGAATACTTAAGTATTTTTAAAAGAAAGTACTCGAGTACAAATTTGACTAGGCTAGTTGTGAAATATTTGACCGGGAGTATCCACTTTGACCCTCTTTAATCAAACTTAAGGTCTGTTTTCACCTCTGTCAGATCTCTCTCGCTGTGATGCATTTTCCGACAGCCATCAACAGACATCACTCTACAGTGGAATGAGCGCCATCGCATAGGTCGGTACTTAGAATTCACTCCATCTCCCCTGTCAATCACCGACGGCTGCATCAGATCAGAGTTTTGTCTGAGCTTTAGACTTAAGTTAGTGGAGATCAGTGTAGTCGGAGAATTCCCCCGGCCTTTTTCCATCCCCAGAAGGTCACTTTGCCGCAGGCCCTCTCTGCCGTTCCTACGCTCCAAGGGGTGCAGGGACACTAATGAGAGAGGAAGAGACAAGAAGAGAGAGAGAGAGAGAGAGAGAGAGAGAGAGAGAGAGAGAGAGAGAGAGAGAGAGAGAGAGAGAGAGAGAGAGAGAGAGAGAGAGAGAGAGAGAGAGAGAGAGAGAGAGAGAGAGAGAGAGAGAGAGAGAAAATGGGAGAGAGAGAGCACGTGTGAGAGAGAGAGGAGTCCAGATGTATGTATGTTTTAAGTTAAATACAGTATGTTAATGTGTTGTGCTGTATCTGTTCTGACACCATGACTGATGCTGTTTCTGTGAACACACTGTGTCCTGAAAACATGATCAAAAGCTGTTGACGCGTCCTCTGTGTATTTTGGCACCAGCGTGTGTGTGTGTGTGTGTGTGTGTTCGTGTGAGATTCTTTCTGTCACCACTAGCTTTAATCATTTGTTAAGGCCATGGCAGAACTTAGTGCTGACCCGCCCACGCTTACTGTATATTGTGTGTGTGTGTGTGTGTGTGTGTGTGTGTGTGTGTGTGTGTGTGTGTGTGTGTGTGTGTGTGTGTGTGTGTGTGTGTGTGTGTGTGTGTGTGTGTGTGTGTGTGTGTGTGTGTGTGTGTCGTCTTCATGTGCTCCATTCCCCTCAGAGCTGCAGTTCTGCTCTGCAGCTAATGACCCAGCAAAGCACCTTAATGACAAGACACACATCCTCCTCCCTGCTGTTCCGTGGGCCACGACTAATAGTCAGTCAAACACACAAAGCATTGTACACCTTTAAAGAAAACATCAATAGGAAAAAGACCAAAAACACAGGCTTGCAGCGAGCCAATGAGAACGCATTACTGTGGCTTTATGTGACTGAAGAAAACCCCCATTGCTCAGTTGTGTTTGGGTCTTTGATGGGCAGGGGGGCGATGGCAGCGCGATGAGACGAGACTGAATGGTAAAAAAAAACTCACAGTTTGTTTGTTTATCTCTTAGTGCTAATTCCTCATTAAAACCAGTCCGAGGCAGCAGGGGCCCTTTGATAGAAGTCGGCAGTGTGTTTGCTTTACTCCTCCCCAGTGCTGTCATCTGGTAGGCCCACTGTGTGAGTTGGCTGCAGCCACTAGGAGATCGTGTTGATTTGCCTAATTTAACATGTATCTTTTTCATAATACCAAGAATTATTTTGTGTGTGTGTGTGTGTGTGTGTGTGGTTACCCGTCGTTGCGACTCAGGCCTTTTTTGTAGTATGCAAATAAAAATGTGTTCATTCAAACGTGTCTGTTGGAAGGTTATTATAGTTAACTAAAGCTAAAATAACAAAAACTAGAATTAGAAATCTTTACAAAGGAACGATAACTAACATAAATGGCACTGTGTTTACAAAACTAAATTCATAAAGAAAATGTCCTTTGTTTTCATCTCTGTCAATCTATTTCATACAGTAGTTTTGGGTGGATATGAAATCTTCAATTTTACTTTGTTTTATTTTTATACACAGTACTTTTTCTGACCTTTTTAAATCTTGCCCCTGACAAATACCCAATATTACAATAAAAAAAACACTAAAACTAATAAAAGCTAATGTAAAACTAAGCTTAAAAAAACAAAAACAAAAACTAAACATAAACTAAAACTACCACTTTAAAAACCAATGAAAACTAGGCTGAAATTCAAGAAAAACAAAACAAAAAACGGATTCAACCTTTGTCTGTTATGTAAATGTCAATGTGCAGGTGTGAGTACTGTATGTGTATGTCTGTGCATGTGTACATTATGCCTGGTTTATCCTTACTTGCGCCCGGCTGCCGTGCAACACCCTTGCACAACTATGAATAAATCAGGCACACACTGTTTGTGTGTATTTAGACCCACCAACTGAGTCAACATGTGAACAACAGCAACACAGTTCTATTGTGTTTAAAGACCAGGCTGCATTTCATAGGTCATTCATTCCTCCACACTACCAAGCCGTACCGCGTCCATCAAAGCCAAGCTTGAGTTCAGCTCATTTTTCAACTCTGCCTCACGTCCAGTTTTTAATAAAGCCACCGGAAGGGTTAGGAGAATTAGGGAACAGGTGGAGGAGGGGCAGGGGAGATGGTGGGTGGGTATACGGCCGAGGGTCTGGGGTTTAGGGCGCTAATTCCAGTGTTGCTTGATGCTCGTTTGGGATCTCATTAGTGCAGTGTTGTACTGTCACACACACACGTCCACTTGCTCAATCATTACAATGAAAGATGTGTTTAAATCTAAAATGAGTTTCGTGCTTGGAACCTGTCCCCTCGCGGCCCCTGGTCCAGAGAAGCCTGATTTATGGGGGTGCCGACCCAGGAAATACCACAGACCTCAATCTTGTTGCCCTCCTTCTTTTTTTTCTTTTCAAGTTTGAAGATTGATTTCTGTTACTCTTTTACTCTGGACTTTCATTCCACTTTCTTTTTCTGTTCACCCTCCATCCAAATATTCAAATTACTCCTCATCTTTAGCCTCTTGCTTAGGTCTTTATTCATTCTAATAAGCAATCAACTTTGCGTTGTTTCATAAATGTATATGTTAGATTCATTAAAGAAAACAAGCTAAATACTCTTAAAGACTAAATGGGTATACAGGTGAAATAACAACAGCATATTATGGTCTGTAAAATATATATTTTATGGCCTGAATTAATAGGTGACACAGATTTTGCCAGGATAAGTAATGGTGATTGAAAAGGTAAATTAAGAGGTGACACTGATTTAGCCAGACTAATAATAGTGAATTAAGAGGTACGGCAGATTTTGCCAGAGGCTAAGGAAGTAAGTAAAGTAGGCCACAGTGGCTTATTGTTGGTAACAGCCGAGCAACCAGGGCATCTATTCCTCTTTACTTTGCCAGGCTAAGTAATAGTGCTATCCAACCGTCTTCCAAAATTGTTTTATACGGCATGGCTCTGCGAGAGACTAGCTGACTAAGAGAGAGGACTTTGTATACGCACACTGCCAGTAGGCCACAGAAGTACCTCCAGTATTTTTCCCCAAATAATGGTTTATACTTTTTTCAGACTTTAACTCATAATGGAACAAGTCAACAGGGCTCTGATTGGGCTGAAACCTGCCCAAATTGGACTCATACTGTACAGTCATATATAGACGACTGATGTCATAGATGCTCAAAGGGTGGTCACATGAAGTCTGAGATCCATGTTGGAGCCATGCTGTTCCCATGTGGATCCCGAGATCCACGTGATTTGATTTTTATTAAACTGATTTTGAAGTTGATATTTGCATATTATTGCATAATGTATTGCTAAATATTTGCTAAAGAGTGTGTCTTCTGCACTGCCTAGGCAATATACTGTAGGTTTCTCATCTGATGCCAATAAAGCTTGCTCTTCATCTTACAGTTTACAGCCATAGATACCGTTTACCAAAACCTTTTTAAAAAGAGAAAATTCCTTAGAGAGAGCAAGCTTCCCAAAAAGTGTAGCCTACCAGTTAGAGAAAGAAAGAAAGTAAGCGCTCTGCCCATCTCTGAAGATGAGCTGAAGTTCAAACAGAGAAGTGGTCTCTTTACTGTATCTGTGTGTACCTACTGTATCTCATTTCCCTGTGCACCGGTATCCTTCTCACTCTCATTAAGGGGGCTTGACTATCCTCTAAATCCACCCGGGTTTGATCATTAGGACGTACAGGAGGAATCAATCCTGTGAGTGAATTCACATCACATACACCTCCAGCTCTCATCAAATGACCTTGACTACTGCTACCGCCAGCCTACCCTGCTTTTAGATGAGAGGCTGAAGAGTGATGTGCCTGATTCATACTTTGGTTGCATATTGTGGCACGCACTGAAAAGAGCCGATCTACAAACTCACAGCGCGTTGCCGTGCGATGTGTTGTGCGCTTGTAGATCTGCTAGAGAAACTAAGAATAAATCCGGCTATAGTATGCAATGTACAGAAAAGCGTAGATCACTGTAAAAAGAAAAAAAAGATCTCTCTCTCTCTCTCTCTCTCTCTCTCTCTCTCTCTCTCTCTCTCTCTCTCTCTCTCTCTCTCTCTCTCTCTCTCTCTATATATATATATATATATATATATATATATATATATTAAATCTGAGAGCTCTACTGAGAACTAATTTAACTCTCACACATTGTATTTTACTGTGCAGCCTATTGTGTATTAGCATAAGACTGGAGAAGTGAGCTCTAATGATGAATGTGACTATTTCAAAGTTCAGCTCCCATGTAGCTAATGGTAATAAGAGCCCGTGTTGGTTACAGCTGTAAGCCAGGGCCTCTCTCTTTGGGGTTAGATAATGGGTAGCTCACACTGTGTTAGCTAACCTGTGTTTGCTCTATGTCAGCTTCTCTAAGCTTGTTTTCTTATGGTGATTACAATGTCAGTGCGATTCTGGTGCCCTGGTTACTGTGTCAGCTTTTAGAGCGCCATGGCCCCAGCCCTTGTTATACTGGATTACAAAGTCACACCATTAGATCATACGCTGTCAGCTCTGAATGTGCACATACTATATAGACACTGAGGCGTGCAGACACACAGTTATAGGGTCATACTATAAATCTGTGTTGTTAGTGAGACTTTGCAAGCACAGTGTCCCTTCCTCGCCACCTGATTTGCAGTAGATTTTCTGGTATTAAAGAGGATGTCACCTGTATGTGACTGTGATATTTTTGTATAGGTAAAGATGAGATATCCATAGCCAGCAGTTCTTTCTGCGGTGAGGATGCAGGTGGCTTGGTGGTAGAGATGAATGTGTTTCAGACTAGGGCAAATGTCACTGTTACACAACTGAAGAGTAATAACCACAGTGAGGGCCAACTCCTTTTTTCCTGCTCTGCTGCTGCTCTGTGCAGAAAACTGGGCATGGTTTCAAAGCCTCCTCTTTTCTCGCTCTGACTCAACGGGAAGGAGCGAGAAGAGCGTCTCTCTCCTACAGTCACACTGTAAATTTGTCATCCTGTTCTTTGATCAGGACAAAAAGATTCCTGGTAGGGTGGCAACGCCTAACAGTTGTACACTTTAACAATACAACACGCTTTCACTGCCTGAAAGTTATGGATCTCTGTCTCTCTCTGTCTCTGTCTCTCTGTCTCTGTGTCTCTGTCTGTCTGTCTGTCTGTCTGTCTGTCTGTCTGTCTGTCTGTCTGTCTGTCTGTCTGACACACACACACACACACACACACACACACACACACACACACACACACACCACACACAGTCAATGTAGAGGCCTTCCATTCTGAGCCAGCATCAGTTTTGGGGAGGCCGGCTGTTCTATTAAGCGTGGCTTATTACAAATATTTGTTTATTTATGCATGTATTCTTGTTATTTATTCACCTATTAATTTATTTATCTACACGTTTTGTTTTTTGAGCGCATGATCCATGGTATCTGGAGCCGAGAACACGCACGCTGCAGCAAGATGTCGGGATCTTTTTAACTAGGCTCATTAGCCGCAGAAGGCGGCACCGGTTAATTAAAATAATTCCCTGTTATCGCTGCTGCTTTGGTCAGCCAAACGATACCGGGGGAGTGCTGTGCAGCACAGGCTGCTCTCGCCTGGCGAACGGCACTGCTCCGCTACGGATCGCACCTAATTAGCGCTGGAGGAGGAATATTTTACCGAGAATTAACATGCCGCGCTACGGCCGATGCACTAATTGACGAGCCCCATCTGAGGCTCGGTGGAAGCTCTGCGTTTGTACAGCAGTTCAGCTCGAAACACGCGTGGAATGTTTAACCATTTCATAATTAGTGAGAATCAAAAAGCTGCTTGTTTAGTGGTGGACTTCAGTTGATTTTTATGGGTGTTGCATAGCCTTGCTCACCCAGTGGACTGCTGCCCTATGTTATACCGTGACCTTTATTGCACCCGTGGTTCAGCTTGAAAGCAGGTACAGTAGGGACTAGTGAAGTGGCAAGGGTCTAAATAAATAATCCACGTTGAGTTCAAACCTCAAAGGGCCAGTCTAATAAAAACCTTTTCACAGTCCCTAATCCAGGGGAATAACTGAACCAACATCCTCTCAGTAGCCTACAGTAAGTGACACTGTATTTTATTTTCTTCTTTCTTTTGTTTCCTTCCTTCCTGTGTGTGTGTGTGTGTGTGTGTGTGTGTGTGGGGGTGTGTGTGTGTGTGTGTGTGGGGGGGGGGTACAAGTTGAAGTCCCCACGAGAACATGTAAAACCAAGAGAAATTTAATGGACCTCGTGGGGAAATCTTTCTGGTTCCCATGGGGGGGATACTATTAAAGATTCAAGTTGGGTTAGGTAAAGGATTGGGATAAGGCTTTTAGCAGTCAGGTTCACGGTTAGAATTAGGCATTTCTAATAGAGCACCGAAGTCTGACGTCACTGCCGCTAGAGGGCGCTGTTCCGCTCGCTGGTTTGTGGCTTTTTTTTGTGTTGAAATGATATCCCCATTGGAGAATCTTAGATCACGTCATATAAGAATTGTGTTCGAAACATATACACACCACCCCGGCATTTTTGTCAGGGGGGTGGCTCTGCATCGTTTATGATATTCATCCATATTTGATACAGCCTGTTTCTGGCGGAAATGGAATTAATTCTGACTTAAAAGTCTTAAGAGCTACACTTCCGGGTCTGAAGTCACTGTCCCTACAGCAGCCGCGTTCATGGGAAATGTAGTCACGTCTATGAAAACAAGACCAAATGGGGGTCCGGGGACCCCCACGAAGCATTCACTGGGGGTCCATTCGTGGAGGTCCCCGGACCCACAGCGGCGGTCCAAAACCCAAAGTCTGTTAACACTTTAACTATATACTCATGACATCAGGGATCTCCATACATGGCAATAAAAGGGACAAGTACTGACAAATACAGAGATCTCCATATATGTCCATAAAAGGGACAAGGACTGACAGACACACAGATCTCCATATATGGCCATATCTGTCACATCGGCAGTGACACGTAGGTGTCGAACTCTAGAGGCCCGAATTTAAAAGTACTATACTGTTAGAGGTGCTATTAGAACTAGTAGAGAAACTATAAGATCCATTACTGACTGGTTCTTTGTTCTGCACCAATGCCATATTATACTGTAGCACCTCAACCTCTAGGTCTACATCTACACTCGCTAGTCTGACTTTCTTTGCTAGTCCTGACTTTTGCCTGACTTTTTCCTCATTGGCTGGTCCAGGGCTCAATGTCCTCTCAGAATATGGGATCTAAAGACGACCCACAATACTGTGTTCGGCCACTGTATGTAACTCTATGGTAAGTGGCGCTGTTGCTCAATGTCCTCTCAGAATATGGGGTATAAAAACGTTGCCATGTTTAGTGAGAGAAATAAGCAACCATATGGGATCTAAACACGTTGCCATGTTTAGTGAGAGAAATAAGCAACCTGTTATAATATGACTGGGTCATATCTTGTTTGTGTGAAATGTGGAAAGTACTGTAAAATGACAGAAATGTTGATGCTGATGATAGCAGCCTTTTTTCCCTGTTAATTATTCCTGTTGACAGAGACAGGTAGGCTACAGAATTAATGAATTAATGAATGTATTGATTGATTGATTGATTGATTAATTGATTGATTGATTGAATACTTTATTAGTCAGAAATGTAAACAGTGCGAGGTACAGTAAGACATTAAAGCTACAGTAAAAGGATAACACAGAAAAGTCCTGGGGACTTGTTTCCATTGTGGTCGTATGTATCAAATTTATCAACAAAGAATACAAAATGAACACATAAATACAGTGGCAGAGCAGTAGAATGAGAACTTTCCCATGTTTGTTCTGAATTTGGGTGGTACCAGATCATGGTTGCTCCCTCTAGTGTTGTGGCTGTGGGTGTCACTCACTTTGGAGAAGTAGTTTGACATGTATGAGGGTATTGAGGGCACTGAGGGCAATGTCTCTTTGACTATATATCTTAAATACCAATCCCAGTGATATTTGCTTAACCCTGTCTTCTACGCTGAGCCATCCCAAATTAGCAAAGTGTGTTGGTATTAGGGGGTCATGGGCTTAAGGCCGAGAAGTAGTCGTATTAGCTTGTTTTGGAAGGTCTGAAGCTTAGATTATTATAGTGACATTGAGATGTTGGAGAACCAAGGGGTGCAAGCAAGCACAATCAAAATGGCATTGAATGAGGGCTCCAGCAAGAGTCTTGAGAGCACTTTTGTTGACAAAAGAGGAATTCCTGCCCAAAAATCTTGTTCTTTGATTGACTTACTTGATCACTTTTGATGCAATTCTTTAATGATTTAATGAATGAATAAATACATTGAACTGGGTTTAAATGTTATCCCCTCCCTTTTAGAGTCAGTGGTGTTTTTCAGAACTTTACCAATGTTGTCATATTTTGCATGTGAGGTGAGTGGGTGGGACCCCCTGACAGGTGTTTTGTTATCTCTGTGTTTGTCGGGTGGTCTTTGTTCTCTGCATGCTGTTCCAGAAGTCAAACAATATGAAATGTGTGTTCCTGGGAGCCACAGATCTTTTGATCAGGCCAGTGCTGCATGCTACAGTATAAGCCTGTATGAGCTCCACTGAAGCTGGGCTTAGGTGTTAATTTATACACTTTGAACCTGGCCTCCCTATTTTGGGCATGGCAAAGATTTCCAAAAATGTTAAAGAAATGTAAAATATATATATATAGAGGGAAAATAGCAGATCTACAAAGTCACAACACGTCGCAACAAGTCACAGCACGGCGCAAGTTGCGACGTGTTGTTTGTCGCAACTTGCGACAAACTCATGAAGCGTCATGATGCGATGTGTTGTGACGTGTTGCGACTCGCAACACGTCACAACACATCGCATCATGACGCTTCATGAGTTTGCAGATTATATAACCTTGTATGTCCAAAACTGTAACTTTTGAAGAAACGGAAAAAATAACCTGTATCCAATGTAGTTGTTTAGTCACAAGCTGTTGTTACTACTTTTTCATTGGTTCAATATTTATAAAACCCACAGACACATAACCACTCTCACTTTCACACATTTTAAAATGTAGCTGCAATTCTTTTGCGTGACACTCTTGTATGAGGAAGTCGGGTATCAAAGTAGCACTATGTAGTTTCGGATATCAGTGGCCACTTTGGAGTCTAACATGGCAGCCAACGTCTTTGCCTTCATTACCCAAGATTCTCTGCGTCCCTGCTCTGTCGCGCAAGTGACGTGACCTTTGACTTTAGTCTGAATGGGCGTGGCTTTGCAGGAACTAGCAGTGATTGACGCTTTGGTAAAAAGCTCCATGACCGTGCCTGTCTGCTTGTGCACTACACAGTGCAAGATCATGAGTTTTACACAGACAGACGTGGGGGGGGACAAACTCAGACTAACGACCACCTACGACCACTGCCCCCCCCCCCCCGCACCTTCTCAGCTGATACAAACAAAAAACATCACTTGTTGTACACCCCCTTTAACTCTGAGAGTGTACACATGTAACAAATAGGACCCATGTCTTACGCCCCACGCAAGACACTTGTTACACTGACACGAAAACATCTTACAATGTTTTAGCATGGCTGTTTACCCTCCCTGATTACATTTGTGTGGGCTTGAAATTGACCATGAAAGGTATCGTTTTATACTGTAGATTCTTACCCATTATACACACAAACTGCCACTGCAATAATGTGTCAGTCGTCTTACCATTGAAGATTGTTAATGTAGGGCCGGTCCCCTTCCTGAATTCAGCCAATCGCAAGCAGACTGCAATTTGAAACGGGCCCCTGTAAAAGTAAAAACCTAGCCCCATCCCCCTCAAACTGTTTACTGTATGTAAGAGGCGGGCGGCCCCAGGTCAAACAGTCGATAAATCTTCTCGTTTGACGTTTCTACCTGTGCGACACCTGAGCTCGAATGCCCGGATGAAACTCATTGCCCCCCCTAAAGCACTGTAAAGCCCCAGCAGGGACCCCCTGATACATTTATGGAAAGGTGTTTGCTATTGCTTAAAGATTTTACTTTATCATTATGCGACATAATATGCTATATAGTTGTTAAAAAGTTACATAGTGCTGCTTTAATTTACCCAAAAATAACAACACAAGTTGTAAAAACAGAGATACAAGGTTTCTGCCCGACATCAACGACATGCGGTAGAACTGTAACATGTACTGTAGGAACGCGCTCAATGTCTTTGTTGTTCAAACACACACACACACACACACACACACACACACACACACACACACACACACACACGCGCACGCGCACGTAAACACACACACACACACACACACACACACACACACACACACACACACACACACACACACACACACACACACACACACACACACACACACATTCATGCACACACACACATCGTCACATATTGTTGCTGTCGGATAGGAACCTCTTATCTCCATATTTTTTACTTTTTATATTTTTTCGTAAATTAAAGCTTCTTCGTCATACTACAATGGCACACAAAAGTAGCAAATGCCGATCTACAAGGTGCAATGGGTTCTGAGCTTGTAGATCTGCTATTTTTTCTATTTGTTTTATTTGAATCCTGAAAAGTAACATATGAGATTTCCCCCCGACGGCAACGATATACTTTTGAGTCCACTCACTGACACATGAAAGGCGGCACACAGAGACAAGCCTCCTCCTAGGCCTCTGGGAGCTCTAATGGTCTTGTACAGTGCAGTCAGGGAGACTGAGGGTGAAGAGCAGAGCAAGGTGAAGCATGCAGCTCCACTTCCCGTTGAACACACACACACACACACACACACACACACACACACACACACACACACACACACGCATGTATATGCACACACACACACACGCGCACGCACGCACGCACGCACGCACGCACGCACGCACGCACGCACGCACGCACGCACGCACGCACGCACGCACGCACGCACGCACGCACGCACATAGACACACACATAGACACACATATAGCCACACGTAGAGATATACACACACACACACACACATACAAACACACACACACACACACACACACACACACACACACACACACACACACACACACACACCCACACACACACACACACACACACACACACACACACACACACACACACACACACACACACACCCACACCCACACACACACACACACACACACACACACACACACACACACACACACACACATACTGTACACACACACAAAAGCCCTGGCCCAAAAGTACACAAACACGTGCATGCACGTGCGGGCGCGCACACACACACACACACACACACACACACACACACACACACACACACACACACACACACACACACACACACACACACACTACCAATCGTGCCACAACAACCTTTAGGTACAGCAAAATTACAAGCTTCCTCTCATTCACACACATACAACTGCATCGCTCCAGTCAAACGGTGCTGTCTTGATGAAGCTGCCATTTCTAAAGAGAGCAGAGCATGAATTATGCAGCTCAGACTTCACATGAGAGGTTTTTTTTCTCTGCTCCTTCACTGCGTTCCTCTAAGCCAGCTGTTTTCTCTCTCTCTTCCTCCCTCCCTCCCTCTCTCTCTCTCTCTCTCTCTCTCTCTCTCTCTCTCTCTCTCTCTCTCTCTCTCTCTCTCACTCTCCTGACTTTCCTACTTCTGCTCTGACTTCTCTTCCACTCTTTTAACCTCTCCTCTCATCTCGCCAGTCTCTATGCCTCCTCACTTTTCGAGTTCTTCCCTCCAGTTTACGCCCTTCCACTCCCTCCCCTCCCCCTCCTCCTCCTCTACACTCCTTCTTCGCTGCACTTAGATGCACCCTGCTCCTACTACGCCCTCCACAATGCCTGATTTATGCTTGGTTGCGCATCGTGTCGCGCATTGAAAATAGCAGATCTACAAGCTCACAAGGCGTCACAGTACACCGCGTTGTGAGCTTGTAGATGCCCGACACCGGCGCGCAAACCAAGTATAAATGAGGCTTTATTCTCTCTCTCTCTCTCTCTCTCTCTCTCTCTCTCTCTCTCTCTCTCTCTCTCTGTGCATAGAATGCTGAGCCTATAGGAAGGTTCTACTCCAGAGGTATCACATTCTCATAAGTGTGTGAAATAAGAGAAGCGGAAGTCTTATGGTTTTATTATCGGCCCCTTTGGCTCATGTTTCCTTATAAAAGGGGACGTGACAAATGTCCACTGTGATCGGCCACCAACTGTGCCGGTCAACATATTGTGTAGTTTGTTTGAGTGCGTGTGTGCGTGCCGTGCGTGCGCATGCACGTGTGTGTTATTGTGTTTCTGGAATCCCACCAACACAAACAAGGTCACCTCCCTCTCCAGTAGTCTGGGAAGCCACCAGTGGGCCAATCACTGGGGTTATTTCCCTCTATACCACCCCCCACCCCCACTCCAACACAGAAGCAGTTTGCTTTGTCCTTGTGGGATCGATCCGGAGTGGCGTTGTCGGGTCGGTTCTGCCCTGTCCCTGTCAGGGAGGAAGCCTAGCGTGGCTAACAGGGGCACATCACATGGCCTGGGAAGCCCGTCATGCAGGTCCAGATCCATGTGGTCTGGCCCACTGCCACTCCTCTGCCATTAGCCCGCCTTCACACCGATGATGTGACCATGATGACACCCTCTGCTCTGTGTGAGAGTGAGTGAGAGAGGTGAGTGGCGCATGTGTGACCTTGGTTGTACCTGGGGGACAACAGAAGGCCCTCACATGAGGGGGGCCCTGTGATTACCGTTAGGAACAAAAAAGTTTACTACTCTAAGGGCCCTATTTTCGCAGGTGCCTTACCCATTTTCCCTAAACTTCTTTGACTTTTTTTTTTACTATTTTTAAAAACATTTTCAAATAGTTCAACTAGCCGATCTAGACTGGCTATTTGAACTATTTGAAAATGTTTTTAGAAATAGTAAAAAATGGCAAAGAAGTTTGGGGATGATGGGTAAGGCACCGGCGAAAATAGGGCCCAAATTCTCATATCCCCTCTCTTTTTCCCTCACTGGAATTGGATTTTATTTTATTTATTTATTCATTTTATTTCATTTTATTCTATTCTATTATTGGGATGGGAATGTCGACCGATTGGTCTATCATTCTGTCTGTCTGTCAATACAATACTTTACTCCCAAATTAGACATTAGCTACTGGCTGGATTGCCATGGAATTCATGGTGCACCTTCATGCTACCTAGAGGATGATCCCACTTATCTTGGTGACACCATGGCCTTTTCTCTAGCCACACCAGTGTGCATTCATGCTCCTGGCAGGAAGGTGAAGTTGCTACTTCTTTCTATCCCTTGGCTGGATGGTAAAAGGAAGCGGGTCTGAGAAGACTCAGTACACAGAAAAGTGATATCCTTTTCTTGCGATATCCAGAAGGAAGAACAGGTTGCGAAATCCATTAGTCAGTGCAAGACAAAAAAGGCCCTGAACTTTCCTCACATCATCCAAATTTATACTCTTGTGTCTTTTTTTGAGAACCCTCCTCAAATGTTTTGGAAACTCCCAGATTACTTCACTGACCTGATGTCTGATCAGATGTCCCTTCCAGCATTAGATGTCCTCGATCAGACATCTGACCAGTCTGTTTGGTTGTTTCGGTTGATCCCCCATCATTTGAACACATCTTCCATTGAGCAGTACTACTGCAAGTTTACTGCATGATTCTCACATGACAGTCACCAATATCTTCAATACAATCAGAGTATTATTCTTTTAGGCTGCCATCCTCAGGCTGAAATGTAAATTTTGCACACAAGGAAGTCATAATCTAATACAGAGATTGCAGGATGACCCCTACTGATTTTGGTTATCTTATGGCAATTTCTCTAGCCACCCAGAGGTGCTTTCTTAGCCTTTTAATTATGATACTTTATTTTCGTCCACTTTAAAGTACAGACTGAATGATATTCTGACTAATTATAGTGATAGCAGACCCTTCTTCTGATAAATATGTTGAAAACCCAATCAAAGTATTTACACCTGTTCCTCATGAGGTCGTCACAGGTTCCTGTCACTACATGTTCCCTACAGCCAAACACCCAGCCACCTGACTGTCACTCCATGGATGATGTTTACAAAGCATTGAAGCAACAATGGCAAATACATTAATTCAAGAGAGTTGGAGTCAGACTCAGAGTGACAGACTTATTTAGAGCTTTCTTGTTATTCTCCTCCATTAGGACAAAGAGCAAATCAAAGAGCATGCTTGACATTAATCCTTACCAGTTTGAGCTTACTTTGAACTTGCCAATTTGTCCGACATTTCTTCAGAACAGAATCGTCTTGGGTATACAGGCTGGTATGATTTTTTTTGGCATCATTATAAACCTTTCAACATATTTAGATTTTTCTGAAAGTTTCATGAAAGTTTTATATATTTTTTTATATGTAGGCTATTGGACAAATGCCTCGTATCAGATCTGAATACCGAAAGGCCATGTTTATTATAAAAAAAGAATGGTGCCGTGAGTCGTGAGAACCTGTGCTTATTATTTCAATGATGAATATCAGAGTGCAGCCCTTGTTTACTGTACTGTTAAGCTCAGTGTTATATAGATTTCGATTTTTTAATATATTTAATATTATAGACCATATCCTTTAATGCGTAGGATGTTGTGTTCAATAATATCAAGATGTAATCAGTACTTAATTTAAATAATCACAAAACACTTAAGGATAATATTTTTTATAGTGTATTTGCAAGAGGAACCACGGTGAACATCACAACTGCCACTCACTTTGACAACTGGCTGGAGTTGAGTGACATCCCTTTCGGCATGGCGTGACAGCCCTATCGGCACAGCTACAAATGGTACAGCTGTGAATGGCATAATTTGGTTTCGGCTGATAAAAGATCACTGTAAGGCATTAACACAATTCCCTGTGTAGTCCAATAGTTTGTTGTGCCACTAGTGACAGCATGGGGCTTTAAGGATAGCAATGTGGGTCAGTTCAAACCACTTTGGTCTGGTTGGGTGTAAGGAACAGCATGGCCTCTAGGAGCTGCTAGTGTGGCTTTTTGTTTTGTTTTTAAATCATTACGTGGGCGGGAGATTATGTTTTCGC
Organism: Gymnoscopelus microlampas; assembly: GCF_963454915.1. Taxonomy (NCBI): domain Eukaryota; kingdom Metazoa; phylum Chordata; class Actinopteri; order Myctophiformes; family Myctophidae; genus Gymnoscopelus; species Gymnoscopelus microlampas. The sequence continues at coordinate 16,155,392 of NC_139958.1, forward strand.
CCCTGTCCGTCCATGAGTTTGTCTGTCTGTCTGTCTGTCTGTCTGTCTGTCTGTCTGTCTGTCTGTCTGTCTGTCTGTCTGTCTGTCTGTCTGTCTGTCTATGTGTGTACAGTGAATATCTGGTACTGTTGGACTGATCGGCATGAAACTTTGCATGCACACCCTCAGTAGGCCAACCTCCAACCCAATTTTTCAAATTGGCCTCAAGTTGGCTCTATAACAGACCTCTTCACGTTTTGGCTTCCAAAGTTTGCACCATCTGTCGTACAAAACTCTATTTCCCCCTGCAGCTTTCTTGACCGCTGCATCCCACAACTGACGCAGACCTGGGTAGGTAACCGGGCCTGGCGGAGATCTTTTCTAGTTTTATATGTGCACCTGCACCCAGAGTTGCTTTCTTTTTTTTTTAACCAGGGAGGTCTTTCATGTGAAGATGGATAAAGGCATTGAACAGAGAGTGCGTTGATCTGCCCTGCCTTCCAGCAGAGTGGGGTTTCCAGGGATTGAGATTTGAAAGAGTGGCAGTGAGTGACAGTGAAGATCTCTTTACTGTTAACCTTGCAGCAGAACCTTATTCATCTCAGCCAGAATACAGACATGCACCCACAGATTCAATCCCATTACATCAGAATAACAAACCCTTTGTTTCCCCTTGTGGTACATGGGCTCCTTTAGCACAGTCCTAAAGAGATTAATACAGGCGTGTATTATATAATTATATAAGCAAAGTGTTTACACTAGAGCAGCTCAGGTCAGTGGAGCTTTGAATTTATCCTATAGTTCTAGATAATATCATCTACCGTCTTGTGACCTATGAACAGCCTTCTTATCCTCACCTCTCCCTAAACAGAATAGTCTGAAATCTGTTGCACAATGTCTGTAATTTTTCCAGCTCTTGTTCGGACATCTTTTTGTGTTTAATCGTAGGAGATTGAGAGGATTAAGGCAGAGATTATGTGTGGTGGGATTAAGGCCCATTTATACTTTACCGTACGACAGGGTCACGCGGCGAAAATAGCCGATCTACAAGCTCACACCGCATCACGGACGCGACGCGGAGTGAGCTTGTCGATTGGCTATTTTTACCCGTGCGACACTGTCGTAGGACGGAGCATAAATTAAGCATTACGCTGACCCCGATATCAGCAGTGTAAAGGGGGGGTGGGAGCGGGGCCGAGCGGTGTGACCTGTGGGAGAAGGAGGGGGTGAGTGTTGAGAGAGAGGGTGGTGGTGGTGGAGAAGGGGCGGGCCGGGGAGCTGGGGAGGGATTTGGGAGATAATTGTGTGAGGTAAGAGATGTGTGAGGAATGGGAAAGTGGACGGGAGGAGCGGGGGTGTGAGAGAGTGCCTTGGAGACGTCGATGAAGAGGGGGAGAGAGGCTATCTGAGGAGAGAGGAGAACAGAGGTCATCTGGTGGAGCAGAGGCAGTCTGCTCCTCAAGGTCAATGTTTGATGTTGTTGTGACCTCCTTACCTCCTGAGAGCTTAATGTGTTCACACACAGTCATGCAGAAGATATCGGTTTAAATACACATGTGTACAATATGTACAGTATGTATGTATGTATGTATGTATGTGTACTGTATGTATGTATGTATGTATGTATGTATGTATGTATGTATGTATGTATGTATGTATGTATGTATGTATGTATGTATGTATGTATGTACAGTATGTATACTGTATATACAGTATGCTTATGGGCTATACGTACAGTGTGTGTGTATGTTTGTTTGTATGTATGTAGGATATGTACAATACATGATATACTTGGTGTACTGTGTGTGCCTGCGCGCGTGCGTGCGTGCGAGCGAGCAAGTGAGTGGATGGATGGATGGCTGGATGGCTGGATGGATCATAGTGATTCACTTAATATGTATGTACATCTACAATAGATTTCACTTTCAAAACAACACTTGTAATTAAAAATGTATGCACAGGATTTTCCTCACATGTTTGTTGAAAATGGTTGACACCTCTTGTGTTCTACAAGCATATGAAGTATGCTTTGTTATTTGTGGACTTGTACAGCCCTTTGAGACCGGATCAGTGAAGAAAGGTTATACAGTACAAATACATTGAGTTGAGTTGAGCTCATGTGGATTCAGTATACTTGTATTCATCTATTTTGTCTTTGCTCTAAGGTTACCTCCTTTAATCAGAATTTAATCAGATTTCATTCTGTCACCAAATCTTTACCTATTGTATTATAACCATTATGTATTATGTTGTTGTTTTTGGGGGGAATACAATGACTTCCAAACCGCCACAAAATAAATCACATCATTGTTATGGTGTACACCAGAGAGAAGGCCCAGTGTGGGTGAGCCATGTTTCAGACCTATATGTTATTATGTTTCCAGTGTCCAATTTCAATATTCTGTAAGCTCACAATATTATCCCTCCTATTGTGCTGTAGCCAGCCTACAGTATTTACATTATGTAGTTGGCTAGCTAGCGCCACTAACATTAGCTGCTGCCTAACTTGTATGTCATTGTTTAGTACAATTTAGAAACGGGTGATAATAGAAGCTATTCCATTCCATCCACCACAGCTTGCCAACTCAGACGCTGCGATTATCGATGTGTGAGGCCGTCGTCGGCTGTTCGGAGCGGGCAATCACTCATCTAACAGCTCACTCAATAATAATAATAACACTAATAATGAATTTTATTTATAATGCACTTTACATTTGAAACAAATCTCAAAGTACTAATCAGGGTAAAATCTTTGTATAAAACTTGACAAACTAAAAAAATTTTTTTAGCAAAAAAACATAAGAATCACGTTAGGTTAGGGCATAAAGCGCCTTAGAAAAACAAGTGTAGCTAAAGTAAACGCTATATTAAAAAGGTAGGTCTTTAGACCTCTTTTAAAAGCATCAATAGATTGCGGTGCTCTCAGGTGTTCAAAGAGGCCATTCCAGAGTCAAGGAGCGGCCGAGCAGAAGGTCCGGGCGATAGCCCATGGTACAGAGCTTGGTCATGGGGATGCGGAGAAGGTTGGTGTAGCAGAGTGGAGGTTGCAAGTGGAGGTTTGTGGTTTGAGGAGTTCCTTAAGTTTGGAGGCAGCGTGACATGGATGCATTGATGGGTTAATAAGCTCAAGCACGCCTCATGAGCCTCAAGGCCTTACTGTCAGCATACCTACCTGGTTGTCAAGTAATGTAAAAATATAAAAATATATAAATACAAATTACTGTGATGGGGCCGTGGTTATGTAGAACTGGGAGCATACGACCCTGGAAATAACATTTAACCATAGAAACATAGTCTGAGCTTTTGTAAGAATTGGGGAACATAAGACCCGGGGAACATAGGACCCTTTTTCATGTTCCCACAAAGGATTCTGGATACATAGGACCCTGGAAACAGGAGCGTGTAGATTGTTTACACCAACAAGACCACTTTCACATTAGCTCCATACAACCATTTTACCAATAGTCACACTGCATAGCGCACACATGCACGCACTCTCTCTCTCTCTCTCTCTCTCTCTCTCACACACACACACACACACACACACACACACACACACACACACACACACACACACACACACACACACACACACACACACACACACACACACACACACACACACACACACACACACACACACACACATACACACACACACTGAACATGGAGTATATGCACATTCTCAGCTTAGGCAGGAATGCATGCACAGTTACAAGCGAACATACACATATGCTCAGACACACATAAAAGAATTACAAATTGACATCTCACATTGAAGGATTTATTAATTTGCTTGTCATCTCTGCTTATCCATGTTTCATTCGTTTAGGACTGTCATGTTCACCTCTGTTGCGTTTTAAATTGAATGTAGCTGTATGTATGGGAGTTATTGTAATAAGCCTATAGTGTATGGGAGAGCACAAAGTGGGTGCTAAATGGAGAGATAGTGGATTGGCTGTTAGACCTTGGCTGTGTCATATCATTCATTCTCGGTGCTGTCATATCATAGCATATAGCCATTATATGGACAATGAGAAATAGCATATTGATAAGAGTGGCTTTAAAAGGGCATCTGTTGTCGGTGTGGTAGGCAGGATAGATAGTCTCGGGCCGAGGCCAAGTTCAACTCCATTCCTCTCTGCTGTGGTGAAATATCCCTCTGAGGAGCAGTTAACAGCAATAAAAATACTGTAAATGCATAATCGACTTATTGCCATAGAATTAAAGTTGTATACTGGCAAAGAAACTGTGAATGCTGAAATCAGAAATTGACTACTTAAAACCGGTTTAACTTGAGGAGGCTATCGCGTGAGAAAACAGCCGATCTACGGTATAAGCTCACACTGCATTGACTGTACTGTACCTTGCAGCATCCTTCTTCCATAGATTCAGCATGCTGTACTGTATGAGCTTATAGACCATCTATTTTCTCATGCGACACCGTCGTACGATGGCGTTTAAATGAAAGCATAAAGAAAGAGAAGGTCAGACTGCTTGATGTGCACTTCTGTTACATCCCCTTGCTGTCCTGCCTGTTTACTCCAGAGGCTCTCTTTTGCATTGGCTACGATACCTTGATGTCACCCATCGATTGTCAGCACTTAGAGAGATGTGTGCGATGCCCTGATTAGCATACAATTAGGATTGACCTGCCGCCCCTGGGACTTCTGGACTGAGCAAGAGAAGGATGGAGGGATAGATGGAAGGGCTGGAAAGAGGGAAGGATGGATGGAGGGCTTTGGAGAGAGAGAGAGGGAGAGTTTCAGGGACAGCGGCTTCTGTTTCTGCTGACATGCAGGACAGTGGCTGGGTCTCAGAGGGCACTGCAGGGCAAGGTGTGCCAAACCTGTATTGACGTCTGGGAGAGGTGTCTCTGCAACGCTGACGGACGCCGCTGTCAAAGCTTAATGACTCTCCCAGCATGGGATAATACACTATATATGTATAACGGAGATATAACGGAGATATATATATATATATATAGAGAGAGAGAGAACTTTTGTGGCGATCCAGTCGCCTCATAGTCATAGAGCTGTTATGCAGTAGCACCATGGTTTTATAGGTGCATGCTTGTCAACACAACTAACTGAGACGAGTGGAAGCTTACATTTCACGTTGTTTTCATTAATAATGCTGCGTATCGCTCTCTCACATGAAAGTGTGTCTGTGACACATAGCAGTGCTTAATGTGTGATCTTTAGGTTTGTTAAAAGCATCAGAAGATGCATCAAGTTGAGAACCGAGACACACGGTTCGACTGGGGACAGCATTGTGAATGAGAGCTTGCTTGGCGACAGCCACTTTCAAACTTTCTTATTTTGGGCATGTCATTATAGGAAATCATTTTCAAAGAAATTAAGTAGGCCTAGAATTAGTACTATTAATTAATTCATTAATTATCAAATAGTGATTAATTATGTTACCTGTTTTGATCATGTAGGAGATGTGCACATCTGTAAAACAGTTGCTTCCACTAATTTATCTTTTTTATTGCAGATCTAGTGATCAATTATGTGTTCTAATAATATCCTAATCTAGGGCCTATATCAAAAAAAAACCCTTCCCCCCCTTACCTTTCTGAACAGTGTTTTCAGAATGGTTCATCTGGGTGAAACGCTGTTAGTCAAATGGGATTCAAACGTTCTGGAAAAATGAAAACATCCCTGAACCTTTTCTTTGGTAAACTATTCAAATTCTCTGGATGGCTTCATTATTAGCATCTCATTTCATATTATCTCATGTCATCTCATCACAGATCCTGACCTGTCCTGTGTGCTGTGTCCTGTGTCCCAGTGTTAATTTCGTCATGATGACTAAAACTAAGACTAAATATATAAACAATTCAGAGAGATCCAGTAGAACTAAAATACAAGTCATTTTATGTTTGGTTGCGCTCAGGTGTTACGCTCTGAAAATAGCAGATCTAGATTAGCTATTTTCAGCATGCAACCAAGTGCAAAATCAGCCATTGCGAGGCTATCAAGGCCTACCAAAATATTTTTTTGGTCGACAAAATCAACTGTAGATTTAGATGACTAGAATCCTCTCCTCTCCTCTCCTCTCCTCTCCTCTCATCTCCTCTCCTCTCCTCTCCTCTCCTCTCCTCTGTCACGTCCAGTTCCAGGCAGGCCAGCTCTACAGTTGCAGCGGTGAAGCCTTAATCGAGACATATCAATGGTATTGAGCCCAGAAAGCCGCCGCTGCCCCGTGGCGATTGTTCTGATGCATTGACGTGCTATTGACGGAAACAGGAAGGCCAACGGTGCCCTTACACACAACATGGCTGACAAATTAAAATGTCAGCCATGGCAAAGGTGAGCCTTGCCCTTCCTCCTCACGTCCGAATGATTCCTGATAAAATGCTGACACCACACACACACACACACCCACACCCACCCACCCACACACACACACACACACACACACACACACACACACACACACACACACACACACACACACACACACACACACACACACACACACACACACACACACACACACACACACACACAGGACATCACAGAGAGGCAGAGATGGCTATTGAGAGGATGAATCCAATGCGGAGGACAAATGGAGGGGATAGATGTGACATAATGATTTAATGATTGCTTTCTGGTGTAATCATTTTGGCATTAATGCTGCAGAGATGGTTGGTGAGCACACTTTTTTTATCATGACTTGACCCGTTTTAGCCTACATTTTGCAATTTTAAAATCAATCACATACTGTAGTATAGTTAATGCAGCCAAAGCCCATGAATTGAGTATGTGAGGACCCCATTTGAAACAAGCCATTGCGGCTTTTCTGGGCTTTTTCAATCCTATTTAGTTGACCTTGTATTGTGAACTGTACTTCCATGTGCTTTTTTCTCTGCAAATTTCTAAATAAAGTATTCAATCAATCAATCAATCAAAAGCCTGCAAAGTGTAGGCCTACCTGAAGATGTGGGTAATATACGTTCAATTAATTCATACAATGTATTGTACATCTGTGCATTTGTTTACATGAGCAAAAGACGGAGGATGGATGGATGGATGAATATCTTTAAAAATGAATAAATAAATAAAGTTCTGTTTCTTACAGCTTAAAGCTGCAATCCGTAATGTTGTTCTGTCCTACCCGGGATTCAAACCCTGTTCCCTTGCGCAAGCATCAACATTTCTACTGCTTGCTGATAGCCTACAGAAAGCCTGTATGGGCATGGACAAATAGCATTTTGATAAATTGCATTTTGAGCTTCATGCAATACCACTTGTCAACCAGTAGTAGTAGTAGTAGTAGTAGGATATACATTTTTCAACAGAAGAGCATAGGGGTGTGCCGAAATATCGCTCGCGATATATCGCGATAATAAAACGTGACGATATGTATCGTTGTGCATTCTGTATCACGACATTTTTATTTATATTATTTCTTATGGTGTGTGTTATATAAAATGTGAGCTTACCATAATCACAGTAATCCTTAATCATATTCAAGGGCTTTTGGAGAGAAATGAGAAAGACTCCAGTCACTTTCAGTTTAGAGCACTGCAGAGGGCAGGTGTGTGTGTCTGTGTCCATCTAACACACCTGAAAAAAATAAAAATAAAATAAGTTGTGTTAGTTAATAGTTATATTTGCCTATTGCATTATTAGCCTACATAATCAGGCTCACTGCATTCAGCAGTCTGTAATTTTTCAATAATGTCCCCGCAGTCAATAAAAGTCTCAGCAGTGGTGGAAAAAGTACTCACATTTTTATTTTTTACTTAAGTAAAAGTATCAATACTGCAATGTAGAAATACCCTGTTACAAGTAAAAGTCCGGAATTCAAAATTGACTTGAGTAAAAGTACAAAAGTATTGGTAACAAAATGTACTTAAAGTACCAAAAGTACTCATAATGCAGAATGTCCCATTTCACAACTTTTCAATATAAAATGTATAAAAATCGTTTGAAAATAGCCGATCTACAAGCTCACAATACAAGGCATTGTGAGCTTGTAGATCTATTTTCAAATGGCCGAAATAGGGCTGAAGTGGTTAATATATGTTTTGTAATTATAATCAAAATCTACAAAATAACTGTAACTAAAGTTGTCAAACAATTGTAGTGGAGTATAATATTTGCCTCTGAGATGTACAGTATGTGGAAAAGTTAAGTATTGAAAATTGGAAATACTCCAGTAAAGTAAAAGTACCTAAACATTTTACTATTGTATTGTAAGTGTGATATCTTGGGAATAATTGATAAGCTGTTGTATCACTCCAGTCCGGAGGAGGGCATCAGATGTTGACTCTGGTCAGAAGTTATTATGACATGCGCAGTTGAGTCTATTTTACCCAGGATGTTGTTTTACCTGAGCCGGTTCATGTGGCCTATTTCTTTAAGTAAATAAACACACAGTGACCTGAAATACTGGAGTGATTATTCTAGATATCAGCACAGTTACGATATCACAGTAAGCACAGTACTTAACTTGAGTAAATGTACTTAGTTACTTTCCACCACTGCTGCTATCAATTACAGTCTCACTCTCAGACCGCTGCATAGTCAATGCAGCTGAATGAAATTAATCAATCAATCCGAGTGTTTGCCGTAATTTGCCGTATTCAACAAGACAGGCAGGCAGCCATGTAAACAAACACACGATGTCATTTTACAGAGAAGCTACTCTAAAGAATGTTTTGAAAACATTCGAAGCGACAAATAGGCATGGTGTACCAGAATATTGATAGGCCTATTTGATAAACCACTGGACTTTGGTGAGCCGACCTGTAGCGCTGGATGCACTTGGCATAATCTAATGGACTATTATAGTTATTTACCGTAAGCAATCATTTTTCAAATCAATGAAATAGTTTCATTACATTTTGTGTCAATTTATGAATTGCTTTATTAAATAGCCGTCGTGTAATTATAGGGATAATGAATGGTGCCGCCGTGCCGGCGGTCATTAGATCGCAATAAAGTGATACAGACCCCTAGTGGAGGTGTTAGGACCCAAAAATATGCCGTTGACTTCAAGTCATGATGCAAAGGTCCCCTTTGGTATGGAAGTACCTTAGGGCCATAGGAAAACATTTATCCAAAGAGACGAGTTAGATCACCCTTCATTTCTGAAATATACATGTTTTTAAAAATGGCCGCCACCATTTACAGCAATACAGCAAAAACAATATCTTTGCTTCTGTTAAAGCTATAACAATACTATTGGTGTCAAAGTGTACATTTTTGGGGTCAAGTAATCCAATTCAATAGGTTTCAAGGCAAAAATAAATAAATCATTTTCTCAATGCCATGAAAACGGGGCTAAAATATGCTAATTTAATTGGAAAATGTTGTTTTAACAGGGTAACTTTCCATTTTTCCCCACTCTAAAACCTTAATTTAGTTTCCCCTTTGGCATGGAAGTACCTTAGGGCAATAGGAAACCATTTATGCAAAGAGACGAGTTAGATCACCCTTCATTTCTGAAATATACACGTTTTAAAAAATGGCCGCCACCATTTACAGCAATACAGCAGAACCAATATCTTTGCTTCTGTTAAAGCTATAATAATATTATTGGTGTCAAAGTGTACATTTTTGGGGTCAAATAATCCAATTCAATAGGTTTCCAGGCAAAAAAACCAATAATTTTCTTATTGCCATTGAAAACAGGGGTAAAATATGCACATTTTATTAGAAAAATACGTAAATAACGGGTAACTTTCCATTTATTTCCCCTCTAAAACTTTAATTTAGTTTTCCCTTTGGCATGGAAGTACCTTAGGGGAATAGGAAATAAATTATCCAAAGACACAAACTAGATAAGACGTAATTTCTAAAGTATTTGTGTTTTAAAAAATGGCCGCCACCATTTACAGCAATACAGCATAGCCCATATCTTTGCTTCTGTTAGGGCTATGATGATAATATTGGTGTCAAAGTGTACATTTCTGGAGCCAAGGAATACAATTACATAGGTTCCAAGACTAAAAAACCCAATAGTTTTCTCATTACCCTCACAATGGGGGTAAAATATGCACATTTCATCAACAAAATAAGTGACATTAAAATGTTCCCCCTATTAAAAAAACTTTAAGAAGTACAACCTCTTATGCACATGCCATATGCTTTATGTGAGTCTGTCCAATCTAGGAACCCAGTCAAAAAAAGGAAAAAACAGCACCCTCTGCTATTCTTTTCCTTAAGATTTGACTCTGGGGGGGACCGCCCAATAGAATGTGGATAACAGGATGGTGGCCATTAGGTCCGCCCTCAGCCCTCCACTTCCGGTCTACGTGTCTTTGTTTACATTCCTAACATTCCTAACTATACACGTTGTATCAGGAGCTCCCGACAGATTCAGCTGCAGAGCTCTGAATCTGTCTTGAGAGATTAGCGTCTGTCTGACTGTAAGTGTATATGTCTGACTGCTATCACCTGAGAGTTACACCTGTTGCTGCCACAAAACATAAATTCTGCACAAGGGACTGCGACAATTTGATTAAATCAGAGGTGACAGAAAATCTGAGACACTTTGAGGTTCAATTTGAGGTTTGTATTACTTTCTCATTGAATACAGAATGTTTTTTATGTTAACTGTGCCATTATTGGACAGAGTCGACAGAGCAAGAAGAAGACATGAAGAGTCTGTGAGCCCAGTAAAAACACAGTGCATGAATGGTGGTGGCAAGTTCACTGCACAGGCTATACTCTCATGCTCATCATCATCCTCATGTGAATAAACCACACCGTGTTTCTTCTGTGGTGAAGTTGGCAACAGAAAGGAACTAAGGACGGCTTCCACCCTGGGATTGGATCGAAAAGTGAAATAATGTGCTCAGGTGCTGGGTGACAAGTGTCTGTTAGCTAAACAAGCTGCTGGTGACATGGTAGCTATGGAGGCAGTGCATCATCGTGCATGCCTGACTAGGCTCTATAGAAAAGCAGAAACCGCCGTTGTGACACAACAGAAAATAAGGCAACACAGGTCATCAGAGCACATGTCCTCAATGAATTGTTTGAGTCAATCAATTATAATTAAATGTAACACCACACGCCTTCGAGAGGATATTGACATCAGATCTGTGCGACTAGATCGTGGCTGGTCCCTGTTATGTTGTTTGATGATGACCTGAAAGCTGTTGTTGGCATGAAAAGCAACACATTTACTGATGTCTCCATCATCTTCAGAGCAGCTAAAATCCTCCGGGAAGAATATCTTCCGATGAAACAATAATTTACAGGTTCCTTCACAGCCTCCTGATTCAATCCCTCCCCTGCTGCAATTGTTCCTAAAGATGCTTCTGGATGGATAAGGTATTGACCAGCCAGCCCCTGAACCAGAGAAGTGCCAGGTTGCTACATCAATTGGGCAGCAAATCATTTACAACTCTGTGAAATGCAGATCCAAGAAATGTCCGTAGTGTTAGTTGTCACATAAGAGAAAGGGAACCACAGCTTCACTGTATCTGGCAATGAATCTGCACCTGCATACTGGCAGTAAACACCAGGTGGATACCATGCATAAGCGAGGTATGGTGTATCATGTGATTGCTTGAAAACATTGAGTACAGTGATCAATCAGTGGGAGCAGATTGGTGTGGTGGTCCCACCTCAGGCAGTTAAGGGTGTCTTCACTAATGGTGGTTTTGACAACATTGACCTCAACCCATCGTCAACAACAGCAAAATCAGCCCTCCACGGGACATGCATAAGCATTCAGCAGCACTTCCCGTCAGATGACCAACAAACAGCCAATCTCACTAACATCCTAGTTCCAGCTAAGATGGGGAAGAAGCATGTACAATCCTTTCCAGCTTTCTACACAACAATGGATCTGGATGTTTCACTCCAAACTGATGTTCCTGCCCTTAATACAAACAGTCGTCCCCAGCCAGCCTCTTGTCCTCTCAGCAACATACTTGAAGAAGGCTGCCAGTGGTTGGAGAGAGTCACCGACACCTTGTGGGGAAAGACAACCTTGAGGATGAAGAATAGATCTCATGGGGTGCATATTATGCAAGCATTGCAGAGCCTTGTTCAGCCCCCCCATCCAGATCATACATACTGTCACTGTTCACAGAGTCTCCTACCAGTCCCACTATGGCTTGGCTTGGCATGCAATGAATGTCCTCCTTCAAGCAATCAACTACCTAAATCCAGGTCAGACACCAGTCATGTTAGCTGATCAACCCCTATTCACACTTGCCAAAAAAGATGCTCTGGAGTGTGTCTGGAGACAGGCTGGATGAATGGCAGTGGATGGACTACAGCTCTCACCAATAGTGGTAATTCAACTAGTGGCAAAGCTCAGTCTTTCATTGGTGTTGACCACATCTGCAGAACCTGGTACATGCATCAGGTGTCTGTAGCTGTTCTGTACTTGTGATGAAGGCTTATGAGCGATATTTGGAAAAGGCTGTAAATGATGAGTCAAGCCCCCTCTTCCTTTTGCCCTTTGATGAATGGCTTCAATTTCAATTATTTCAAGGGACTTGCCAGAACTGGTTATTTGCAAGTGCAAGACTCAAATTACCACAACAACCCCATTGTCATGGTAGTAAGAAAATGATTGGGCATTTGTTTTGCCTTGAAACCTAATTCATTGGATTCCTTGACCCTAAAAATGTTTACCATTATAGCTTTAACAGAAGTAAATATGGGTTCTGCTGTATCACTTCAAATGGTGGTGGCCATTTTTAAAAACCCATATATTTCAGAAATGAAGAGTGATCTTATTTGTCTCTCTGGATCATTTCTTTCTTAGTGCTCTAAGGTACTTCTATACCAAAGGGAAAAGTAAATCAAAGTTTTAGAGGAGGGGGGGTAAGTTACCCTGTTAAAACGTATTCTTCAAATGAAATTTACATATTTTACCCCCCGCTGTCATGGCAATTAGTAAAGCATTGGGTATTTTACATTGAAACCTATTTAATTGAATTCCTCAACCCCCAAAATGTACAATTAGACACCAATATTATTACTATAGCTCTAACAGAAGCAAAGATATGGGGTCTGATATAATAGTGGTTAATTGTCGTCAGCCTTTTTTTTTAAACGCCTATATAAAGAAAATGAAGGGTGATCAAACTTGTCTCTTTGGATATTTTTTTTCCTATGGCCCTATGGTACTTCCATGACAAAGGGAAAAGTAAATACAAGTTTTAGAGGGGGTGGGGTTAAGTTACCCTGTTAAAACGTATTTTTTTAATGAAGTTTGCATATTTTACCCCCCGCTGTCATGGCAATTAATGAAGTATTCGTTTTTTTGCATTGAAACCTATTTAATTGAATTCCTTGACCCCAAAAATGTACACTTTGACACCAATATTATTATTATAGCTCTAACAGAAGCAAAGATATGGGGTCTGGTGTAATAGTGGTTAATTGTCGGCGGCCATTTTTAAAAACGCCTATAAAAAAAAAAAGAAGGGTGATCTAACTCGTCTCTTTGGATAATTCTTTTCCTATGGCCCTAAGGTACTTCCATACCAAAGGGGACCTTTGCATCATGACTTGAAGTCAAATGTTGCTTAGCACCTCCACTACCCTCCAATCCCCCTGTCGGGGTTTATTTCGCAACAATGACCTGCTCATCGACATTATCCCATAATGTTTTATTCACCCCCAAAAAGTTATGGATTGCAGCTTTACTACACTTTGTGTGTGTGTGTGTGTGTGTGTGTGTGTGTGTCTCTCTCTCTCTCTCTCTCTCACACACACATGCTGTAATTACACATAAACACAGGTACACACATTTTGACATACACAAAGACCAAAAAACAACAACCCCATTAAAAAAGCAATCTGTATCAGCATATGCTAGTTAGGTAATGAGCAATCTGATCATGCCCTTGTATTCACACACACACACACACACACACACACACAGGGGTGCACACACAGGGGTGCACACACAGACTCATGTCTGCCCAAAAAAGTTGCCTCTCCTCTCTTGAGAGTTTATGATTGCTGTTTAGCTGAACACTTCATCTCTGAATGTCATTCTCTTGATCTTCTAGCTGCCGTCCTGTTGTAATGGTTCTGAGACGTTGATGAGAGGAACGGTGACAGCCAGCTGTCTGACCAGCCTGGGACAACTGTGGGAGTCCAGCCCCAGAGGGCCTTCGTCAGCCAACCAGGGTCAAGGACTGCCACTGAGTGACAGGTCAGTCTCAGTCACATCTACATTAACTTAATGCATTTCCATGACACGCATTCCTAATGATCGATTTATACTCCGTTGTACGACGGCGTCGCATGCCAAAAAGACCTTATCTACAAGCTCTCAACTTGTGTTGTGAGCTTGAAGATCGGGTATTTCCGACGGGCACATGCCGAAGAATAAATCAGGCTTAACTCTGCTGGAGTAATGAATGGGTGTCTGGTTTCCTTTTCTAGAAGTCTGATATGATTTCCTGTTGTAATTAAGAGTTGGATGCGGATAGGCATTATATTCATGATCTTCATAAAACAATAATTCAGCCTTGTCTGACCGGTGCTGGAGTGAGTCTGCAGTGTTTACAGTCACGTTAGCACAAACCTATGCTTGCCATAAATGTCAGTTGAAAACCACGTGAAGAATGAATTAACTAGGAAATTATGTGGATCTCAGCATCCACATAGAAACCGTCATCTATGACAAAGCAATTTTTTCTTAATTTTTTTTTTCTAAATTTAGAGTAGCCAAAAAAAATTACACCTTTTTACCCCCATAGTTTGTGCAATGACTAATATCACCCTCCCTGCGCGGCTTCCCTCCCCTGAACACCATGGGCCTATTGTGTTTGTGTAGATGCTCGACGCACAACCGTGGTGAGCAGGGACTTGCCCCCCACCCGAGTGCCTGCCGTATTTATGACTCCAAATTTAGGTTTCAGCCCAATCAGAGCCCCATTGACTGCCATTATAACATTTTAGTTAAATATTTCAAAAAGTATAAACCATGTGTGAACTATATTAGTGGAGGTACTTCTGTGGCCTACTGGCAGCAAGCATACAACTTTTGGCACGCACGTACGACTCAGGCATATTTCTTCAGTGGCCAAAGTGGCATACTGTATTTATGTCTATGATAGCAGCTACAAGGAAAATGTATTTAACACATATTGCTATGCCATTCAATTGTACAACCACATTACTTCCTCTGCCATGTCTATGATGAAGATGATATGTCACAGGTTACACATACCCAGCCTGGGGTTAGGTTACATGATTTAAACCAGATTTTAAATTGCTTCTTATTTGTGAAACAGAAAATACATTTTCAGGTCAGGAATCCAGGATACAAACTTTATCCGATAAGGAGAGAGAAAAAACACAAAGATCGTTGATCAGTTTTAATTTTATAATGTTCCAGTTACGTTTGTTTGTCTGCAATTTTTTTTTCATCACCACTTTTTTGTTTCATCACCAATTTCACTTGCTTATCCAGTATCCTGTATGAGTTTAATTAAAAATTAAAAACATTTTTATCCTTTTTGGATCAAATAAAAATTGTATTTTCCATACTACTAAATACTTACTAAAGAGCTGTAGAGACAGGGAGACCCCTGTTACTGAACAAACACTCTATAGCAGTGGTTCCCAAACTTCTAACAGTCATGTACAGTACCCCCTGAGACACTCTGCTTATACCCCCAGCACCAAGGGCATCAGCTGATGCAAGGCTACACCGTGTGTGTGCGTGTGGCTGTGCGTGCGTGCATGCATGCATGCATGAATGAGAGGCAGAGAGAAAACGAAAAGAGCAAGTAGCTCCGCTCCTTAAAGATGTCTTCCCATGCACCTGCATGCACTCAATCGCCAAAATAGTTTTCTTTCAAAAATTAAACCAGTGCTGGCAAGAAAATAGATCAGGCTTCACTCTCCGAGAGCTGCAACTTCATGCTGTCTTTGACGCTCTTCATCCTTCACTCCCTCGTATCTCCTTCCCTCCTCTATTCCTCCTTCTCTCGTTCACTCCCTCCCTTCCCTGCCTCATGGTGGTGCCATGTCCCAAGACCCCGCTGGCCATGGACCTCCAGATGGTCTGGCTGGCAGAAGGTTCAGAACTGACCCCATAACAGCTGATCCTGGCCCACCTCAAACCCCATGGGTCTAAGAGGAAACACACATCTTAAGATCTAAGAAGGAGGAGA
Organism: Gymnoscopelus microlampas; assembly: GCF_963454915.1. Classification (NCBI taxonomy): domain Eukaryota; kingdom Metazoa; phylum Chordata; class Actinopteri; order Myctophiformes; family Myctophidae; genus Gymnoscopelus; species Gymnoscopelus microlampas. The sequence goes on from NC_139958.1 coordinate 16,171,488, forward strand.
GGAGAGGAGAGGGGAGGGGAGGGGAGAGGAGAGGAGAGAATGACTAGTGGAAAGTATTTCATAACAGTCAAACCTGTCATTTACTGCATCTCTTCCTTAAAAAGACAGTTTCTTCTAAAGTGTCTGTGTGTGTACTGTGTACAGTAAGTTGGTTTAAAACACTGTGTGTGTGTGTGTGTGTGTGTGTGTGTGTGTGTGTGTGTATGTGTGTGTGTGTGTGTGTGTGTGTGTGTGTGTGTGTGTGTGTGTGTGTGTGTGTGTGTCTGTGTCTGTGTGTGTGTGTGTGTGTGTGTGTGTGTGTGTGTGTGTGCGCGCGCTATTGCTCAAAAGTCGTGACGGAAAATCAACTTGGACTGAAAGAAGGAATGAGTTGGTGTAAAAGAGAGACAGAGTGGAATATATAGACAGACAGCAGAGGGACGAAGAAACAGAATAGTATGAGAATCAGAAAGACGGAGAGAGAGACGGGAGAGCAAGACTATGAGATACAGAGAGAGTGATTGAGAGAGGGAGTGTGTGTGTGTGTGTGTGTGTGTGTGTGTGTGTGTGTGTGTGTGTGTGTGTGTGTGTGTGTGTGTGTGTGTGTGTGTGTGTGTGTGTGTGTGTGCGTGCGTGCGTGCGTGCGTGCGTGCGAGAGAGAGAGAGAGGGAGAGATTCAGCGAGGCATGGCTGACAGCTTGTGACGCTGCATTAGTCATTGTGTAAAGAGGAAAGAGGTGGCCACATGGCCTCTTTAGCGCTGTCTCCTCTAATGGTCATGTGTGTTTGAGGAGGTGTGGGCTCCACGGCCCACAGCGCGTCCAACCAACACAGCTTCTGTGTGCTTAATGTCTGTTTAGACAGCGGCTGCAGCCAGTGCTGATGGAAACTCACTGGAGAGAGAGAGAGAGAGAGAGAGAGAGAGAGAGAGAGAGAGAGAGAGAGAGAGAGAGAGAGAGAGAGAGAGAGAGAGAGAGAGAGAGAGAGAGAGAGAGAGAGAGAGAGAGCGAGCAGTTTTAGATTTGTGTTAAATTAGTTTAGATTTGTGTTAAATGAGAGGGAGACTGAGAGAGAAAGAGAGGGATGGAGACAGAGAGAGAAAGAGACCGAGAGATGGAGAAAGAGACAGAGACCGAGAGAGAAGGATGGAGGGAGAGAGAGAGAGAGACGGATAGAAAGAGCAGGGCACTGCTAATTGGGACAGAGGATCGGGGTCAGGAAGAGAGAAGGAGGCAGAGAAAAGAAGGAGAGGGAGAGACAGGGAGTCCTCAAGCCCTCCGGCGGCTCACACTGCTTAATGATGCGTCTCTCTCGTAATTAGCAGACGGTAATTAACGCTTGGATCGCCCAGGTCTCTGTGGGTCACATTCCCTCTCTCTGCCACTCCACCACGTCCACGCTCCGCTACAAACAAGCCAGCGTCACACATCCCTGTCGTCCACTAGCCTGGCACTGCCCCTGTAGCCTTTACATAGCAGCCTGGCGCTGCCCCCCGTAGCCCCCCCCGCGCAGCTAAGAAAAGCACTGCTTCCATATGTGACACGCATTTTATGCATTCATCTGCACAGTGAAATCCTCAGTGTCCATTTAACGTTCCACTTGTACAATCTCAGAGTTAAATGGATAAATGAACACTGAGGATTTCACTCTGGTTCAGAGTAAGCCAGAGCGTGCAAATTATTCTTGTTTCTAATTACTTGTTACTAATTGTACACGGTAATATAATTTATAAAGAGTGTTGCGGGTCAGTTTGGTTGTGGGTCAAGTTTGTGTTTGTGTGCTTGCGTGCGTGCGAGTGTGCGTGCGTGCCTGTGTGTGTGTGTATGTGTCTGTGTGCAGTGTGACTTTCGATGGGAGGCAGCCAAGTGTGTCGTTTGTTGTGTTGGAGTGAGCTGCCTTCACCTCCAGGCTGGTTTAAATATTAAGACTCGACATGCATATTTGAATGCAGCCTTTGTGTGCTCGGAGAAGTACAGTAGAACGTAAACATACAGGTCTTTCAACAGCGGTAAAACTTAACGAGGCGTTCAGTAACTATGAAGACATAATATAACACTCCATTCATCTTCTCTGTTCTTAACCTGACCTTAAGGTGTCACTCTGTGGTGCATACTGAATGGAGTCACATACACACACACACACAGGCTCGCCTAGTGCGCACACACACACACACACAGAGAGACAAGCACACGTGTGCACACACACGCACGCACATACAAAGAAAAATACACACAGATGGTGTCGTAAGACACAATATGCTTATGCTGGCTTGCTCTTTGCCCGTTAATAAAACATGCCGTTTGGCAGACATTAATTTCATTAATTTTCATTTTGTGATGGATAATAAAGGTATTTTTTAATGAATTCCCCGCCATTCTCCTACAGTATATGTTTCCTCAGCTGTGTGTGTGTCCTGGTATGAGGTCATGGAGGGGGCTTCCCCCTCCAGGGGTGATGAGGTGGTGTCGGGGGGGGGGGGGGTTTGGGATGTTCTCTTGTCCACTTTCTTATTAATTGAATTTTAAAGTGACCTTGCAGTGATATTGATCTGCATTCAATGAAAACACACACACACACACACACACACACACACACACACACACACACACACACACACACACACACACACACACACACACACACACACACACACACACACACACACACACACACACACACAGGTAAGCAGAAACACACACACACACACACACACACACACACACACACACCTCTATTGCTCGCCCTACCTTATGCATCCTTCACAAACTCAAGGTTAGCGTGCTAGCAAAGTAAGCAGTGAGTTAGAGTGCTTCGTCGTGTAGAATATTTGTCAGAGTTCTGTGATGGCTGAAGTTTGGGAGTTGTGCTGAGCTGAGCAATAAAAGCAGGAGGGGCCGGGAGAGAGGAGAGGAGACTAGACTAGAGGAGGAGGAGGAGGAGGACGTCGAGGAGAACGAGGAGGAAAATGGAGTGTAAGCGAGAGAGGGGAGTTGTCCAGGGGGATAGGGTGTGCGGGTGTGTGTGTGTGTGTGTGTGTGTGTGTGTGTGTGTGTGTGTGTGTGTGTGTGTGTGGTTTAGAGGTTATGAAGGGGAAGGAAAGGAAGGGGTGAGGAAGAGGAGGATACAGAGAGGAAGGAGTGTTATTGTGCTACTGGGTTTAAAGTAAGCAAATAGGAAACAGGCACAGGGTGCATCCAGGTGTGTGTGAGAGAGAGAGAGAGAGAGAGAGAGAAAGAGAGAGAGAGCCTGGGACTTCTCTGACCTATTTTACTGAGGCCCCAAACACAGTCACTTACACTAACACCCTCTGCTGGAACAATGTAGTACTGCTTTCAAAAGTAGGGGACGTGAGATTACTGAACCACACTAACCTTGGTGGTGTCTGTTTTAGGCATTTAGTCATTTTAAGGAATACTATATTTTCCACACATTTCTAACCTCTCAAAGCATCATGATGTGATCTATTAAAAAAACAAGCTTTTCAAAAAGCTCACAATGCTCATGATGTGAAACATTGTGAGCTTGTAAATCGGCTATTTTAAGACATTTTGTAATAAGGCTTACATTAAGTGGTGAAACACATGTAATTAAATACAGCAAATGCTGATGATATTGTGCACATGGTGTCTGATTAATGCTAACAATTCACACTGCTCTTCGGCAGGCACTGGTGCCAACATTGTCAAGTATAAACCACTGATTGGCAAAGTTTTCGTTTGAAAAGATAGGCGAATCTTCTCGCTTCAGGGGATCTGTGTAAAACTTATCTGACCCCAAAGCAGCATATACCACTGGCTGTTTGTCAACGGTAGAGGACTACACTCAAATCATTTGACAGGACTGTTCTGCATCTGCTTGTGTCACATCTAGCACACTGACAGTTGTTGGAAGACCTCATGGCATGCATTATAAGATAAATGCTGTGTGTGTGTGTGTGTGTGTGTGTGTGTGTGTGTGTGTGTGTGTGTGTGTGTGTGTGTGTGTGTGTGTGTGTGTGTGTGTGTGTGTGTGTGTGTGTGTGTGTGTGTGTGTGTGTGTGTGTGTGTGCGCGCGTGTGTGTGCGTGTGTGTGTGCGCGCGCGCGCGTCTAATTATCTGTCAAAAAACGATTTTCATTCGGCATGTTCGGGGGTTATAGAGAGAAACTACACACCAACTCTCCCACTGAGGGAGAGGTTTGACTAACGTTTCCCAGGGATAAACAGTACGTTCTTGGACATGGACTTAGGAAAACATTCATCACTGTATCCTGTTGTTCCTCGCGATAAGCCTAATTTATATTCCGTTTCACAACAGTGGCGCTCATCTAAAATAGCAGATTTCATCTGTTATTTTCAATCAGCGACACAGAGTAGTGAAATGTAATGCTGAATTTATGCTCTGTCATACGGCAAAGTATCAATCAAGGTTTTTTTCAGATCAGTCCATTACAAACTGTAGGGCCTACTCTTTCCTTTCAGGTGAGACACCAATTTCATCCAGTCAGTAGAGAGAACACATTTATATCAGCTTACATTTTTATAGTGTTCCAGTTCCAATTGTATCTGCTCAATATCTTTTTTATTTCAGTTGTTTATCCTGTATCCTGTGTGAGTTCTCTCCCCCAGATTGGACTTATTTTAACAAAAACAAAATGACACCCCCTTTAATATGAATTGTGTAATGTGATGCAATATGAGTAACAGTAAAATGATCTTGCAATATGACTCAAACAATATACTGTAAGTGAATAACTAAATAAGATGTATAGAACAACTGCGTTTCCGGGAGGATAACAAATGAAATTCACAGAACATATTCTTTCACAGATGTACACCCGACGTGTTACGTGTGTTCTGTTACTGTACACCCACACGCAGCTGTTTGTTTGTATGTCTGAGGAAGAACTCTTGACAGTTTTAATGCAATTTTCAAACTTGAAAGATGAGTTGGTGTTAAGAGTCAGGACCTGCACTATTTAGTCTTTATGATGTGGCTGTGTGTGTGTGTGTGTGTGTGTGCGTGCATGTGTGCGTGTGCGTGTGTGTGTGTGTGTGTGTGTGTGTGTGTGTGTGTGTGTGTGTGTGTGTGTTTCCAGAACTATCTCTCAAACCGCTGGACTGATCAGTGACACATTTCTTGTCCACACTGCCAGTATGCCACATAATTACCTCAACTATTTCTTTTCACATATATATATATTTTTGGGAAAATATGTAACCAGATGTTACTCTAGTATCCCTATGCGACACGCTGTGGGCTTATAGATGTGCTATTTTGGTGAAGAGATTTGGTGTAGGGACCACACAGGCAACAGTCAAAATGTTGGCATTAAGACGCCATGGTTTTTACAACTCTAAATATATGCTGTAAGAATTCAATAGATTCAAACATTAAAGTGATTGTTAAATGTACATGGACATTCTGCCCCGGCCAGAGAATAGTTTGGAAAAGCAAGCATCAATTATGTATTTAACCAACTATTTGTTTAGTTTTTTAGGTAAAAATTAACCAACTGGTGCTAGAAATCACCGTAAAGTCTCTGAGAATCTCAACCCTCCCTTAATCACTTAAACCCCAGCACCCGTATTATGGGGAGAATAGCAGATCTATATAAGCTATATATCTGTCTGTCTATATAAGTACTGTAGGCTAGATACAGTAGGAATTAAAGTGATCTGTTCAGACTGCAGCTTGCCCAAATTTGGAGTCATACATCATATATAATGTCATAGATCAGTGGTTCTCAAAATGGTGTCTGGGAACCCCATGGGAAAATCTTGTAAAATTGTGAAACAATTTGGAATAATTTGGAAATACAAATAAAATAACAAATCAACTCATTTGGGATCCCTGGCACAAAATATTTTCAAACTATTTGGGGTCCTTGACATTTTTTGAGAACGTGAATGTCATAGATCAGTGGTTCTCAAACCTTTTCGTGCCAAGGACCCCCAAATTGATATGTACAGTATGTGGCTGCGGACCCCCACCTGAAAATATGTTGTGCCAGGGAACCCCAGGAGCAAAGATTTGTGTTAAAAATGTTTGCCTTTTAAAAAAATATTTAAAGATTTGCACACTTTTTCAAAATTAAAAAAAAATAGCAGATCTATAAGCTTGTAGCGCAGCACTCTGTGCCGTGCTATGAGCTTGTAGATCTGCTATTTTTGAATAGCCAAAGTATAAAATATGGATAAAGGGGTTAACATGATTTTGACGCTTTTATTATCTATTTTTGCTTGGGACCCCCTGGAACCGCCCCAAGGACCCGGACCCCACTTTGAGAACCAATGTCATAGATGACTGACAGGCTGGCCATGTTGGAGCCACACCGTTCCCCTGTGGATCCTGGGATCCCACATGATTTTATACTTTTTTTTAAATGTTTGAGCATACGGTTAAGCGTAAGTTAAAAGTCTTGCCATATGTTTTATACACAGCATGGGCAGGTGTCGCATCATCTGAGTGCATTTCTAGTTCAGTCATGCAAATGATGCATCTGAAGTGCCTATACTGTACACAGCAGACAACGGCTTAACCCTTTAAGACCGGGAGCGCATCTGTGTCATTTTAGATGTCTTTGGCTATTCAAAAATAGTACATATACAAGCTCGGCACGAGTGAGCTTGTAGATCTGCAATTCTTGAAAAATGTTTAAAATGTGTGCAAATCTTTGAATATATATGTTTTAAGGCATTTTAGCTCCGATTTGTGCTTCTGGGGGTCCCTGGAACAACACATTTTGAGATGGGGGTCCACGGTGAAATACATATCATTTTGGGGGTCCTTGACAAAAGCAAAATAAGTTTTTTCAAAAAACGGTTAGGATTTAGAAGACATTTGTAGAATATGTATTCATAGATTTGCACATCGATTTAAAAATAAATAAATAGCAGATCTACAAGCTCGTAGCATGGCACTCGGTGCCGTTTTATGAGCTTGTATATCTGCTATTTTTGAATAGCCAAATAAATCTAAAATGACAGAGATGCGTTCCCGGATTGAGTGGCTTAAACACACTCATGCTGACTCATAGGTCTCTAAAGCGTTCTGCCTATAGACATAGAGAAAATGGGGCATATTAAAGTGTGTCTCACAATATCAGACGTTTATCTCACAGACTGACCGTGACTGTCTGCTTAACTCGTCTAGGCAGGGGTTAATGGCAATCGATCGGTTGTTGTTAATCACCGCACTTTGTGATTACCTGGCAGGGTCATATCGATCGCTCATTGATTGACGCATCTTTGCCACCATGATCGCTGTGTCTCTGAACTCACTGTCATTTAGCGCTTTGCTGGTGCAATATTGTCATTATGACACCCCAAGGCGTCGGAGCCAAGTCAATGAGTCCCAGTGGGGAAGCAGCTGCAGGATTTAACACCGATGCCCACTCAGCCAAACGTCTGATTTACAGGGACGGAGTTTACAAAATGGAGACGGAGCTGGAGGAGAAGGTATCTGATGGGAGCACTTGCACTGTGTGGGTTCTTTTCTCCCCCAGCTCGCCATCGTGTTCCAATGTCTCACTGCTTGTCTACCTCACTTGAACCCGCTTTATGGTCAGGTAAGGGTAGGGCGTGGTGTGAATTAATAATAAAGATGCTTTTTAGCCTTACTCTGTATTGCACTCTCTCTCTCTCTCTCTCTCTCTCTCTCTCTCTCTCTCTCTCTCTCTCTCTCTCTCTCTCTCTCTCTCTCTCTCTCTCTCTCTGTACAGTAGTCAGCTCTGTCTGTCTGTCTTTCCCTTCTCTCTTTCATTTCTTCTTTCTGTCCCTCCCTGACTTTCTATATCTCTCACTCTTTGTCTCTCTCTCTCTCTCTCTCTCTCTCTCTCTCTCTCTCTCTCTCTCTCTCTCTCTCTCTCTCTCTCTCTCTCTCTCTCTCTCTCTCTCTCTCTCTCTCTCTCTCTCTTACGCTCTCTCTTACTCTCTCTCTCTCTCTCTCATGGTCATTTCTGTTGTCTTGGTGAGCTTGGCTCCAGCCTCCATTAAAAACCTTGTCTAAAGTAATGAGTTTAAGCTCAGAGTACCTGTCTCAGGCAGGGAATAGAAACAGGGTGTTAGCGTGCGCGCGCATACATTCGTGTGTGTGTGTGTGTGCGTACATTCGTGCGTGTGCGTGCCTGCGTATGGCTTTGAGCTATGCTTTGACAGCTGCGAATTTAATAAGTGAACGTTAAAGGTAGGAGGAGGGGGGGATACGCATAGGGCTCTGCTTATGAAATATGAATGACTCTTTCTGCATCTTCTTCTGTGTGTTTGATACCATCTCTAGTTTGCAAACCACGGCTTTGCTAAAAAAAAGATGAACAGAACAGCAGTCTTATGAGAGTCGATGTACTGTACAGTGTTTAAAAAATGAATGCTGTTAGCTGTCACATCTTAACGTGAAGTCATATTTCATTCTAATAGAATGTTGCAGTTCACCACTTAAGCACTATTTTGTCAATTTTTGGGGGGGGAAATGTTTTTTATTTTTTTAATTTTTTTATTTACTTTAAACTAGAGGTTCGGGACCCTACGCTGCACTCACACCTACGTCGCACCGCCGATCCGACCGATATGTCTGAGTCATAGTGCCCATATATGTGCATATCGGTTGGAGCAGCCATTCTGGACAACCCCATATCCGAACGACTCGCCGGCGGGCACCGCACTCCCTCGAGTCCTTGCCGATGTGCTGATCAATAATTGATAATTATTATGTATTTAACCAACTATTCATTTTTTGGGTAAAAATGAACCAACATGGTTCTAGAAATCACCGTGAAGTCTCTGAGAATTTCAACCCTCCCTTAACCACTTACCCCAGTATCCGTGTTGTGGGGAATATACAGTAGCAGATCTATAAGCTCACACTGCGTCACGTTGTGATGCATTGTGAGCTTGTCGATTTTTCTCCGAAGATATTTAATGTAGAGCGAAAACAGAAAAGTCAGTAGTACAGAGCCCTAAGGGACTCCTCCGGTCAACCATGGGTTTAAGTGTTTAAAATCTTAGAATTTGTTCTCATAGTCAGGAACTGAAAATAGATATAGAACATGAGGTACTTCTTGGATATGCTGCTAAAATGGGCCTCCTTCAATAATGAACCATGAGGACTCCGATCACCTATAAACATAACCCTAAAACTCTACTCGGCCTCTAAACTCAATGATGTACTGTACTTACCTTAAGTACATCTCACACACACACACACACACACACACGCACGCTTTCTCTCTCACACACACACACACACACACACACACACACACACACACACACACACACACACACACACACACACACACACACACACGTGCGTCGTGTGCACTCTCTCTCTCTCTCTCTCTCTGTGTCTCACTCTTTCTCTCTCTCGCTCTATCCCTCTCTCTCTCTTCCCCCGCTCTCTCTCCCTGTCTCTCTCTCTCTCGCTGTCTCTCACTATAGAGTTTTGGATTATGGAACCAGGCTTGATTTCACCTGATCACATCTAGTCCTATTAGAAAATTTTAATTTTAAGTAGTGTACGTTCCTCAAGGAATGTACACATTCAAAGAGGATGGTACTTCAAGGCTTTGTCAGATTGATTGAAGATAATTGCCAGAAACAAATATTGGTCCTAGGTCTCATGTCACGATAAATATCATCTCATAAATGAATTTATGAGAAATGAATGTATAAGATGGAATCAGAAATTCAGCCCTAATAATGACCAATCTTCCTTGACATAATGCCACGTTGTTATATCTTCTTCAATGATCTTCTCAATTTAATTTCACATAGGACTGTTCTAAAATTCTACTTGATATTCTAATGGATATTGTTTTTTATATATAGTGATATATTGAATATACTGTATATTAATCATATTGTGATTATTATGATACAGTATTCCATAATTATTGACGACATACACCCCATTATACACCAATTTATTGAGGGACAGCAGTGGCTCAGGCAGTGGAGCAGCCGTCTTGGAATCCAAAGGTACAAACTCCTACTGGCTGCGAGTCGAAGTGTCCTTGAGCAAAGCACTGAACCCCTAACTGCTCCTGGTGAGCAGGTTGGTGTCTTGAATGGTTCCTCTAATGTCTGTGTGTGAATGTAATGCACACTCTAAAGCACTTTGGAGAAAGGCACTATAGTGTATTTACCATCAGTACGATCTTAGAGCCAACTTGTTTGTGTGTTTGGGTGTGTGTGTGTGTATGGGGGGGGGACCGGATGTATAGTCTTTCATCACACACTTGTTCACATATTTATTACATATATTCATTTATTTTTTCACTCTAACTGTATCTGTCATCATTCCTCCAAAATAATTGTTTTTATGACTGGGTCATTAAAAAACACATCAAATGCAGAACTGAATTCTGCGCACGCACGCACGCGCACACACACACAGACACTGACACAGCAACATTTTGAGGCCCCACTAAGGTCTAAAAAAGTAAGCGGCACCCACTCTGTCTTTAAACACTTTCCCCACACAAGTGAAATAAAGGCAAACAAGGTCATCAGACAATTAACTTTCTTTGTTTTCCACTTCCATTCCCTTGTTTCTAATGTATATTAATTCCACCCCCTCAACCTTAAGATTAGATTCCCTACGTCCCAACACAGGGGCCTTTCCCTCCCTCTCATCTCTACACAGCTAAATGGGTGATGAAATACAAAAGAAAAGAGTAAAGTAAAAGAAAAAGAAATCCATCACCATGTGCAGAAAGAGAATCTCTTCTCTTTTCTCCCTGATGCCCTAGTTCCCTATAGTTTAGACTCCATCCGACTCCCCACTCCTTCAGCTCACCCCCCACAACTCTTCACGACCCCTGAAACAGCTGAGTGCTGGCAGAGTGCCTGACGGGCTCATAAAGGATGAAATGGATGGGGTTACAAGCACACATAACACAGCTCTCATTAGCAGTCTCACACCAATAATGTGGAGATGAAAAGCTGTTACAGCCTGGCTTGTGTTCGCCATTGTTTTCTATTGGCTTACCATATGCATTACAGCTCCACTAAAGCCACTGGAGACACACAGTAGCGCCCAGAGGTTTTGTTGTGCAGGGATAAGGCATTTAGAATCCAGCCCACCGAGATTACATTGTCATCTTCTGTGCTGAAAAGAGCATTGTGTGAATGAGACGAGGAGGGAAATGAGTGAATACATCTGTGAATGAATGACAAAGAAGCAGTATTTAACAAGATACGCATGTTAAGATTTTTACATTTCACCCGATCCATTCCCAGTCCAGGTCTGACTAATTACTACACATGAAGAAACGGAGAGGAGATCCAAGCACTCGAAAAACAGGAGGAGAGAAAGTAAAACTAAAAAGCCTTTATTGTAGCATATTAACAGCCACATATTTTGACCAACTGGTATGTTGGCGTTTTAACTTATGCTATAATAAAGGCTTTTTAGTTTTACTTTCCTTCCTCCTGATTTTTGAGTGCTCGGATCTCCTCTCTGTTTCTTCAGTGCTTGTTCCAGCTGATCCTAGAAGCACTGACAGTACTTTGTAGTTCTACTGCTTTTATCTCCTGTGAGCACCTGGTTGGTTTTTCCTAATTTTTAATTACAACACATGTTGGTGATTTCTGCTGCTGTCTATGAATCAGTCAGTCTATCAATCTACAGTATCTGTCTGCCTGCCTGCCTGCCTGTCTGTCTGTCTGTCTGTCTCGTGCCCACTCCCCTACCAGGCGACAGCAGGCCCGGCACCAGACAGCATGCAATAATATCTAAAATACCCAAAACAAAAGATGTGTGAGGGTTAAGTTCACACTACTACAAAGTTTCACCAATGCCGTCACACCAGGGGAAGAAGGCAGGGTGACAGCACGGACCCATACAGAGTCAAGCTGTTGATACAAAAGAGAGAAGTGCAACTTTCATTAAATGACATCATCCACAAACATAACCAAAATAGATGCCTGGCGCCTAAGTAAACCTCGAATGCCAATGCAATGGGGCAGAGGACCCAGGGAGCCAACAGCCGGTGGGAAGGGATTGGGCATCAAATAAACAAAAAGTTAAAATAACAGTTGAAAACAGTGGCTGGACTGGTCCCTTTGGAGCAGTGGTTCTCAAACTTTTTCATGTCAAGGACCCCCAAATTGACACTTATTACCCCACGGACCCCCATTTGAAAAGATAACCCAGGGACCCCAATAAGAGAAGGTTTTTACGGCTCGCTAGCAGTGATTCTCAACCATTTAAATTTCAAGGACCCCCAGTTTAACATGCATAGGGCTACGGACCCCCATTTAATGGCATTTATACCTCTGGGACCGCAATTCATATTGTATAATCAATGTTAATTTAACTCTGAGCGTGTACAAATGGAACCAAATGGACCCGTTAGGGTCCATTTGGTTCAGAGTTACACACCCATAAGGGCCCATTTGGTTCCTGTCCATCATTTAGCTGGGGACCCCCTGGAACCCCCTGAAGTCCCCCTGGGGGTCCCCGGACCCCACTTTGAGAACCAATGCTTTGGAGAACGGAAACAGAGCACCTTAGTTGCCAGCCACAATGTACTGCACATATTTAAAACATTGGTAAAAGAAGACAATAAACTATTTGGAAAACGCTTGTGTTGGGGTAACTCAAATACATTGCATTTTTAAAAAATACTACTGTACATTATTATAGTAACCTATGGTGATACTGTACATACATATAATGCATTATAAGCTGCCTGACAAGGCAGAGATGTGAAATGATCAGACTGTGGAACCGCCTTACCCAACTTCCAGAAGAGAGGCTTACGAAAATTATATTTAACTAGACCATACCCGGTCGGCGCAGCGCATCCGTGGGGGGATATGCGCACATGATCTGGCAACCCGGGAGGCAGTTCGTCCCATAGCTGGGCAGACCCGTAGCCATGGCGACAGTGTTTGACACAAAAACGCTAATAAGAAGCTGAGATTTGATGAAATTGAAAAACGGGCTTCACAGTTAAGTTCAGATGGTAATGGTCAATGGCTGTGAGCAAAATCAGAGCAATTGGTCCAGCCAGTGAGGAGAACCGGGTGTCTTCACCACCACCACCACTACAAACGCACAGAGGTTACTAGAATTATAGTAGGATAGTAGGATAGTAGGATAGTAGGATTGGAATAGAAGATGTAATCATCCATGGATAAGAGAGGTCTCTTCAATTTTCTCACTTCCTGATTTAAATGTATATTTTATGAATAACCTTCATTGTAATATAAATACGGTCAAACATAAATTGTCAATGTTATATCAGGAGGGTGGACATTTGAAAAAGAGCTAAATTAAGACATTATGTTCAATTCAAAGAGGACTATATCACTGAACCCTATGTTGCATTTCATTTAACCCATTCAATCCGGGAATGCATCTTTGTCATTTTAGATTTCTTTGGCTATAAAAAAAATAGCAGATTTACAAGCTCATAGCGCAGATAAGATTCCAGATTTGTTTTGGATGTCTGAATGATGTTAACCCATTCAATCCGGGAACACAACTGTGTCATTTTAGATTTTTTTTTTTATAGCTATAACCATTATTTTATACTTTGGCTATTAAAAAATAGCAGATATACAAGCTCATAGCGGGGCACAGAGTGCCGCGCTATGAGCTTATAGATCTGCTATTTTGGAAAAATCGTGAACATTTGTGCACATCTTTGAATACATATATTTTTTTAAACAACATTTTTACTGAAATCTTTGCTTCTGGGGGGTCCCTGGAACAAAATATTTTGAGATGGGGGGTGGCCAAATACATTTAATTTTATGGGTCCTTGACATGAAAAACGTTTTTTACAGAAAACTGTTTTTAAAATTTGTAGAATCCCCAGAAGCAAAGATTTGAGTTACAAATGGTCACTTTAAAACATATATATTCAAAGATTTGCACAAATGTTCACGATCTTTCAAAAATAGCCAAAGAAATCTAAAATGACACAGATGCGTTAAATTGGCTGTTCGCTGTTTTAGGAAAATTCCTAGAGATCTGTATGGCAGTTGCTTTGGAGACGCATCCTCAATATGTTTATGTATTCTGTTTGTGGAGCATCTTTGTGTATGTACATTAAGTGAGTGTCTTGTAAGCCTGTGTAGGCTGGGCATCGGTGGTGCAGGACACTATAATAAAAATATATCTATCTATCTAATCTACTGTATCTATCTATCTATAAGTATGGATATGGTCAGATGGGTGGGCCGCGTACATTGTCAGAGCATGTTTATTGAACAATTGATGGTGTTCCAGCTTGGATGAATGGAGCTAATTTAGGAATGTAGAAAAAATACCATGACACATTATTTTTTTAATATATATTGTTATATATTATCATTAAAATCTTAGTTAATTATTTGTGGGACCACTTGCAATGTATTCACAGTCCCCCAATGGACCCCTGGCCCACAGTTTGGGAATCACTGTGCTATAGATTAACATGTGTAAATGGTACAGTTCAGTAGTGTGTTATATGAGGATCCAGAGCCTCCACAGATGGAAGGCGGAGGACACGCTTGATCTTCCCTTGTTCATATTAAATAAGTCAGATTCCACCCCCACCTCGGCACCCTGCTCTCTCATAGAGGCACTGGGGCTTTATTGGATGTGAACATGTGTGTGTGTTGCTCTCCTTTCAGCTCAGGCCAGTGAGTTTGAGCCCTTTTGAACAGGCTGTAACATGTGACAACCATGACAGGCGGGTCGACCCTTGATCACTGTTAATTATCTAAACCGTCAGAGATGTGCAGTTAAAAACCCTTTATCATGGCGTGCGTGCGTGCGTGCGTGCGTGCGTGTGTGTGTGTGTGACATTTTTAATTTCAAGGACCCCAAGTTTGATATACGTGAGGCCACAGAACCCCATTTTTTAAATTATATATATATATATATATATATATATATATATATATATATATACATATACATATATAAACACATACTGAATATGCAGAACTCTGTAAGGTTCTATTTGTACACTCTCAGAGATACAAACCTGTAAGGGCTCATTTTGGTTCCTAACTATCAATCATTTAGCATAGCATAGCAACCCTCTGGAAACCCCTCAAGGACCCCTGGGGGTCTCCGGACCCCATGTTGAGAGCCAATGCTATGGCGTGTTCACGTGCAAAACGATTTCTGTCTAAAGTGTCAGATTCACAAAAGCTCTTGAAAAAAACGTGCCTCTGGTGAAACAGAGACCACTGAAGGACCATGAAAGAGTTTCTCATCCCAGTACAATAGAACAGCATTACACTTGAATTCAAAACTGTTGCATCATCTCCTAGGAAATTATCTGTATTTGGAGCGTTGAAGATGATGCACTGCAGTGATTAAAGATTAAGAGTAGGAGACATGTTTTGTAAATTTAACACAAGCCATTTCCAAACTTTAAAATATTTTATCTTTAACAAGTTAAGCTCATTATTTTTACCCCTTTATTCTGCCAATAGGGCATAGCAGTGGCAGCCTGGTTCCATCGATCCAGACCCCATTATTTTCCCCATAGAGATTTCAAAAAATATTTCTATCAATTATTTTAAGCCTAGAATCAAGCCATCCAGGATCCTGGCGATTCATGACCATAAAACGTTTGATTCTGTGAAAACAAATATTTGAAAACTGCAAAACAAAGGGTATTCATTAAATATAGTTTAAATATTCAAAAAATGTTTTTCACAGAATCAAATGTTTTATGGTCATGATTCACCAGGATTCTGGATGGCTTGATTCTAGGCTTAAATGAATTGATACAAACATTTTTGGAAATCTCTGTGGGAAAAATGAATGGGGTCTGGAACGATGGAACCAGAAAATGGCCTATAGAGTCGCCAATTAGTTTAGTTAGTGTAGTTGCTTAATTGGGCTTGCTTTATAGTGTTTTTTAAACCAGAGGTTCCCACATTTCTTCATGTCAAGGACCCCCAGATTAATATGTCGCAGACCCCCATCTGAAAATATGTGCTGCCAGGGACCCACCCCCATTCAAGATTTGTGTTGTTAAAATGTTTTAAAAATATTAAAAAATATGTTACTTTATTTCCCAATATATGTGTCACATCACGACACGTTGTGAGCTTGTAGATCTGCTATTTTCAAATTGCCGATGCAAAGTGGTAAAACTGAGCCTAGTTTATTCTTTTGGGCTTGTTTTCATAGACCTGCATGGCCGATTGTTTCTTTTGCAAAATCTGGCAACACACTTTGATTACCTGCAGTATACCTGCAGCAGCCTACTAGCAGGCCGGTGCAGACCCAATTGCCACTCTAGGCAAGCTACCCCGGTCCACCCCTAGGGGGGGAGGGGGGGCCAAGCCCACGCGTGCAACATTTTTAGGTTTC
Organism: Gymnoscopelus microlampas; assembly: GCF_963454915.1. Classification (NCBI taxonomy): domain Eukaryota; kingdom Metazoa; phylum Chordata; class Actinopteri; order Myctophiformes; family Myctophidae; genus Gymnoscopelus; species Gymnoscopelus microlampas. The sequence continues at coordinate 16,187,774 of NC_139958.1, forward strand.
GAGAGCCTGTAAGGCTTCGAACCCTATTACATCTCTACACTTTCATTATTATTATTATTATTATTATTATTAGGTTTCGAGAGCCTGTAAGGCTTCGAACCCTATTACATTCCTTGGCTTTCATTATTAGGTTTCGAGAGCCTGTAAGGCTTCGAACCCTATTACATTCCTTGGCTTTCATTAGGTTTCGAGAGCCTGTAAGGCTTCGAACCCTATTACATTCCTTGGCTTTCATTATTATTATTATTCTTCCGCCGTTTTTGCCAGTTCTGGCCTAACCGCCTGGTCACTTCTTATGAAATTCGGCAATATGGTAGAGGGCTATGCCAAACGGCGAAAACCCGAAACTCACAACCATTGGCCAAAGGGTGGCGCTGTAGCACTCAATTGAAATATGCCAACTTTGAACAGGTACAGCTCATGCCCTGTTCGACCTACAGCCATGAAACTTCGATACACACATGCGTCTCCTCATGCCTAACAACTTTCGCTGTTTGACTTTTGACCTCTGACCTTTAGATCTCCCACCATTTCGAATTCTATGAAAAGCAGTAAAAAGCAGTAAAAAGCCTACTCCTCCTGGGATTTATGAGCAATCTGTACGAAACTGTATACACATGAACTTTGGACCAATGCCGACAAACGTAACTTAGCGGATTTTCCATAAGTGAAAACGTTAAGCTTTTATAAGCCAATGAAAATTGCAGCTTTTTTTTAATTATTCATCTGCCCCTAACACATACATGCAGACTCACATTTGTTTGACACTTTGCAATATTGTAGAGGGTCCTTCCAAGTATCACTGAAACCAATCTTACTCCAATTGGTCAAAGGGGGGCGCTATAGCAATTTTTTGAAAATGCAAACTTTAAACAGGCAAAAGTCATGCCTCGTTTGGCCGACAGCCGTTAAACCTGCTTACACATGTGCCTTGACTCATGAGGAACACATGTATCACTTTGACCAGTAAGCTCTGCCCTTAGATTGTCTGCAATTTTGAGCAGTTTGAAAAACATTTAAATCCAGGATTTCTGAGCAATTTGCATGAAACTGTGTCAAATACATGTTTGAGGCCCTTTTTCACAGGTTCAGGTGTGTTGGTTCAATAGCTTGATCGCTTAATCATCTGCCTTGAAACCATAGGGTAGCCGGTTCGAATCCCACCTCAGGTAGTCTTAATTATAATTGCATTGCACACAACATGACTATATCAATGAATACATGTGCAATTGTTAAAGATGACGAGAAATGAATACTTGAAAGTAGTTATTTTCAATGTATGACGTACTTCATTCGCGCTTTTGTTTTGTTTTGTTGGATTCTCCCTTTTCACTGTCTAAGGCTGTGTATTGGATAGCTCCACCAGTATGTGTGAGTCTCATGTGCCAAAGGTCCCTGGTTCGAATCCCACTTATTACAGTTCACATTTAAATTGCATTGTACAAAACATGACCCTGTTAATTCAGACATGTGCAATGTTTAGACAATAACACGAAATGCTTTTGAGAGTAGTTGTTTTTTATGTATGACATACTTTCTTGTGAAAATAGACGATCTACAATCTCACACCTTTTTAGATAGCAACGCGTTGTGAGCTTGTAGATCGACTATTTTCCACTAGTTTCCATTCCGAAATATATTGAGCAGTTTGAAAAACATTTAAACCAAGGATTTCTGAGCAATTTGCGTGAAAGTGTGTCATGTGTGTAAACTCCCTTTTCACTAGTACAGGTCTGTTGGCCCAATGGCTTAATCATCTGCCTTGAAACCACAGGGTTCCTGGTTCGAATCCCACGTCATGTAGAATTCATTATAATTGCATTGCACACAACATGACTGTATCAATGAATACATGTGCAATTGTTAACCAGTAAACTCCGCCCTTAGATTGTCTGCAATTTTGAGCAGTTTGAAAAACATTTAAATCCACTATTTCTGAGCAATTTGCGTGAAAGTGTGTCATGTGTGTGAACTCCCTTTTCATCAGTTCGGGTCTGTTGGCCCAATGGCTTAATCATCTGCCTTGATACCAGAGGGTCGCCGGTTCAAATCTCACCTCATGCAGACCTCAACTCAATTGCATTGCACACAACATGACTGTATCAATGAATGACCAATGCTGACAGACGTGAGCAAGCAGATTTTCCATAAGTGAAAACGTTAAGCTTTTTATAAGCCAATGAAAATTGCAGTTTTATGACAATTATTCATCTGCCCCTAAAACATACATGCAGACTCGCATTTGTTTGACACTTTGCAATATTGTAGAAGGTCATTCCAAGTATCACTGAAACCAATCTTACTCCAATTGGTCAAAGGGGGGCGCTATAGCAATTTTTTGAAAATGCAAACTTTAAACAGGCAAAAGTCATGCCTCGTTTGGCCGACAGCCGTTAAACCTGCTTACACATGTGCCTTGACTCATGAGGAACACATGTATCACTTTGACCAGTAAGCTCTGCCCTTAGATTGTCTGCAATTTTGAGCAGTTTGAAAAACATTTAAATCCAGGATTTCTGAGCAATTTGCGTGAAAGTGTGTCATGTGTTTGAACTCCCTTTTCACTAGTTCAGGTGTGTAGGTTCAATAGCTTGATAGCTTAATCATCTGCCTTGAAACCACAGGGTTGCTGGTTCGAATCCCACCTCAGGTAGACTTCATTATAATTGCATTGCACACAACATGACTGTATCAATGAGGAACATATCTATCACTTTGACCAGTAAGCTCCGCCCTTAGATTGTCTGCAATTTTGAGCAGTTTGAAAAACATTTAAATCCAGCATTTCTGAGCAATTTGCGTGAAAGTGTGTCATGTGTGTGAACTCCTTTTTCATCAGTTCGGGTCTGTTGGCCCAATGGCTTAATCATCTGCCTTGATACCACAGGGTCGCTGGTTCAAATCTCACCTCATGCAGACCTCAACTCAATTGCATTGCACACAACATGACTGTATCAATGCATGTGCAATTGTTAAAGATAACGAGAAATGCATACTTGAAAGTAGTTATTTTCAATGTATGACGTAATTCATTTGCCCTTTTGTTTTGTGTTGTTGGATTCTCCTTTCTCACTATCTGATGCTGTCGATTCAATAGCTCCACCAGTAGAGTGTGAGAGTGTCAACAGACACCATCAGGGAGGCCATATCTCTAGCTCAATGAGAAGAGAGGCAGCCTGTGAATCCATAGGTCGCTGGTTCGATCCCTGTCCCCAACAATGCGTTGAGGTGATCATCATTTGGAATTCCCCCTATTCCCATGGATTGGATCCACCCCTCTCACTCATCACCAATCACACCTGCCACATGCACAGTACAATTTTTAGGTACTTTTACTTTACTACTCTACTCTACTGCAATTACAGCAGATGACAGCTTTAGTTACTTGTTACTTTGCAGATGTAATTATTAATACAACACCTACAGTAACCACATACAGCCGATCTACAATGTGACGCGTTATGAGCTTGTATGTATATAATAAGCAACCCATGCTGTATGATAACTTACCACATATGAAATCCAATTCTGTCTATCCAATGGCTCAGTCTGTACTGTGGCCATAGCTGAGTGGTTAGTGAGCCCACCTAGGGAGCCAGAGGCCCTGGTTGCCCCAGGTACGATTCCAGGCCAGGCCAGCAAATGTGTCGATGAAATGAAATTTGTCCCTGAGCAAGACTCTTAACCCCTAATTGCTCACAGGCCCTCATTGGAAACAAGACCGCAAGGACTTTCATGAACGGACCTGGAATTATCCTTATCCTTTACACTGTCTACCCACAAGTCTATAGGTCCCTGGTTCAAACCTCAATTTAACCGGTCCAAATATAATTTACTGAACAAAAATCATGACTTTGTTAATTAATGCATGTTCACTTCTTCTCTCTCGCTCTCTCTCTTACTGCCTCTCTTTCTCACTGCCTCTCTCTCTCTCTCCCTCTCTCTCTCTCTCTCTCTCTCTTTCTTTTCTCTTTCTTTTCTCTCTCTCTCTCTCTCTCTCTCTCTCTCTCTCTCTCTCTCTCTCTCTCTCTCTCTCTCCCCTTCTCTCTCTCTCTCCCTCTCCCTCTCCCTCTCCCTCTCCCTCTCCCTCTCCCTCTCTCTCTCTCTGTCACTGTCTGTCTGTCTGCCAGTCTGCCACTCTGTCACTGTCTGTCTGTCTGCCAGTCTGCCACTCTGTCACTGTCTGTCTGTCTGTCTGTCTGCCAGTCTGCCAGTCTGCCACTCTGTCACTCTGTCACAGTCTGTCTGTCTGCCAGTCTGCCACTCTGTCACTGTCTGTCTGTCTGCCAGTCTGCCACTCTGTCACTGTCTGTCTGTCTGCCAGTCTGCCACTCTGTCACTGTCTGTCTGTCTGCCAGTCTGCCAGTCTGCCACAGTCTGTCTGTCTGCCAGTCTGCCACTCTGTCACTGTCTGTCTGTCTGTCTGCCAGTCTGCCACTCTGCCACTCTGTCACAGTCTGTCTGTTTGTCTGTCTGCCACTCTGTCACAGTCTGCCAGTCTGCCAGTCTGTCACAGTCTGCCAGTCTGCCACTCTGTCACTGTCTGTCTGTCTGCCAGTCTGCCAGTCTGCCACAGTCTGTCTGTCTGCCAGTCTGCCAGTCTGCCACAGTCTGTCACAGTCTGCCAGTCTGCCAGTCTGCCACTCTGTCACAGTCTGCCAGTCTGCCACTCTGTCAAAGTCTGCCAGTCTGCCACTCTGTCACAGTCTGCCAGTCTGCCATTATTCTCGAAACCGCTCATTGCTGCTTGCAGCTATATTTATTACGGGGCCAGGCTTCCAGCATGGACCCGTATTGTTATTCTGATTATTCCGTTTCTTCTTCTGCCACTTTTGGCAGTTCTGGCTGAACTGTGCAGTCGCTTTTTATGAAACTCGGCCATATGATAGATGGTCATGAAAAACGATCAAGAAATAATTCTCACAATCTTTCGTCAAAAGGTGGCGCTATAGCACTCAATTGAAAAATGCCAACTTTGAACAGGTACAACTCATGCCCTGTTTCACCTACAGCCATGAAACTTCGAAGCACACATGCGTCTCCTCATGCTGAACAACTTTCACACTCTGACTTTTGACCTCTGACCTTTAGATCTCCCACCATTTTGAATTATATGAAAAACAGTTAAAACCTATCTCCTCCTGGGATTTTTGAGTAATCTGCACGAAACTTTTTACACATGAACTTTGGACCTATGCCAAAAAACGTTTGCAAAATATTTTCCATAAGTGAAAAAATGAAGCTTTAATGAGCCAATGAATATTGCAGTTTTATGACAATTATTCATCTGCCCCTAACACATACATGCAGACTTACCATTCTTTGAAACTTTGCAGAAATGTAAAGGGCCATTCCAAATATCACTGAAACCAATCTTACTCCAATTGGTCAAACGGGGGCGCTATAGCAATTTTTTGAAAATGCAAACTTTAAAAAGGCAAAAGTCATGCCTCGTTTGGCCGACAGCCATTAGACCTGCTTACACATGTGCCTTGACTAATGAGGAACACATCTATCACGTTGACCAGTAAGCACCGCCCTTAGATTGTCCGCAATCTTGAGCAGTTTGAAAAACACTTAAACCCAGGATTTTTCAGCTATTTGCGTGAAACTGTATCATCTGTGTGATCTCCTTTCACAGGTTCTTGTCTGTTGGTGGCTTCTCGCTTAAATGTGTGCCCCACAACCTGAAGGTCACCAGTTCAAGCCTCACTTGGTGCAGACTTCATCTAAGTTGCATTTCACACAACATGACTATCAATGAATACATCTGCAATTGTTAAAGATAACATGAAATACTTAATTGAGTGTTTTTTACATACAGCTGATCTACAATCTCACAACTTTTCAGATAGCAATGAGAGTATGTTTTTTCAATGTATAACATACTTCATTGTGAAAATAGCCGATGTACAATCTGACAACTTTTAATGGTTTGTGAGCTTGTAGATCGGCTACTTTCACTAGTTTTGCTTCTGAGGAGATGTACAATTTCTTCATTGGTAAATGGTTTGTGAACGAGTGATCTTTGTGTTAGTGAAACAGGGGCTTGGGTCATGACAGAAGGCAAGAGTTTGTGATCCTCAACAGACAATATCAGCCTGGACAAAGCTATAGCACCATAGGTAGTGTTGCAGCTACCTAAGAGTGCCTCACGATCGCAAGGTTGCCGGTTCAAGCCTCACTTGATGCAGACTCATTTAAGTTGAATTGCAAAAAACATGACTCAATCTATTCCGTTTCCATGGCTCTCTCTCTCTCTTCAATCTATTCCGTTTCTCTCTTCAATCTATTCCGTTTCCATGTCTCTCTCTCTGTCTCTTCAATCTATTCCGTCTCTCTCTCTGTCTCTTCAATCTATTCCGTCTCTCTCTCTCTCTCTCTCTCTCTCTCTCTCTCTCTCTCTCTCTCTCTCTCTCTCTCTCTCTCTCTCTCTCTCTCTCTCTCTCTGAGGGTCGGCCATAGAGGCTCTGGTTGACCCAGGTACGATTACAGGCCAGGTCAGCAAATGTGTCGATGAAATGAAATTTGTCCCTGAGCAAGACTCTTAACCCCTAATTGCTCACAGGCCCTCATTGGAAACAAGACCGCAAGGACTTTCATGAACTGACCTGTTAAAGGAATTATCATTTCTCTTTCTCTCTCCTGGCCCCGTATTATCGCTGCTTGCAGCTATATTTATTATTATTCTTCCGCCGTTTTTGCCAGTTCTGGCCTAACCGCCTGGTCACTTCTTATGAAATTCGGCAATATGGTAGAGGGCTATGCCAAACGGCGAAAACCCGAAACTCACAACCATTGGCCAAAGGGTGGCGCTGTAGCACTCAATTGAAAATGCCAACTTTGAACAGGTACAGCTCATGCCCTGTTCGACCTACAGCCATGAAACTTCGATACACACATGCGTCTCCTCATGCCTAACAACTTTCACTGTTTGACTTTTGACCTCTGACCTTTAGATCTCCCACCATTTCGAATTCTATGAAAAGCAGTAAAAAGCAGTAAAAAGCCTACTCCTCCTGGGATTTATGAGCAATCTGTACGAAACTGTATACACATGAACTTTGGACCAATGCCGACAGACGTAACCAAGCGGATTTTCCATAAGTGAAAACGTTAAGCTTTTATAAGCCAATGAAAATTGCAGCTTTTTTTAAATTATTCATCTGCCCCTAACACATACATGCAGACTCACATTTGTTTGACACTTTGCAATATTGTAGAGGGTCCTTCCAAGTATCACTGAAACCAATCTTACTCCAATTGGTCAAAGGGGGGCGCTATAGCAATTTTTTGAAAATGCAAACTTTAAACAGGCAAAAGTCATGCCTCGTTTGGCCGACAGCCGTTAAACCTGCTTACACATGTGCCTTGACTCATGAGGAACACATGTATCACTTTGACCAGTAAGCTCTGCCCTTAGATTGTCTGCAATTTTGAGCAGTTTGAAAAACATTTAAATCCAGGATTTCTGAGCAATTTGCATGAAACTGTGTCAAATACATGTTTGAGGCCCTTTTTCACAGGTTCAGGTGTGTTGGTTCAATAGCTTGATCGCTTAATCATCTGCCTTGAAACCATAGGGTAGCCGGTTCGAATCCCACCTCAGGTAGACTTAATTATAATTGCATTGCACACAACATGACTATATCAATGAATACATGTGCAATTGTTAAAGATGACGAGAAATGCATACTTGAAAGTAGTTATTTTCAATGTATGACGTACTTCATTCGCGCTTTTGTTTTGTTTTGTTGGATTCTCCCTTTTCACTGTCTAAGGCTGTGTATTGGATAGCTCCACCAGTAGAGTGTGAGTCTCATGTGCCGAAGGTCCCTGGTTCGAATCCCACTTATTACAGTTCACATTTAAATTGCATTGTACAAAACATGACCCTGTTAATTCAGACAAGTGCAATGTTTAGACAATAACACGAAATGCTTTTGAGAGTAGTTTTTTTTAATGTATGACATACTTTCTTGTGAAAATAGCCGATCTACAATCTCACACCTTTTTAGATAGCAACGCGTTGTGAGCTTGTAGATCGACTATTTTCCACTAGTTTCCATTCCGAAATATATTGAGCAGTTTGAAAAACATTTAAACCAAGGATTTCTGAGCAATTTGCGTGAAAGTGTGTCATGTGTGTGAACTCCCTTTTCACTAGTACAGGTCTGTTGGCCCAATGGCTTAATCATCTGCCTTGAAAACATAGGGTTCCTGGTGCGAATCCCACGTCATGTAGAATTCATTATAATTGCATTGCACACAACATGACTGTATCAATGAATGCATGTGCAATTGTTAACCAGTAAACTCCGCCCTTAGATTGTCTGCAATTTTGAGCAGTTTGAAAAACATTTAAATCCAGTATTTCTGAGCAATTTGCGTGAAAGTGTGTCATGTGTGTGAACTCCCTTTTCATCAGTTCGGGTCTGTTGGCCCAATGGCTTAATCATCTACCTTGATACCAGAGGGTCGCCGGTTCAAATCACACCTCATGCAGACCTCAACTCAATTGCATTGCACACAACATGACTGTATCAATGAATAAACATGCAATTGTTAGTTGTTGTTGTTAGTTGTTTTTTATGTATGACATACTTTCTTGTGAAAATAGCTGATCTACAATCTCACACCGGAAGAACCTATAGGACGGAAAAACCTATAGATATCAACAGACACCATCAGGGAGGCCATATCTTTAGCTCAATGAGAAGAGAGGCAGCCTGTGAATCCATAGGTCGCTGGTTCGATCCCAGTCCCCAACAATGCGTTGAGGTGATCATGATTTGGAATTCCCCCTATTCCCATGGATTGGATCCACCCCTCTCACCTGCTCTCACTCATCACCAATCACACCTGCCACATGCACAGTACAATTTTTAGGTACTTTTACTTTACTACTCTACTCTACTCCAATTACAGCAGATGACAGCTTTAGTTACTTGTTACTTTGCAGATGTAATTATTAATACAACACCTACAGTAACCACATACAGCCGATCTACAATGTGACGCGTTATGAGCTTGTATGTATATAATAAGCAACCCATGCTGTATGATAACTTACCACATATGAAATCCAATTCTGTCTATCCAATGGCTCAGTCTGTACTGTGGCCATAGCTGAGTGGTTAGTGAGCCCACCTAGGGAGCCAGAGGCCGTGGTTGCCCCAGGTACGAATCCAGGCCAGGCCAGCAAATGTGTCGATGAAATGAAATGTGTCCCTGAGCAAGACTCTTAACCCCTAATTGCTCACAGGCCCTCATTGGAAACAAGACTGCAAGGACTTTCATGAACGGACCTGGAATTATCCTTATCCTTTACACTGTCTACCCACAAGTCTATAGGTCCCTGGTTCAAACCCCAATTTAACCGGTCCAAATATAATTTACTGAACAAAAATCATGACTTTGTTAATTAATGCATGTTCACTTCTTCTCTCTCGCTCTCTCTCTTACTGCCTCTCTTTCTCACTGCCTCTCTCTCTCTCTCTCTCTCTCTCTCTCTCTCTCTCTCTCTCTCTCTCTCTCTCTCTCTCTCTCCCACTCTGTCACTGTCTGTCTGTCTGCCAGTCTGCCACTCTGTCACTGTCTGTCTGTCTGCCACTCTGTCACTGTCTGTCTGTCTGTCTGTCTGTCTGCCAGTCTGCCACTCTGTCACTTTGTCACTCTGTCACAGTCTGTCTGTCTGCCAGTCTGCCACTCTGTCACTGTCTGTCTGTCTGCCAGTCTGCCACTCTGTCACTGTCTGTCTGTCTGCCAGTCTGCCACTCTGTCACAGTCTGTCTGTCTGTCTGCCAGTCTGCCACTGTCTGTCTGTCTGCCAGTCTGCCAGTCTGCCACAGTCTGTCTGTCTGCCAGTCTGCCACTCTGTCACTGTCTGTCTGTCTGCCAGTCTGCCACTCTGCCACTCTGTCACAGTCTGTCTGTTTGTCTGTCTGCCACTCTGTCACAGTCTGCCAGTCTGCCAGTCTGTCACAGTCTGCCAGTCTGCCACTCTGTCACTGTCTGTCTGTCTGTCTGTCTGTCTGCCAGTCTGCCAGTCTGCCACAGTCTGTCACAGTCTGCCAGTCTGCCAGTCTGCCACTCTGTCACAGTCTGCCAGTCTGCCAGTCTGCCACTCTGTCAAAGTCTGCCAGTCTGCCAGTCTGCCACTCTGTCACAGTCTGCCAGTCTGCCATTATTCTCGAAACCGCTCATTGCTGCTTGCAGCTATATTTATTATTATTATTCTTCCGCCGTTTTTGCCAGTTCTGGCCTAACCGCCTGGTCACTTCTTATGAAATTCGGCAATATGGTAGAGGGCTATGCCAAACGGCGAAAACCCGAAACTCACAACCATTGGCCAAAGGGTGGCGCTGTAGCACTCAATTGAACATGCCAACTTTGAACAGGTACAGCTCATGCCCTGTTCGACCTACAGCCATGAAACTTCGATACACACATGCGTCTCCTCATGCCTAACAACTTTCGCTGTTTGACTTTTGACCTCTGACCTTTAGATCTCCCACCATTTCGAATTCTATGAAAAGCAGTAAAAAGCAGTAAAAAGCCTACTCCTCCTGGGATTTATGAGCAATCTGTACGAAACTGTATACACATGAACTTTGGACCAATGCCGACAAACGTAACTTAGCGGATTTTCCATAAGTGAAAACGTTAAGCTTTTATAAGCCAATGAAAATTGCAGCTTTTTTTAAATTATTCATCTGCCCCTAACACATACATGCAGACTCACATTTGTTTGACACTTTGCAATATTGTAGAGGGTCCTTCCAAGTATCACTGAAACCAATCTTACTCCAATTGGTCAAAGGGGGGCGCTATAGCAATTTTTTGAAAATGCAAACTTTAAACAGGCAAAAGTCATGCCTCGTTTGGCCGACAGCCGTTAAACCTGCTTACACATGTGCCTTGACTCATGAGGAACACATGTATCACTTTGACCAGTAAGCTCTGCCCTTAGATTGTCTGCAATTTTGAGCAGTTTGAAAAACATTTAAATCCAGGATTTCTGAGCAATTTGCATGAAACTGTGTCAAATACATGTTTGAGGCCCTTTTTCACAGGTTCAGGTGTGTTGGTTCAATAGCTTGATCGCTTAATCATCTGCCTTGAAACCATAGGGTAGCCGGTTCGAATCCCACCTCAGGTAGACTTAATTATAATTGCATTGCACACAACATGACTATACCAATGAATACATGTGCAATTGTTAAAGATGACGAGAAATGCATACTTGAAAGTAGTTCTTTTCAATGTATGACGTACTTCATTCGCGCTTTTGTTTTGTTTGGTTGGATTCTCCCTTTTCACTGTCTAAGGCTGTGTATTGGATAGCTCCACCAGTAGAGTGTGAGTCTCATGTGCCGAAGGTCCCTGGTTCGAATCCCACTTATTACAGTTCACATTTAAATTGCATTGTACAAAACATGACCCTGTTAATTCAGACAAGTGCAATGTTTAGACAATAACACGAAATGCTTTTGAGAGTAGTTTTTTTTTATGTATGACATACTTTCTTGTGAAAATAGCCGATCTACAATCTCACACCTTTTTAGATAGCAACGCGTTGTGAGCTTGTAGATCGACTATTTTCCACTAGTTTCCATTCCGAAATATATTGAGCAGTTTGAAAAACATTTAAACCAAGGATTTCTGAGCAATTTGCGTGAAAGTGTGTCATGTGTGTAAACTCCCTTTTCACTAGTACAGGTCTGTTGGCCCAATGGCTTAATCATCTGCCTTGAAACCACAGGGTTCCTGGTTCGAATCCCAAGTCATGTAGAATTCATTATAATTGCATTGAACACAAAATGACTGTATCAATGAATACATGTGCAATTGTTAACCAGTAAACTCCGCCCTTAGATTGTCTGCAATTTTGAGCAGTTTGAAAAACATTTAAACCAAGGATTTCTGAGCAATTTGCGTGAAAGTGTGTCATGTCTGTGAACTCCCTTTTCACTAGTACAGGTCTGTTGGCCCAATGGCTTAATCATCTGCCTTGATACCGCAGAGTCGCCGGTTCAAATCCCACGTCATGCAGACTTCAACTCAATTGCATTGCACACAACATGATTGTATCAATGAATAAACATGCAATTGATAAATGAAATGCTTATTGAGAGGAGTTATTTTCAATGTATGACGTACTTCATTCCCTCTTTTTTTTTGTTTTGTTGGATTCTCCTTTTTCACTGACTAAGGCTGTGCATTGAATAGCTTGATCAATACACTGTTAGTCTCATGTGCCAGAGGTTCATGGTTCAAACCCCACTCGTCACAGTTTACATTTAAATTGCATTGTACAAAACATGACCCTGTTAATTCAGACATGTGCATTTTTTAAACAATAACATGAAATGCTTTTGAGAGTACTTGTTTTTTATGTATGACATACTTTCTTGTGAAAATAGCTGATCTACAATCTCACACCGGAAGAACCTATAGGACGGAAAAACCTATAGATATCAACAGACACCATCAGGGAGGCCATATCTTTAGCTCAATGAGAAGAGAGGCAGCCTGTGAATCCATAGGTCGCTGGTTCGATCCCTGTCCCCAACAATGCGTTGAGGTGATCATCATTTGGAATTCCCCCTATTCCCATGGATTGGATCCACCCCTCTCACCTGCTCTCACTCATCACCAATCACACCTGCCACATGCACAGTACAATTTTTAGGTACTTTTACTTTACTACTCTACTCTACTACAATTACAGCAGATGACAGCTTTAGTTACTTGTTACTTTGCAGATGTAATTATTAATACAACACCTACAGTAACCACATACAGCCGATCTACAATGTGACGCGTTATGAGCTTGTATGTATATAATAAGCAACCCATGCTGTATGATAACTTACCACATATGAAATCCAATTCTGTCTATCCAATGGCTCAGTCTGTACTGTGGCCATAGCTGAGTGGTTAGTGAGCCCACCTAGGGAGCCAGAGGCCCTGGTTGCCCCAGGTACGATTCCAGGCCAGGCCAGCAAATGTGTCGATGAAATGAAATTTGTCCCTGAGCAAGACTCTTAACCCCTAATTGCTCACAGGCCCTCATTGGAAACAAGACCGCAAGGACTTTCATGAACGGACCTGGAATTATCCCTATCCTTTACACTGTCTACCGGTCCCTGGTTCAAACCCCAATTTAACCGGTCCAAATATAATTTACTGAACAAAAATCATGACTTTGTTAATTAATGCATGTTCACTTCTTCTCTCTCGCTCTCTCTCTCTCTCTTACTGCCTCTCTCTCTCTCTTACTGCCTCTCTCTCTTTCTCTCTGTCTGTCTGTCTGTCTGTCTGTCTGTCTGTCTGTCTGTCTGTCTGTCTGTCTGTCTGTCTGTCTGTCTGTCTGTCTGTCTGTCTGTCTGTCTGCCACTCTGTCACTGTCTGTCTGTCTGCCAGTCTGCCAGTCTGTCACTGTCTGTCTGTCTGCCAGTCTGCCACTCTGTCACAGTCTGTCTGTCTGCCAGTCTGCCACTCTGTCACTGTCTGTCTGTCTGCCAGTCTGCCAGTCTGTCACTGTCTGTCTGTCTGCCAGTCTGCCACTCTGTCACAGTCTGTCTGTCTGCCAGTCTGCCACTCTGTCACTGTCTGTCTGTCTGTCTGCCAGTCTGCCAGTCTGCCACTCTGTCACAGTCTGCCAGTCTGCCACTCTGTCACTGTCTGTCTGTCTGCCAGTCTGCCACAGTCTGTCTGTCTGCCAGTCTGCCACAGTCTGTCACAGTCTGCCAGTGTGCCACTCTGTCACAGTCTGCCAGTCTGCCAGTCTGCCACTCTGTCACAGTCTGCCAGTCTGCCATTATTCTCGAAACCGCTCATTGCTGCTTGCAGCTATATTTATTATTATTATTATTCTTCCGCCGTTTTTGCCAGTTCTGGCCTAACCGCCTGGTCACTTCTTATGAAATTCGGCAATATGGTAGAGGGCTATGCCAAACGGCGAAAACCCGAAACTCACAACCATTGGCCAAAGGGTGGCGCTGTAGCACTCAATTGAAAATGCCAACTTTGAACAGGTACAGCTCATGCCCTGTTCGACCTACAGCCATGAAACTTCGATACACACATGCGTCTCCTCATGCCTAACAACTTTCACTGTTTGACTTTTGACCTCTGACCTTTAGATCTCCCACCATTTCGAATTCTATGAAAAGCAGTAAAAAGCAGTAAAAAAATCACTTCTCCTGGGATTTATGAGCAATCTGTACGAAACTGTATACACATGAACTTTGGACCAATGCCGACAAACGTAACTTAGCGGATTTTCCATAAGTGAAAACGTTAAGCTTTTATAAGCCAATGAAAATTGCAGCTTTTTTTAAATTATTCATCTGCCCCTAACACATACATGCAGACTCACATTTGTTTGACACTTTGCAATATTGTAGAGGGTCCTTCCAAGTATCACTGAAACCAATCTTACTCCAATTGGTCAAAGGGGGGCGCTATAGCAATTTTTTGAAAATGCAAACTTTAAACAGGCAAAAGTCATGCCTCGTTTGGCCGACAGCCGTTAAACCTGCTTACACATGTGCCTTGACTCATGAGGAACACATGTATCACTTTGACCAGTAAGCTCTGCCCTTAGATTGTCTGCAATTTTGAGCAGTTTGAAAAACATTTAAATCCAGGATTTCTGAGCAATTTGCATGAAACTGTGTCAAATACATGTTTGAGGCCCTTTTTCACAGGTTCAGGTGTGTTGGTTCAATAGCTTGATCGCTTAATCATCTGCCTTGAAACCATAGGGTAGCCGGTTCGAATCCCACCTCAGGTAGTCTTAATTATAATTGCATTGCACACAACATGACTATATCAATGAATACATGTGCAATTGTTAAAGATGACGAGAAATGAATACTTGAAAGTAGTTATTTTCAATGTATGACGTACTTCATTCGCGCTTTTGTTTTGTTTTGTTGGATTCTCCCTTTTCACTGTCTAAGGCTGTGTATTGGATAGCTCCACCAGTATGTGTGAGTCTCATGTGCCAAAGGTCCCTGGTTCGAATCCCACTTATTACAGTTCACATTTAAATTGCATTGTACAAAACATGACCCTGTTAATTCAGACATGTGCAATGTTTAGACAATAACACGAAATGCTTTTGAGAGTAGTTGTTTTTTATGTATGACATACTTTCTTGTGAAAATAGACGATCTACAATCTCACACCTTTTTAGATAGCAACGTGTTGTGAGCTTGTAGATCGACTATTTTCCACTAGTTTCCATTCCGAAATATATTGAGCAGTTTGAAAAACATTTAAACCAAGGATTTCTGAGCAATTTGCGTGAAAGTGTGTCATGTGTGTAAACTCCCTTTTCACTAGTACAGGTCTGTTGGCCCAATGGCTTAATCATCTGCCTTGAAACCACAGGGTTCCTGGTTCGAATCCCACGTCATGTAGAATTCATTATAATTGCATTGCACACAACATGACTGTATCAATGAATACATGTGCAATTGTTAACCAGTAAACTCCGCCCTTAGATTGTCTGCAATTTTGAGCAGTTTGAAAAACATTTAAATCCACTATTTCTGAGCAATTTGCGTGAAAGTGTGTCATGTGTGTGAACTCCCTTTTCATCAGTTCGGGTCTGTTGGCCCAATGGCTTAATCATCTGCCTTGATACCAGAGGGTCGCCGGTTCAAATCTCACCTCATGCAGACCTCAACTCAATTGCATTGCACACAACATGACTGTATCAATGAATGACCAATGCCGACAGACGTGAGCAAGCAGATTTTCCATAAGTGAAAACGTTAAACTTTTTATAAGCCAATGAAAATTGCAGTTTTATGACAATTATTCATCTGCCCCTAAAACATACATGCAGACTCGCATTTGTTTGACACTTTGCAATATTGTAGAAGGTCATTCCAAGTATCACTGAAACCAATCTTACTCCAATTGGTCAAAGGGGGGCGCTATAGCAATTTTTTGAAAATGCAAACTTTAAACAGGCAAAAGTCATGCCTCGTTTGGCCGACAGCCGTTAAACCTGCTTACACATGTGCCTTGACTCATGAGGAACACATGTATCACTTTGACCAGTAAGCTCTGCCCTTAGATTGTCTGCAATTTTGAGCAGTTTGAAAAACATTTAAATCCAGGATTTCTGAGCAATTTGCGTGAAAGTGTGTCATGTGTTTGAACTCCCTTTTCACTAGTTCAGGTGTGTAGGTTCAATAGCTTGATAGCTTAATCATCTGCCTTGAAACCACAGGGTTGCTGGTTCGAATCCCACCTCAGGTAGACTTCATTATAATTGCATTGCACACAATATGACTGTATCAATGAGGAACATATCTATCACTTTGACCAGTAAGCTCCGCCCTTAGATTGTCTGCAATTTTGAGCAGTTTGAAAAACATTTAAATCCAGCATTTCTGAGCAATTTGCGTGAAAGTGTGTCATGTGTGTGAACTCCTTTTTCATCAGTTCGGGTCTGTTGGCCCAATGGCTTAATCATCTGCCTTGATACCACAGGGTCGCTGGTTCAAATTTCACCTCATGCAGACCTCAACTCAATTGCATTGCACACAACATGACTGTATCAATGCATGTGCAATTGTTAAAGATAACGAGAAATGCATACTTGAAAGTAGTTATTTTCAATGTATGACGTAATTCATTTGCCCTTTTGTTTTGTGTTGTTGGATTCTCCTTTCTCACTATCTGATGCTGTCGATTCAATAGCTCCACCAGTAGATTGTGAGAGTGTCAACAGACACCATCAGGGAGGCCATATCTCTAGCTCAATGAGAAGAGAGGCAGCCTGTGAATCCATAGGTCGCTGGTTCGATCCCTGTCCCCAACAATGCGTTGAGGTGATCATCATTTGGAATTCCCCCTATTCCCATGGATTGGATCCACCCCTCTCACTCATCACCAATCACACCTGCCACATGCACAGTACAATTTTTAGGTACTTTTACTTTACTACTCTACTCTACTGCAATTACAGCAGATGACAGCTTTAGTTACTTGTTACTTTGCAGATGTAATTATTAATACAACACCTACAGTAACCACATACAGCCGATCTACAATGTGACGCGTTATGAGCTTGTATGTATATAATAAGCAACCCATGCTGTATGATAACTTACCACATATGAAATCCAATTCTGTCTATCCAATGGCTCAGTCTGTACTGTGGCCATAGCTGAGTGGTTAGTGAGCCCACCTAGGGAGCCAGAGGCCCTGGTTGCCCCAGGTACGATTCCAGGCCAGGCCAGCAAATGTGTCGATGAAATGAAATTTGTCCCTGAGCAAGACTCTTAACCCCTAATTGCTCACAGGCCCTCATTGGAAACAAGACCGCAAGGACTTTCATGAACGGACCTGGAATTATCCTTATCCTTTACACTGTCTACCCACAAGTCTATAGGTCCCTGGTTCAAACCTCAATTTAACCGGTCCAAATATAATTTACTGAACAAAAATCATGACTTTGTTAATTAATGCATGTTCACTTCTTCTCTCTCGCTCTCTCTCTTACTGCCTCTCTTTCTCACTGCCTCTCTCTCTCTCTCCCTCTCTCTCTCTCTCTCTCTCTCTTTCTTTTCTCTCTCTCTCTCTCTCTCTCTCTCTCTCTCTCTCTCTCTCTCTCTCTCTCTCTCTCTCTCTCTCCCCTTCTCTCTCTCTCTCCCTCTCCCTCTCCCTCTCCCTCTCTCTCTCTCTCTCTCTCTCTGTCACTGTCTGTCTGTCTGCCAGTCTGCCACTCTGTCACTGTCTGTCTGTCTGCCAGTCTGCCACTCTGTCACTGTCTGTCTGTCTGTCTGTCTGCCAGTCTGCCAGTCTGCCACTCTGTCACTCTGTCACAGTCTGTCTGTCTGCCAGTCTGCCACTCTGTCACTGTCTGTCTGTCTGCCAGTCTGCCACTCTGTCACTGTCTGTCTGTCTGCCAGTCTGCCACTCTGTCACTGTCTGTCTGTCTGCCAGTCTGCCAGTCTGCCACAGTCTGTCTGTCTGCCAGTCTGCCACTCTGTCACTGTCTGTCTGTCTGCCAGTCTGCCACTCTGCCACTCTGTCACAGTCTGTCTGTTTGTCTGTCTGCCACTCTGTCACAGTCTGCCAGTCTGCCAGTCTGTCACAGTCTGCCAGTCTGCCACTCTGTCACTGTCTGTCTGTCTGCCAGTCTGCCAGTCTGCCACAGTCTGTCTGTCTGCCAGTCTGCCAGTCTGCCACAGTCTGTCACAGTCTGCCAGTCTGCCAGTCTGCCACTCTGTCACAGTCTGCCAGTCTGCCACTCTGTCAAAGTCTGCCAGTCTGCCAGTCTGCCACTCTGTCACAGTCTGCCAGTCTGCCATTATTCTCGAAACCGCTCATTGCTGCTTGCAGCTATATTTGTCCTTTTTTTTTGCCTTCATAAAATATCAACAGCTGCATATAGCAAAAGATAGCACGCATTCTCACCTTCTTTCCTCAAAACGGCAGCAATGATGGTGGTTTATTTGGTACTGACTGGTTTTACTTTTTGCATTTTTTTTTTGTCAACACTTTTTGCCACCTCTCCAAACTGCCGCTCTAGGCGGTCGTCTAGGCCGCCTGTATGGACACGCCGGCCCTGCCTACTAGGGAGGAAGTGAACAGATATTGAATGAAGCAGCACGCAGAGAAAAACTCAATGGCGCCCGCTGTAAGAGGCAATGGCCCCAAATGGCCCCATTACAAAACTTTTAGATCTTGTGAATAATAAAAAATAAAAATGATAAAAGACAACTTGTACACTATTGTGTCAATATTTGCATAGTTTGATAATGGAGCGACAGTATGCCCATTAAAAGGCCAAGGATCAGAACATCAATGCTCACAGCCTGTGTCCTTGGGTCCATCGATTGGAGTGTGACACATCTCTGAAAGCCAATAGAGCTTAATCCTACCTCCCTCTCATGGGAGGAATTCTGTGTATGTATATTATTTGCTGCTGGGAGTGTAAAGCGGATAAGGCTTTAACAGAAATTAGTTCACACCCAATTGTTTTAAACACCAAACTAGTGTACAGCGACAGTCAAGGAACCTTCTGCAGTACTTCCTGTACAGTACATCTAGACCAGGCCAGGGATTTCCAACCTGTGGGCCGGGGCCAACTGGTGGGCTGTAAGGATATTGCAAGTGGGCCCCCAAACAAGTGTTTAAAGAATATAACATTCATTGTAAAATATTAGTGTAAAAAAAAAACATGAATGGTATTTGTTCTTTAAAACCTTGAAAAATGAGTTGTCATTGTGATACCAATAAATAGGAACTCAAAATTTCCTTTGTTGGCCAATTAGCCAAGCAAAATTAACATGCTCTGAAAATGCATTCGGCTGCCGTGTTAATTGGTCAGATGGGCGAACACTTGGGCCCGAGTTATCCAGAAAAGGTTGTGAACCACTGATCTAGGCCTTTCTCATGACAGGCAGTTAGTTGGCTCGGCTGTCCCAGCTAAATTTCAATTTCAGAAATTTCAGTTACTGTAATGGATCTCCACTTGTATTCTGTGGGAAGAATTGTGTCTCCCTGTCAGTTCCAAAACAAATAACCAGCCATTTAACAAGTGGGAGTTTGTTGTCAGTTTCCCTGGGTGGAAACATCCTTGAATTAGCTGTCAAGTTGTCTGATATATAGAAAAATATCTTCTTACTACCTCTACATTCATTCCCATAAGATATATTGAAGAGTAAATAAAAATCCCCTCTGACAAGGTTCATCTTTCTTTGTACACCATGAAGTGTATACATTTAAGCTGTTTATTAGCATTTTTGTGAACGGCCCTCGCAGGCTATGGGATCTGTGCACTGTAGTGGTTGTGGACCTATAGCCCGGATGGACGGTGGGTGGAAATGGCGGGTATGGACTAGTATTATCAAGTTCTTTAAAAACAGAATAAACGTAACTAAATCTAAAATATTTCTTTATAAAATAATATTACATTTGAAAAAAATATATAATAAAATTGTGAGGTTTTTGCTGTGTAAACGGTTTTATGCCCGTTATTGATAAAGTCTAGCTACGGTAGAATTACATGCTTTCTTAAATCCATGGTTTTAAGTGTCATTCTCCAGGTCCAGAGAGAGAGAGACGTATCTATGCCATAGGTGTGGCAGTGTATATGCTATTAGGTGGTTTTACATGTCCCGTAATGCCTTGCAATCAACAGTTGTCTCAATCCGGTTTAGCATTACATTAACAATACATTATTAGATGTGTGTTTCTCGCCCCTGAAAACTAAAAGGTGACACAAACTGAAAGGTATCCGATATTATAATTGCCTAGAGGGTGGGTCGAACACGGACGTCACAAACGTAACATCTGGACTTGCGAAGCGCTCCGTTGCTCCGATCCACACCAGATTAGGCAGGGGACTGCCATCTGAATAGCCACAACAGGGACCACGCGTGGCAGACCCCTGAACAGTGTTTGTGCCAAGTTTGATGCGGATTGGTACAACAGCGCAGATTTCACAAACGCCACAGGCGGACCGTTGCTCTAATCTGCACCAAACTTGGCACAAAGAGGTTCAGGCCACTTCAGGGGACTGCCATCAGACTAGCCACACCAGGGGCCACAGGCCCCCTGGACAGCAGCTCTGGTGACAGCTACTTCAGAACCATGGGCAGTAGCTACAGTGACAGTTACTTCAGAACCATGCTTGGACAACAGCTGCAGTGACAGTTACTGTACTTCAGAAGCGTGAACAGCAGCTACAGTTACTTCAGAACCATGGACAACAAATGCAGTGACAGTTACTTCAGAACCATGGACAGCAGCTACAGTTACTTCAGAATCGTGGACAGCACAGCAGCCACAGAGGCGCAGACAATCTCTGTGCTATGTTCAGGGCCTTTCTCTCTCTCTCAGAGAGATATTTTTACTTTCTCATCCTATATTAAAATTTTCTACAGGGTGGGTCAACCGTGGACAGCGGAAGTCACAAACGTTCAGGGGACTGCCATCAGAACACCAGCGACCACGTGTGATCCCCAGGGGACATTTTTTTATTCCAAGCTGCATCAAACTTGCCACAAACACTGTTCAGGGGTCTGCCATGACATTAGTCACACCAGGGGCCATGTCAGGGGGCCCCAGGGGCCACAGGCATAGCCTCGTAAACCCTCCCTCCAGAAATCTCATTTCCATTTGATTTCTGGAGTGAGTCTGGCCTGAAGCTTGTCTGGGGGTTTCTAGCCCGTTCACCAAATGGACAAGCCTATCAGCGTTGTCTTTCATCGTTCTGTGATTGACAGCGAAAGTTGGCCAATCAGGTGGCGAGTTCGAGTGAGCCCGAATGGACCCGAGTGCAGCCTGAGTGCAGCCGACAAAAGACGAACGGCAGCCATTGTTGTTGTCCGAGTGCCTTCACTTCTTACTTTCGTTTTTAAAACGGTCTCAAACTTCTTTTTTGAGGCACGGAATTTACTATTAAGATATCTTTGGATAGAATTTAGTTGTTTAACGTCATATATGTGGTCAATTAATCATGACAGAGCCTATTTAAAAATATAAATTTAGAGAACCGGCAGGGGCGGGGAGTGACACGCATGTATCCCAATAAGGCAACCTATTTTGGGCATGGCCGTCTCAAAAGTCCCGTTGCGTCACATAGTCTGGAGGTGGTAAAAATGAACTGCTGATTGGCTGAAGGGGAAAAACGATCATTGGCTGAAGGGGTTGTCAGTCAACGGTATTACTCCCGCCCAACTCCAGCCCACAGCCAATATTGCAGAATGGGCGATCAGGCCAGACTCACTCCAGAAATCAAATGGAAATGAGATTTCTGGAGGGAGGGTTTACCAGGCTACCACAGGCACGCCGTTGCTCCAATCCGCACCAAACGTGGCACAAACAAAATTATTAATAATAAGTGCGCAGGCGGAAGTAGTTGCAAGCGTGGGGTTATTGCGCGTTCTGTCGCGCCCCCCCCCCCCCCCCCAAGAGCCACTGCATGGATTGTTCAATTCCACAAATTAAACCAAAAATATTTGGGTATATACAGGTTCAGGGTGGCCAGAGTTCTAGTTTCTGCCCTATTCACCATGATGTAGATCTCAGATGACACAGGGCTCTACTGTAGTACATACTACATCCATGTCATCTCATGTTTATTGTATTGATTGAAAGTAGTGTGTGTGTGTGTGTGTGTGTGTGTGTGTGTGTGTGTGTGTGTGTGTGTGTGTGTGTGTGTGTGTGTGTGTGTGTGTGTGTGTGTGTGTGTGTGTGTGTGTGTGTGTGTGTGTGTGTTTGTGTGTACACAACAAGTACATAACTGTATGCATGCATGCTCATGTACAGTTGTGTGCAATCTCACCATTGTGTGCATACATGTGTGCAAACCATGTTCTGCATGGAGAGAGGGAAAAAGCAAGGGAGAGATAGAGGCAGTGAGAGAGAGAGAGAGAGGGAGAGATGCAGAGACAGAGAGAGAGAGAGAGAGAGAGAGAGAGAGAGAGAGAGAGAGCAGCAAACAACACTATCAAAGGAGGGCTTCAAAGACTATCAGCTGCGTCTCCTGGGTAATTTGCGATCCTGCATTCTTTCGACTTCAAAGGGCCGCTGTGTGTCGGAATACTGCAAGTGGGAGAGAGATGGGGGGGAGTGAAAGGACGGAGGGGAGAGAGAATCTGATTTCTCTAATAAATGCTGACGCTAGGCCTGTTTGATATTAGATTCAGGGAACAGTTTGATTTGTTATTGCCTTTGAAACTCTTTCGGACGTCCTTCAGAGAAGCAGGCTGACTGACTAATGCCACACCCCCCCTCAGAGCTAGAGAGGAAAGCAGGGCCGGACAGACAGTTGCTAGGACCAGGACAGTTGTTTGGATAGTCAGCCGCTGAGATTAACTTTTGATAATCCAGTTTCCACCTCATAAATCATAACTACCTTATTTTGCTCCTACCCAGTTTTGTCGGCACTGATGGAAGTTTCACTAGTAAAAAGTTGTATCGTGCGCCAGTCTGTGATGTCATACCACTGGAGGAGGATTTGTAGTGATTCCCCAGAAGACGTTGCTTCTCTGCTTTGAGCCAGCAGTGGCTTGCTCAGAGTGAGTTCACCGGGGAGCAGTCGGAGGTTAAAGGTCTTTACACACCAGGGGCATGACAAATAAACCGACGGAGAATGCGTCTGCAAATAATTTGCATCAAACTATTCATGGTTGATGCCTCACTCATACAGGTTGATGCCTTTTATTCACTCAACATTTGTATTGCCTTATCTCTGTGTAATATTTGCATTCTATATGTATGTACTCATGGCACCAACAACAGTAAAACACTATTTTTGGGCAAATTAATTGCACAAAACAAATTCCTCTGGTGTGTCTTGCTCAGGGACACTTAACCAGATGACACGAAGCATGGAGGAGACAAGGATCACAGCGGGGCCCTTCTGACTCTGAGGCGGCCACTCTACATCCATTAGCCAGTGGTTCTCAAATGTTTTAATTTCAAGGACCGTTCACTGTCCAGAGTGACAGACCTGAAAGGGTCCATTTGGAACCCCCTCACGGGACCTGAGGGTCCCCGGACCACACTTTGAGAACGACTGTCCATAACTACTGACTGCCATCCTCCTGTTGGAAGTAAAAGCTATATCAACTATACCTATATCACCCAGAGGTGCTCTGGAGGATGATATATAGGTACCAAAAAGTACAGATTCAAACCCATGAACGAATCAGTTTAGTGTTTTTGTGTCTACACAATCTGTCTCCCATTCACTGACAATAGAGAAGCTCCAAGCAGTTGCACGGGCGTGACAAAAGAGATGAAAGCTGTATCTTTCTTTGTGCCTTTCCCAGAACATTATTTGGATGTGGATTCAAATATCCAAAGCATAGTTTTGTTTGTGTTGTTGCTATTATTAGTCCATGAATCGAGCGTAGTTCATATAGACTAATTCCTATCTGAAAACTTGTGTTTGCATACTGTAATTCTAGGAGGAAAGCAGAGGGACTGGAACTGTAATGCTGGGTTAAAGTGTTTTTACCAGCTCACATAATGCAAACATCCATCTACTACACACATCCGTGTGCTGTGCTTCTTCACACATCTGCACGTGTACACACGTGTAAGCACACACGCGCACACACACACACACACACACACACACACACACACACACGCATGCACACACACACGCACACATGCACACTTCAAAGTTGATACAAGGAGATAACACCTGGAGGTGTCATCATCTTGCCCCACATTGACAGTATTGAAGGACCCGGGGGACTGCTGTGATGATTGATGTATTGTACACCAGGTTAGTTTGTATGCATATGAAAGCATGCGCTGCTATTGATCTTATCGAAGCACGAGATGCTGTAATGAATATGCGCCCCTGCTGGGTTAAAATATATAAATAAAACATCCCTGCGCACATCCAAATGATTAGCTATCTATATGACACCTCACAGTCACAGGTGCCTGGGTTGCTGCTGTGTCCGGCCGCAGCTCTGGAGTCTCTAAATGAGATTTAATCAGTACTAGCACTTCTGTATGTGTGCCAGACGAAACCCTCACACGCCACCCACAAGCTTAAAGCCCTCCTCCTCCTCCTCCTCCTCCTCCTCTCCGTCTCCTCATTAGTACTGGGTTTGGAACAAAGAGCCATCTGGGCCCAGCTACCTGCCAACTCAGGTGGGTCTTTGCAAAGAAAAGCCATTTCTCTTCAACATCTGTTGGATCAAAGACACCTCTGTTTACCCTCTTAACTCCCTAGCTCTCTCTCTCTCTCTCTCTCTCTCTCTCTCTCTCTCTCTCTCTCTCTCTCTCTCTCTCTCTCTCTCTCTCTCTCTCTCTCTCTCTCTCTCTCTCTCTCTCTCTCTCTCTCCTTCTCACTCTCTCTCACTTCCTTCTCCTCTCACTCTCTCTCCTATCTCTCCCTCTCACTTCCTCTCTTCTCACACTCTCTTCTCGTTCTCACACACTCTCTCTCTCTCTCTCTCTCTCTCTCCTTCTCACTCTCCTCTCTCATCTCTCTCCCTCTCACTTCCTTCTCCTCTCTCACTCTCTCTCTGTCTCTCCCTCTCTCCTCTCTCTCCCTCTCACGTCCTCTCTTCTCTCTCTCTCTCTCTCTCTCTCTCTCTCTCTCTCTCTCTCTCTCTCTCTCTCTCTCTCTTTCTGTCTCTGACATTAGATAGTGAGCAGACTAAATGAGGATTCCTCCTCCTTCTTGCTGTCTCTCTCCACCCCTCTGTCACTTCCCAGCTCCTTTTGTTGCCCCGAGGATGTCACATAATATTCTCACAGAATGCTTTGTTTTCTGTTGTTTCTTATGTAATCGCCTTCTTTCTTTTTCACCTTTTTAAATGTCTGTGTAATGAGCATTGATTTAGCTATTTCTCTTCATCAGATCTTGTATCTCAGCTTGTCATTTGGTAAATCTATTGAGTTTATATCCTCTTTCTGTCCCAGTCTTGGGTCGCCATTTGGGGGAGAAACGTGTCTCTTGCCCCAAAATTACTCGCCAATAGTATTTCAGTCATCTTGTACCAGGTTGGATTTGATGGGGTGGAGTGGAGTGGGGTGCCTCTGCTTTTGATATCCCCTCTGGTCCTTTTTATGGCTGGTGGGGATGTAAAATGTTTTATCCCTGCTTCTGGTCAGACTGAATTAACTTCCAGCATTTCCTTTTGTGTACATGTAGGCGGTTTGATATCTATGTTTGATATTTGTTTGTTAACTACATTAATCCTGTTTTTTCAAAATGTGTCAATTTACTAAAATGTGTCAATCACAACATGTTGTGATGCGACCTGTAGGTCGCCTAGTGTCATTATTTGTCGTGCAAGGAAAGCAGCACTATGTAACTTTCCTCTTCTACCCTGTATTCGAATCCGTTTTCCTGCGCAAGTGCTGACATTTTTTACCATTGAGCTAATAGAGCCTGTCTGCTTTGCTTGATGGATAAATTAAATCAAAAATTGTGTCAGACCCTGTGTCTAGGTGAGACATGACCTTTGACACCATCTGAATGTCTCAATAGAAGAGCAGGGAGACAAAATACAACCATCCCAATTGTATATTAAGAAAAAGTTACATAGTGAGGCTTTAAGTGTCCCACCCTCGTTTTTATTTTATTTTGTATGTATAAGGTATCACAATGTACCTACAGCATACCCAATGACATCAATAAATATACTGAGCAGAGATTTACAGTCAGTATGGAAGGGTCAGTGAGATTTACAGCTTGTAAATCAGATGCAGATGGCTCCCTTGCCCCTTAGTGAGGCCAGCGTAAAACATGGAAAATATTGATTTGTGTGCCATCCACTTTAACCACTTAAGCCTGACACTGTCTGAAAATAGCAGATCTACAAGCTCACTACATGTCACATTGTGAGCTTTCCCATTGGTTATTTTCACTGTGCAACACCGGCTTACAATGTTTATAAATTAAGCATATACAGTGTAGGCTAAGGCTATTTGTGAGAATGTTTGCCTACAACGAAATGCCGAAAATAGCAGCCTGATCGTAAAACAAAATGTACGCTTTGTAATACATGTGTCTTGTACGTTATATGCGCTATATGCAAGTTGGGAGTACATTATTACTGATTCCCACCATATTGATATGCAAGTCGTACAGAGCTGAGTCGACAGTTCGGCCATCGCACCACTCAACGCGGACACTCACTCGTTCCCCTATTGGCTCAAGCTTGCTTCTGTCGGTGTGCCTGACTTAATTATTAACATATTATTCAGCTATTTTAGCTGCTACTATATATTATTTATTATTATGTACATTTTATACATATCTTAACCACATACGCATTAGCATCCCTATTCTTATCATGTCATAATAGGCAAACATTCTGCGAAAATTGGCAAACATAGCAGTTCTAATTAAGCTCATAACGTGTTGCCTTGTGACACATTGTGAGCTTTTAGATCTGCTGTTTTCGGCAAAGAGATTTTGTATAGAGGGACAGGGGGGGGGGGGTCAATGAAGTATATAGGTAATTGTAAATGTATTTGGTTAACCTTAGAACACTAACGTCGGGTGATTTTCACCCACACAATTATGGTTTTGTGATTTTCATTGTGTTGCTGATGTCTGATGTGGGTGGGTCTTTGGGTACCTTCAGGCTGCTCAGTGACATCATCGAAGGTAGGCTTGTTCCCCTGCCCCTATCCCTGGTTTTTGGGTGATTTTCACCCGACGTTAGTTCCCAGCTCCATTATTATAATTTTTAGGAATTCTTTGTTAATAGATAATTCCCACATTTTCACAGATTTTACCTTTTGTGATATTTTATATTGAAACGTTAAAAAAGAGTACCTCAATTTGCCATGTATTGTTGTACTTTAATATATTTTGATGAGAAGTATTTTTTTATGGAATATATTATATTGGGTAAAATATACCCAACGTTAGTGATGGTGTGATAATATTCAACGTTAGTGTTCAAGGGTTTTAAGTACAGTATGGCTACAGATTCAGAAATATGTAAGTACTTGACATTATTTGAAGTGGTCATTATCCATCCATTGTATGTTTTCTGACGAGACTGTGTTGAAAGTAGGGATGCCTGGGTTAATGTGTTTAAGAAAAGTGATGCTGGTCGTGTTTGCTGTAGGAACGGTAACACCGTGGTTTATGAGATAGTGTATTCAACCAGCCCTGGCCTGGCAGACTCGGGGGGATCAGTGGAAGTGTTATCCTTTAAGCCAGGTGCCGCTGTTTAACACGCCCACTTCCTGCTGACTGAAACACTTCTCAACACGCCACTGTCTGCTTGTCTGTCTACACTCTCACAGGCCCTCTGTGTGTGTGTGAAGAGGTTACTCAGTCAGACCCACTCTGTCTGGGGTGCGTGCGTGTGTGCGTGCGTGCGTGCGTTTGTGTGGGATGGGGATGATTGGGGCATGTGGTTGTATGTGCGTATACGGGCTGTGATTGTCTAAGATGTTTTAGCTGTGTTTTAGTTCTCTACCCAGCTGTCGGCTTAGAACTGATATAGATTGATTAGAGTCCCATCCAAGATCAATGGGGACGCTATTTTGGTTATGCTTGTTTGCCAGGATGTGCGCTGATCAATGACAAAGCTATTTTTTGTGCCGAGGGTGCGGACCAGCTTGCTTCACTCAGTGTGAGGGAGAACAGCTTGGTTGATGGACCATTCAAGGCCACGCAAACTCAAGCACCCCTGCCAAACCACTCTCTTCTCTCGACAGATCCTGTAAAATCTGTCATCCTTCTGCTTTAACAATGAAGGGGAGTAATGATATTGAAATCGGAGAGAATAAAAGAGAGTAGTAAAAACGACACATCACAATTCCTACAATGTTACTGTCTTCTCTTATGTGAGTTAATCAAGATTCTACTAGGAAAACATAAGGCTATTGGTTCTCGAAGTGGCATTTGAGGACCCCCAGGGCTCCATATGGGGGTTCTAGGCGGTCCCCAGCAAAATTAGGAACAGTTTAGGAACTGTTATGCGTGATGCTATTTTTGAAAAATGCTGATATTTATATCTTGACAAATCTTCTCTTATGGGGGTCCCTGGCACAACATATTTTCAAATGGGGGTCCGCTTCCAAATATAATTTCAATTTGGGGGTCCTTGACATGAAAACCACTGCATAAGGCTGCTTATTCCTACTTCTCTCTCTCGCCCTGTCTCTCACTCAAAAGAAACTCACACATGAACACACACACACGCACACGCACACCTTCCCACTTCCCTTTACAGTGGACACTGTTTCCTACATTGACTTGGAGCAGCAGGTCATTGTCCAGCTGTCTCTGGCATTGTGTTCAGCCGGAGACAGCCAACTGGAGCGTAAAACAATACCGTGGTCTGCAGGTAGCCATCGGCTGAGCTCACCTGCCGCTAAATTCACTCTGACAGGTGAGATCACAGCCGCCTGGCAGGGCATGGCACCCGACAGAGAGGCGAGAAGCTTGTGGGCGTAACAGCCCATCCTCGTAGCGCCTAACAGAGCTGTGGCTTACAGCGCAGCAGAGCAAGATAGTTAACAGTGACACAGTTCCCAGGCTACAAGACTGTCTCTTGTTCGGTACTGCTGTTGAATGGTAATGATCACACACTACAGCGTGTATATGCGATTCCCAAGGAAGATTTTGAGGTTTTGGGGTTTTGGTTCACTCAGTGTCTGTGTATGTGCAAGGTTTTACAACAAATACAGGACTTTTTTTCTATCACTTGAGAACTGGCTTTGAGGCTTAGAGGTATGCCTGAGCGAGTGACCACACCAATGGCCTTGTGCAGCAAACTGTGGTTGACGGGATAGGTTATCACATAAACCAAAATGAGCGCTCTCTCCACGCATTAGCCGCTACCTCTGAACGTCTGGGCCACTCGGAGCAATTGGTTGTGGGGTTTTCCTTGGGCATGGCATACAGGTCAACTTATGGTGCTTGTAATGGAGACAATGGGCCCGATTCACGAAGCTGTTTACGCCCAGATTGTGAACGTAAATGAATTTATGCAACTTCTGACGTTAGGTGTGTGATATATTCATCTTTTTTTTGTCCGTGAATTTTGGCATTGGCCTGCCATATTCAACCGATTTGTTTTTATTTTTAGGCTATCAGTTGCATTTAGAGCTGAATTATTAGGTCCCTCAGCGTGTTTGCCAGTGTCGGCCGACTAATGATGAAAATAGCTCAAAATTACTTCTTTCCTATCGATTAGACACCCCATGGAGACTTGAATTCATGAATTTTTTTTTTTTTTGTCGCATTCCTTAGCCAATAATTTGATGACCAGCGGTGACTA
The DNA here is from genome assembly GCF_963454915.1 of Gymnoscopelus microlampas. Taxonomy (NCBI): domain Eukaryota; kingdom Metazoa; phylum Chordata; class Actinopteri; order Myctophiformes; family Myctophidae; genus Gymnoscopelus; species Gymnoscopelus microlampas. The sequence continues at coordinate 16,217,542 of NC_139958.1, forward strand.
ATCGATTTGAAAAAAAGTCATTTTGGGGGTGAACTATCCCTTTAATGTCGCTGGAGGCACAGACGTGCCTCCAATGTCACGGTATTCATTTATAATACTACTGTACTGTATATTGATCACATGATCGCCACACACAATAGTCTAATAAGTCTTATCATCTGCTGAGGACACAGTGGATGAAATATAGCATGTGTCCAGAATAGATCCATTCCCCTTTCCGACGTAGGACAGTGATATACGTATTAATCCAAAAGACGAATTTCCCCTCAGTAATCAATAAAGCTCTGGTCCATAATTGATCCGATAATAGCAGCGTGCCAGCTAGTAGCCTATGCCCTGCTGGATTTCAGCATCATCTTGGTGATGGTGAGCAATATTCAGTAGAAAAGGCTTATATAATATCCTTTCGTTGTTGTTTTATTAGCCTTTTATTTGGTGGTGGGGTTAAACTTTGTAAACTTCTTATAATCATTTATGAGAGCATTACTGTACATTCAGCTGATCCGTCGTGCGATCGAGGGGCTTGCTTTCAGACAGAGCAGATGTACAAGTTGTCAAGGCGATGAAGTTGAACTTCTTCAGCACGGTTGGTTTCAAGTTAGGTGAAGTGAGTTTGAAGTTGGATATTTCCTGTTGCCTTTTATGGTGTGAATCTGTGAAATGGGGCATGGAACAATGCAAATGAATTTCTCGGGAACACGCTTGTGATTTCACAATCAGCTGGAAGCCGTCCAGATTCATCATGACATACACTTGTGATCTGCACATTTCAGTGATTTACACACCCTTTCGTGAATTTCACTTTATTTACACGTTATTTACGACCAGCTTAGTGAATCAGGCCCGATGCTTTTTCTTCTGGGTCATAGTATTTGAATAGTTACTTCCTTTTAAGGAGATGTAAGTGAAATGTTTTTGTAAAAATAAATAAATAAGGAGCTTGAATTTGATAGTGTTCCAGTTCCATTTTTGGCTGCTGATTTTTTGTTTTTGTTTCATCTCTTCCAATTTCACTTGTTTATCTGTGTACTGTTTGACCTGAAAAGAAGAAAAGTCTTTTGTTCTCACTATGGAGACGGGAAAACCCCTGTTACTAAATAAACACTCTATAACAATGATTTCTATCAAAATGTAGAGCTATTTAATACTTATAATACTTATATTTAACCAGCTCAGTGGTCTTGTGGTCAGAGTGTTGAGCCCTGAGATTGGGAGGTTGGGGTTTGATTCCCTGGCCGGGTCATGCAAAGGCTATAAAAATGGGACCCTCCCTGCTTGGCACTCTGCATCAAGGGTTGGGTTAGGGTTGAGTTCCTGTGACATTGTGATGGAGCTTAAAGGAGTAGTTCACCCCCAAAATAATCGTATTTTCTGTCAATTGCACACCCCATGAAGCACTGAATTCATGGAGTTTTTTGTTTTTGTCGCATTCCTAAGCCAATAATTTTATGACCGGCGGTCTCTCCGGTAAAGAGTCTCCTTTGAGTTTCCTACCGGATACATTAGCATCTTTCCGCCGATAATCAAATTATTGGCTTAGGAATGCCACAAAAACAAAAAGATCTCCATGAATTCAATGCTTAATGGGGTGTGTAATTGATAGAAAACAAGTAATTTTGTTGGGTGAACTACTCCTTTAAGATGGAGCACCCTTAAGAACCCCCCCCCCCCAATAAGATGTATATTGGCTGATTAACAAAACATGCTAATACAAGTTTATTTTTGTTAGTGGGTCATGTTGTATTGGCCATCAGGGTGTTAAGCCTGGCAATTACTTTGTCAGGCTGTACGAAGGGGCCAGGGAAGAGAGGGGAGTGTGGTTGGAGGGTTTTTTATGGTTTGTGTTTTTGTTTGGTATTTCTTTAGTTGATTAGACTTGTATTGGCATTGCATTAGTAATTGGTATGGCGTGTATGTTGTTGAAACTTGAAGGGTGTATTAGAGCTAGAGGGGGGAATGTGACTGTGCCTTGCATTATGGAGGTGATCGTATGGTCGGGGGCTATATTTACCAGCTGTCTGCTATTTTTAGCAAAGAGATTTTGTGTAGTCCCACAGGGTTCTTACTAGGCCCTCTCTTTCCTTCTACACTAGAAGGAAAGAAAGGGCCTAGTAAGAACCCTGGAGGACTACGATCAACAAAGTATGTAGTGTTTGTTGTTTAAAGGGGTTGTACCATCCTGGGCGGGACAGTATGTCATATTCTATGACAGAATGTACAAATGCAATGTCTTCATTTTGAAATTTGTACCCAAATGTCAGCCGCCTGTGGAACACCAGAGATTAGCTTTATTTTGTTCCACCCCCTCTCAATCCCAACCTCATCTATCACTCCATTTGTCTGTGTGTCTGACCCGTTTCTCATTTAATTATACTGAACCGCTCTGACTCCTTCCAATCTGAGTTTTGTTGGGTGGACTTTTCATTTGGGTCGTTTTAGAGACAAATCAATGTTTTAATCAATTTGCTGTTCTTCCTCTTGCTCTATTGTAGATTAAAACAAAACGCTGCACATGCAGTGCAGGTTGTTTTGAGCATAATACTGTACATGATTTTGTTGGTCTAATTTGTACAGAAGTTGTCTGTAATCTTTTGTGATCCAGGGGAGACCAAGGTCTTCTGGTCTTGGAATAGCCTGAGAATTAAGCTGGATTTCAAGAACACACCTTAGCCCTTTATTGACCAAATTTGTAAACATATCAAAGTCACCCCACCCTCTGCATTTCATGTTTTTATTAGACCTGCAATCTTTCCCACGTGAAAAGATCTTTATATCTCTTGTCTGAGCAGAATGAGGATATAACGTGAATTAAGGACATGACATCCTATTAAACTTTTTAAGGGAATAAGACAAGTTCTAATGACAGCATGGCTTCCCTGTGCAATCTGAATATATGGACAGCAGGTTTCTAGGTGTGCAGTTTGTGATCGAAGCAGCAATAGACTTTTTTCACACCAGCCATTTTGACATAAAATAGTAGGGTAAACACAGGTGTACCAATGATACTAATTAAGGCTGTGTTACATTCAGGTCGAGCAGAGTCATGGTACTGCTAATGTAAATGTTGGCTCACTGGAAAGACTGTTACACTAAATGGACTGGAACCTTGTATCATTGGTGGCCTAACACCTGTGTTTACCCTACACCCTATATTATGGCTGCCATGAAAAAGGTCTTTGATGTGCTAATTTGCACTAATGTTTGCTTAGGAGCGTAAAAGCAAGTACTCCAGTACTTTAACTCAAGTACAAATTTGACTTGCCGTTGTAGAAATTTGTCCACCACTGCACATAACCAACGATGTGATAAGATGCTACGTTGCAGCATCAGCTGAGCTGAGTACAGTTTGCTGTGTTGGTCTGCTTTTGTGACAGTTTTTTGGGGACAGTGATTAGTGTACCACCAACATCACATACTGACACTTGATCAGGAGCCCCTGATCAAGTGATTGATTTTCAAGTCACATGACTGCCGATGTTATACGGAAGTGAAAGAGAACATGTCAATAATGCACTGAAAAAAAAAATTAAAACACTGAAAACATGTTCAAAAGAAGAAAACAAGGCAGTCGCACCGTCAGAACTTGGAGGACTTGGGGTGTGATGTCCGCTTCTGCCGACATAGAGCCGTTCTATTTGCATTGCGATAGGGTTGGAATCAGTCATGATTCCATCCTCGTCAGCATGTTACGAGAAAAGGGCACCTTTCACGTCTGCATCGAACATTCGGTCATGTTTCCTAAGAGTTTGAACTAGGCAGTTTGCTGTGATAGGTCTACTTTCCACGCCATAAAAACAAATTGACCGTATTCACATGGTGGCCATTTTGCTTTTATCTCGTACTCACAGGGTATGGTTTCCCATCCCCTGAGTATGACATAAGAGCAAAATGGCCACTGTGTGAATATGGTCAATGGTGTTCTCCAAAATGTTATTGTGTGTTTTTCACCTTTTCCATTGCCTGAAAGTTTTTTATTTGTTTCACTGGGGGGTAAACACTCCCCAATGAAGCCACACCCTGGATGCATGCACGCATGCACACATGTGCGTGCACACACACACACACACACACACACACACACACACACACACACACACACACACACACACACACACACACACACACACACACACACACACACACACACATTAACAAAACCTCCACTTTCCCCACTCCACTCTAAACTGGCTCCACCGCTGCAACTCAGCAAATATGGCGGGCAGGGTTTAATTTTCTGGCCTCCGTCTTAGACCCAGCCTCATGCATTTTTCATGACCACCATCCTGTTCCCGCCCCGCCGCTACCGTTGCACAATGCTATCGATTGGGCGATTAAGCCATCAAACTGTTATAAAGAGGTTAATATTTTAAAGCGGTTACGCTTTTCTACACTCCTTACGTTAATGTGGACCCTCCAGTACAGTTTCAAGGGTTTTTAAGAGTTTCCGCTCTCGTGCTAGGTGAGGTTATGAATGTTTGATGTAATGCAGACCGATGCGTTTTTTTATGTTCCTACCCTGCTTACCCTAGCTCTGCGGTGGCGCGACCAATCGGCTGACAATGTCAAAGGTGGAGAGGGAACAGTGTCAGCAGGGGAAACTGACTGGGGTCACGTGCTGCTAACCCAAAAAGTTGGATACATCTAGTTGTTGACCAATGTGCTTATGGTAATTCTATTAGAGCTCTGGAGGTTGCCTGGCAATATTGAGGGTTCAGCATTAATTGTAACCAGTGGGCTCTGAATCTGCAGCCTCATGCTATTCCATTGGCAATTGATGAGCATCTCAAGTTATTTTTAGATGTTAATCCGAGAGGGAATCTTCTCTCCTCTCTGCTTACGTTATACGACATTCTACACTCTTGAAGGGTCATTCCCCAAACTGCCTTATTAGCAATGACATGCTTTATTAAATACATATATATTGCATTGAGTTGAATGTTCATTCTCACGAAATATGGGAGACATGGATTTACACCAGTTCTTTCATCAATAATAATAAAAGATAATGAATTACATTTTATAGCGCTTTTCTAAGTACTCAAAGAGCTTTACAATGGTTCATTCATTCATACATTGGGAGGTGAAGCGGGGAACAGTCGACGCCAGCGTCCTCACTTCCCACATTCACACACCAATGGTGGCAAGCTAGCGCCGAGTGACTCATTGGAGGTAATGTAGGGTTCAGTAACCTGCCCACGGACACTTTGACATGTGGACATGAGGAGCGGCATTCGAACTGCCGGACCACGGATCATTGGACGACCTGCTCTACCTCCTGAGCCACAGCCGCCCATCAACATTCAACATCAACATTGGCAGGAGTAAGAAGGAAGTAGATTACTGGAGGAGTAAGGAGGAAGCGGATTACTGAAGGAGTAAGGAGGAAGCGGATTACTGGAGGAGTAAGGAGTAAGTGGATTACTGGAGGAGTAAGGAGGAAGTGGATTACTGGAGGAGTAAGGACAAAGTGGAGTACTGGAGGAGTAAGGAGGAAGTGGATTACTGGAGGAGTAAGGACGAAGTGGGTACATACACACATGTCCGTTCGCGTCCGTTTCATACCGTTTCCGTTCGCCGGAAGTCCCATCCACTCCCATGTTAAAAAAAAACGGGACCGTACGGTCCCGTTTTTTTTTAACATGGGAGTGGATGGGACTTCCGGCGAACGGAAACGGTCGCGGAACGGTCGCGAACGGACATGTGTGTATGTACCCAGTGGAGTACTGGAGGAGTAAGGAGGAAGTGGAGTACTGAATTATGGTACAGCACTGACACTGGGTTGTCTCAGTGCTGTACCATAAGGAAACAGTGTGAAGTCAGGAACGGAGTGCAAACAGGACACAAAATTCTTCTGCCGGTCACTCACAACCATGTGTCAGTCACAACCAAATTGTTGCCAAATTGCTTCCACTGATAACGACTCACATTATATACTGTATATCGTTCGATGGTGTGGCACGATACCGTTGTACGTTGGAGTACACTGTATATTAACCAAGTGAACCCTATAGTCCCTATGCTGGCCATGTCATAAGAGTTTTCTGCATCTTCCTCTGTGACTCCTGCCACCTGCATGTCGTTTCTCACCTCATCCATAAACCTCCTCTTTGGCTTTCCTCTTCTCCTCTTACATGGCAGTTCCATCGTCAGCATCCCTCTCCCAATGTACCGCTCATCCGTCCTCTTCACATGTGCAAAGCATCTCAGCCACGCCTCTCTTGCTTTATCCCCAAACCTTCTAACCTGGGCTGACCCTCTAATGTAGTCATTTCTGATCATGTCCTTCCTTGTCATACCTAATGAGAATCGTAGCATCCTTAATTCTGCCACCTCCAGCTCCGCCTATCGTCTATTCATCAGTGCCACTGTATGCAAGCCGTACAGCATGGCTGGTCTCACTACCGTCCTACATCATCCCTCTCACTCTTACCCTTCTGTCACAGATAACTCCTGACACTTTCCTCCTTCCATTCCACCCTGCCTGCACTCTCCCTTTCACCTATCTTCCACACTCCCCATTACTTTGGATAGTTGACCCCAGGTATTTAAACTCCTTCACCTTTGCCACCTCTACTCCTTGCATCCTCACGGTTCCACTGTCCTCTCGTTTAGGCACACACATTCTGTCTTACTCCTGCTGATTTTCAGTCCTCTTCTCGCTAGTGCGCATGCCTCCGCCTTTCCAGGCTCACTTCAACCTGTTCCCTTGTCTCACTACATATCACATTATGTCTTAATAGGTGAACATTCGGTGAAAAAAATCAGTGAGAATAGCCGATCTACAAGCTCACGAGTCACAAAGCATCTTAACGTGACGGCTATTTTCAATGAAGAGTTTTGGTGTAGAAGGAAAAAAGAATCAGGCCTAGTATAGAACCCTGGGGGACCTCGGTCAACTACTGTAAGTGTATAGACGAATCCACAGACGCGCTGCCTGTACTGTAGCTGCCTGTAGGCGCCATTGCTGCGGTGTCGCGGTGCGGAGCGTTGACACCGCAGCAATGGCTGCCTACAGGCAGCGCGTCTGTGGATTCGTCTATAGGGCTCATTATGTTTCCCTCACCTGTGACCTGACCCACTATGGAGAACTCTCGCCCGCGATCCATACACCTAAATACTGAATCCATTCAGGTGAATGGCAGTAATTTTCCCCTCGTGTTGACAGTACTCATACGGACGATAAGAGGTGGTCCTCTCCATTAGTGTCAGTCAATTTGTCCTGTTTAAGTCGTCATGGTGCAGTCCTCCAGGGCAGAGCTACATAACACGCCTGAGCAGTGTCCCAATCACTGTGATCACCTGTGACAAACCACACCGAGGTCCAATCGATACACTGCTCTCCTGGGGCAGTTGGATTAATGCAACTCTGCTGGCCTGGGCGCGTGCGTGCATAGGTGTGTGTGTGTGTGTGTGTGTGTGTGTGTGTGTGTGTGTGTGTGTGTGTGTGTGTGTGTGTGTGTGTGTGTGTGTGTGTGTGTGTGTGTGTGTGTGTGTGTGTGTGTGTGTGTGTGTGTGTGTGTGTGTGTGTGTGTGTGTTCGCACGTGCGTGTGTACATGAGTATGTGTGTGCGTGCATGTGTTTGTATGTTTGTGGTGTACTGTGTGTGAGCGTGTGTCCGTCTGATTTCAAGAAAGAAAGGAAGAAAATAAAGAATCCTTTCTTTATGATAGCTAAATAATAACTGGAAACCTCAAAAAAGATGTAAAGATACTTACAGAAAGTTAAGAGAGGAAAAACAGCCACAAATGGAAGAGTTGTGAAAGAGTGTGTGGGTGGGGTTGGGGTCCACAGGGAGAATGTTCACAGCTATATTAATATAACACACAGGGTATTAATATAACACAGAGGGGGTAGTTAGACAAGCTGTGTTTGTCTTGGTCTAAATTAACACCCCCTCATCATGGTGATAGTGGCGTTGTTTTTGGGAAAACGTTAGAGCCTGATAAGTATTAATATGTCACTGCTATCTTCCACCTACATTATGAGCTCGGCTTAATGAATGCAAATTCTGTGGAATTGAGTTATGACAGCTGTTTATAGCGTACAGTAGTCAACATGATGATGATGATGATGATGATGTATTTAGCCTGCCCATTAGTTAGCAGTAGTGGCTGCGGTGAGATTCACTACTCGCTGTCAGAAAATGTGAAAATGCAGAAAAACACACCAGAAATGTTTTTACTCCTATGTGCCTGTACATAACAATAAAGAACACCTGGAACTTTGAACCTTGAAGGACAAACACAAGCTCACATTCTCAAACATCCAGTCTACATCCGATCTATACAAGCTCACAACGCGTCGCGTCCGCAAGTATAAATCAGCCATTACCGTCTTTTGATTCTACTTTTTGCTGCTGTACTTTGTGTTGCTCTTTAAACTCCCAACCCGCTTCTTCCGCCTCCATTCCAGCCCACGTTAAAAACCTCCTGCCGTGGTCACCTCCACAAATCAACCCCCCCCACACACACACACACACACACACACACACACACACACACACACACACACACACACACACACACACACACACACACAAACACACTCCTCCCAGAGTCTGTCCCTCATTATCGGTCCTACCAACCTTCCTCCCCATCACGATGTCACAACTTCAATACAGTATCGTCTCGTTATCTCCACGGACACCAGAAAGGCAGGGGTATTATGGGATGTCAGACACGCCCCCTCAGTTACAGGGACAGACTACTGAGGGAGCCGCCTGGTGATTAACACCAAGGTCAAAGGTTTTTTTCTGTGCTGTACTGTACTATTTATTTGCTATATATCTTCAGCGTATTTGGTTGTACTCTCGTCCCAATTTGCACCACACTGTAACTATCTTTCTTGCAACCCTCATTGCTCCATCACAGTAGTTGTAATTCTCTGCACAAGTAAATAATATTAACTTGTATTCAAGTTGTTTTGGTACTGCGCTGACATCTTCTGTGTAGAATCTATATTAATATTGTATACAAGTTAACATTTGTTTTGTTTACTTGATGCTAAACCTTGATGCTAGTGATGGTGGTCCATCTATATCCTGATACTGGCAGCTAAAATAAATCATGTTTTGTCTGATCCCGTCTTATCTTATGTCATGTCCATTGTCCATTGCAACATTATTGTTTTTATCTGTTTCTGACCTATGAGGCTACTTTAGTGAAAAACAAATGATATTTACTTTTGACATGTTGCTATTGTGGGAATGTCATTATAGGGGCAGAAGTATATATCACTGTTGCGATGTGATGTACAGCAAAGTGTAGAGGTGCTCAATTGGATAAAATAGCCGGATATGATTTATAAGAAAAGGATCGTCTTGGCTAATGCATCGATTCATTCGGAAGCTTAGTGTATGAATACCATTAACATGCAATAAATTAATAAGGTCAATTTGCTATGCAAACCAGACAAGATGGTGCAGCAGGGTTGACAGGTGGGCACAGAAGCTGGTGTCAAGGAAGAGATGGTTGAATGTAGAAATCTGCAAGTGAGGTGTAGAAATGATCCATTTGCCACCCCAAATGCTCTCTGTCCTCAGTGTTGTATAATGGCTGATTTATACTTGGCCGCTCGCCTTGTCGCATGCCGGGAATAGCAGATCTACAAGCTCACAGAGCTTTAAACTCGGCTATGTATTTCGGTGCGTGACACTGGCGCGCAACTGAGTGTGAATCAGGCTTAAATTCAACCAGCATGGAGAGAGGGAGGAAAGGATGAAGAGAGGAGAGAGAGAGAGAGAAGGAGAGAAGCAGGGAGCGGAGGGGAGGTTTGGGGGGTAGTGTGTCTGTCCTAGGAGACAGATGGCGCGGGGGGCTGATCCGTGCCAGGCTGGTGCTGGACGGGCTCCATGTGCTGTAGCGGGTAACTAGGCCCAGGCAGGGTGTAACGTGGGCGGCACTCTGATCCTCTGCTCCACGGTGCTCCTCTGAGGCACAGGAGTCCACTTCCCCCGCCCATCTGTTACCTCCACCACAACTCACACACACACACACACACACACACACACACACACACACACACACACAATCTCTATCTCCCTCGCTTGCTCTCCCTCACTCACACTCACACTCATGCTTAATATCAGTTTTTCTCTCTCGCAAGCACACAACCAGACACTCACTTCCTCTCTCTCTCTCTCTCTCTCTCTCTCTCTCTCTCTCTCTCTCTCTCTCTCTCTCTCTCTCTCTCTCTCTCTCTCTCTCTCTCTCTCTCTCTTCTCTCTCTCACACACACACACATACGTCAGAGACTGCCCCCCCTGCTAATCTATAGCGCTGGGTTCAGTTACAGTGCATCAGCAGCCCTCCTCCGCACCATCTTACAAAATTAGCCTCCAGCTTTGACCAGAACCCACCATCCTTCCGTTGCCGTTTGGTGTCACGCTGACTGTATCTGTTATCAAAGCACTTAATCTCTACCGTTCAAGCGTTCGTGTAATCCTGCGTGATATGATATTAGACAACTCCCACACACACTCAACTATGGCCACGACCTTTTTGCTGTACTGTAATCCTGACACCAGGGATTTAATTGCTTCTGCTTGTCACCTGTGGGGGCAGAGGGTCCCGTAGAGCAGCTGGGTCCACAATCTGAGATCCAGGGCCGTGCCGTGAAAGAGCAGATTCATGTGTGCGGTTCAGTTGTAAACAGCAAAACAAATGGCAGTCATAAGGTAGACACGTACCTGACAATGATGCATTTATGTCACTGATGGCTGTCTCCAGCCATTTTCTTTTTTTTCATAATCAATCTGGTAATAAACGTGATACATGTGAAGCTGTCAGACTGAGACTGAGAATTAAATCTCTACAGAGTCATTGTCAGACGACTGCTGGGGACTGCGAAGAGACAGATCAATAGTGAACAATATGTTTCGCAGCATTATTGCACTAAATCAACACTAAACAAACACCTATACTTTTAGCTGGCTTTGTTTTTTTTTATGATTTAAAGTTTATTGTGCTTTTTCAATCTTAAAACACATAACGATGTTGGAAATTCGGAGAAACATTAATAATAATAACAATAATAACACCAACAATGATAATGCTGATGACCTAGCACTTACATATAGCATACATACCATACAGTATTAAAGGTAAACATACAACTGTCTATTACATTCTACTATTAAATATTTTTCCTTAGACATATTGTCTGTTATTTCCCCCACTTTTAGACATAATCTTCCCAACTGTCCAATTGTTTTATAGATTAGTGTATGCAAGCAGTGTGGGGGGGGCGGGAATGGTATAGAATAAGAAATGCCATAATAATTGAAAATGTGCCCAATGCTGAGAGAATTTCCTTTTTATTTCCGGAACACTTATCTAGGCTAGTGGCTGTGATGACATTGCTTTGAGCACTGGGTTTGACATGCTTTTAGAGTACGGCCCTCAGCCGGCTGTCTGAACACCAGTTAGGGAAACATTAGACCTTAAATATTAATGCAGTAATATGGCATTGTTGGAATGCTCACTGAGCTGTGGGCTCCAGGCCTGCTGGGCGATTTGTCACACTCCAGAAAGCTCACAGCAGCCAGAAAACAAACCTCCATGAAGGGAGTGAGAGACTGCATGCACAATACAATGCAATGAATGCATAGCCCCATGGTTGATTGACCTGTAGACCCTTTCATAACATCAAATAAGTTATATAAGAATTACTATGACCTCTTTTCACGCCCGATTTTGCCTACATTATGCTGATATTTGTCCTGTTTTGTGTTAGCATGTGACGCCCACAGTGTAAACTGTTACTGTACTTGTTTTGGGTGGCTTAGCAAATCTTTTGACTTGACAAATCTAATTTAGTTTGAGATTGTTTTTCTGACATTTTCAAAAATATACAATCTCACTCGTGAGCGTGTAAATTGTCTGTATCCACTATTCATCACACAACACAGTATACAGGGCTCGAAGTGTTTTAACGGTTTGTAAAGAAAACTGTAAAGCCTAATGTACTGTACTGTACTGTACTGTACTGTACTGTACAGTAAGATCTAATGTTCCCTTTTCCTTCTTGTAATTGTGCTGCCCCTTTTGTTGGTGTCATTTTCTTTCACGTGTAAAAGTTGCCCTGGAATCTAACCCAATCATTTCTATGATTTTTTTTTGTTTCTGTCAGAATCTTATTGAGATTACATAATCAAAACAGGTACAGTACAAACACTCGAAGCTTGATTCTCTCTCCGCCTGTGAGTTCCAGCAACAGATGGCCGAGGGAGAAATCAGCAACACGTTTATTTTTTCTGTCCTTCATTTCAACAAAAATGTGGCATAATTGGACGGTTATCCTTACACACATATTTCAGCATATTTTGATACCACTCCAGAACAGATATTTTCATCTTCCCTCAGAGTATGAGATCCTTTGGTAATTAGGAGTTTTCACTCAGAACGTTTTACAATGTAGTTTTCACCAACAAACGATGTAATTCTGTGTGTAACAGTAACCAAACCACCCCTTTAGTTCTCTCTCTCTCACACACACACACACACACACACACACACGCGCGCACACACGCATGCACGCACGCACGCACGCACGCACGCACGCACGCACGCACGCACGCACGCACGCACGCACAGACAGACCTTTTTTCTTTAAAACCTTGAAAAATGTTGTTTTCATTGTGAAACCGATAAATAGGAACTTGAGTTCCACTGATCCAAGCAGGAAGACAATCGATCGATTGATAATAAAAATAGACATGCTCTGAAAATGCACTCGGCCCACCCATCTGATCACTTAACACGGCAGCCGGACTGCTGCTGTGTTAAGTGGTCAGAAGGGAGGGGCACGAACGCTTTTCAGATTTTCAAGTGGGCCCTGATTCAGAAATGGTTGGGAACCGCTGAGTTAAAGGCAGCTGTCAATACATTAACAACTAAAGTTCAATCTAAGAGGAAGAGTGAGGGCAGAATGTAGTTGTAATATTTATAGATACAGCACAGGCGTGTGTGTGTGTGTGTGTGTGTGTGTGTGTGTGTGTGTGTGTGTGTGTGCGTGTGCGTGTGCGTGTGTGCGTGTGCGCGCGTGCGTGCGTGTGGTCCTGCGCAAAACAGGATATCATCACTGTAGTCAGAATCCTTGTATCTCCATATTTCATCTTTTTTAAGCATATATACATTTATGTTTATGTATATATGTTTTGTTTCTCTTTTAATATGACTTACGATTGATTAGGAAAATATAGTATAATATAGTATAATGAAGACTTTAAAACTAAGATGACATGCCCAAAATAGGGACTCCAGGTTGAAAGTAGTCTGTCTGTGAGTTTAAACAAAAAAAGCATTAAGCGCTTATGATTAAATAATAACTACATTGGAACGCAGGTTATTTTTCCCATTTCCTGAAAAGTAACAGTTTTGGACATATACAAGGTTTCCACCCGACAGCAACGATAGGCTATGTTGCAGCCAGGAATGTGTCTTATTCGATATGTAAAGAAATGCAGATCTGGAGTCAGCTGTGGGACTCTGGCACAGCGTCACAAGTGTGAAAGTGCTGCCGTGGGTCCGTGGAGAGGTCGGGGACGACGGTGTGGCAGTGGGGAAGGGGGTGGGGGGGTCAATGATGTGAATTCCATCGATCCCGGGCTTCCTGACAAGTGTTCAGTGATTTCCTGTCCCTGGCAGAAATATTGTGCTTGTTAATCCATTTGAGTGGGAGCACCATGGGGGGCTGAGGGAGGGCTCAGAAAGAGAGAGAGTGTGTGTGTGAGGGGGAGAAGGTGGGCCGCTGAGGTGAGGGTTTGAAATGTTTAATCTATACTCTGAAAAAATTGCGATCCAGAAGCTCGTAGACCTTATATATTGCTTGCATCGAGCTTGTAGATCGGCTATTTTCGTTGGGCGATGCCGTCGTATGACAAAGTATAATGCAGGCTTAAGGATAGGAGGCAAGAGGACGAAGAGAGCATGGTCAACGCAAACAGGATGCTAATGAGCGTGCGCTAATCAATGTGTGCTTAATCAGCTCTTCAGCTGTGAGTGTCCAGGGGAAGGATAGCAGAGGGGAAAGAGGGTGGTTGTGGGAGAGTGTGTCGGGATGAGTTCATGAGAAAGTGCAGCCCAAACCTCTGATTCACTCTCTATGTTAAGAACATTGGTTCTCAAGAACTCCTTGATGAATGCAGATATACATTACAGATTCCTTCAGATAGTTTAACAGCCAGGCAATTGTTGGGTGTATGAATGAGAGATGCTAGAAACTGACCTGGTAATAACTAAAAGATTGTGATGATTAGTGATGGTTGGTTGGACCAGGAGGCTAAACTACTAGACCTGCATGTCTTTGATTGACTGACTAACTGATGAAGTTACAGCTTTGGTTGACCGTTTGGTCCAACAACGGACAAGCCAATCGCAGAGCAATCATCTTTCCAGGCAATGGGATGTAGACTTTCCTCAGTTGGCCTAACAACTATAGCTAATCACAGATCAATCTTCCCTCTTGGCTATGGGATGTAGTGAGTGGAGTGATGGCAATGAAAAAATAAATAAAAAATATGATGATATAGTTTAATTTGCCCACTGCAGTTTCACATCGGTATCCCCTGTGACACAGACGTGCGCGCACATGTGCGCATACACACACACACATGTAACATAACATTGCCAGCTGTATGGGCGGAGGCATTAACGACATGCTGTTCAGTTTGGAAAGTCTTTCTGGAAAGACACCCTTTTGTTTCCTCACTCATAGCTCCTCGTGGTTTATCCTAATCCTCACCCCTAGCTCCTTGGAGCAGGAATAAGAGACTCTGCACAATTGGCTCAGTTGGCAAAATGACGGTCCGACTTTTACTTCCAGGTCAAGAGAAGGCATAGAGCAGGATAGGGACATGGGACAGGGGGGGTTGTGATGTGGAGAAGGAGAATGTATACGTCATGGAGGAAAATAAAGCATGTACAGTTTACGAATTAACACAGAGACGATGGAACTCAGCAAAGTCTAACTTAAATCCTTGTGTTTAGGAATGGTGGAGAGGCGACATCAACATTTTCTAACATGACTTTTTGAACAAGAATTTCATTAGTAAGTCTATGACTGCATGCACGTCCTGTCAGCTCCTGTTGAGGACTCAAACAGATTCCAGAAAAGAGGGAGATTGAGGAAGAAGATATGATCAAGAATCTTGATAATGACATCAAGGTTTCTTCTGCAGAACCGGGTCTCCGTCTATACCCTCTGCTACCGCTGCTACCGCTACACGGCGTGAATATCTAATGACGTAAAACTCTGATCTCCATATATGTGCATGTTACGTTTGTGACTAACACGTGATGTCACAAAAGTGTCACAAAGTGACATTTTTGGACCCGTTACCATTGTGTTTGTGGCACAAGCCAAAAGTAATATAAGGATGGAGATTCAAATTGGCTTTCTATTGCAATCAATTTGCTATATTTGGGAGAACGGAATTCGGCTTGCCTGATTGGCCAACCCAACCCATCGACTTTGTGGATTGGCCAAGCTCCGTGTAACGGTGGTGCCGCTGTACCAATATAAGTGATGGTTTGCACTTATATAATTTATCAATTGTTTTGGTTTTAATTGAGAGCAGCAGAGCCACTGTTGTTTTGTAAATCATTCTCAACTTGCTATCAAGACCTATTGTTGAAGTCTGTTCCAGCAACTGAGCTATCCGCTGTGCTGTCTTTGTGAACGTGACAAATCAGCCAAAAGAAACACCACCATGTCCAAAAGGATGTCCTTTGAACGGCTGCCCACTGACGTCTACCCCGTCAACTATGGGCTGTGCTTGAAGCCTGACCTCACCAACTTCACTTTCGAAGGGAAGCTGGAGGCAGCGGTGGAGGTTAGACAGCCCACAAATCAGATTGTGATGAACTGCGTGGATATTAACATCATAACAGCATCCTTTGCCGCAGAGGGAGGGGAAATTAATGCCACAGGGTTCAACCATCAAAAAGAGGATGAGAAAGTCACTCTGTCATTTCCCAGCTCTCTTCAGAAAGGAGCCGGTACATTGAAGATTGACTTTGCAGGAGAGCTTAATGACAAAATGAAAGGCTTCTATAGAAGTAAATATACACATGCAGGAGAGGTCCGCTATGCTGCTGTGACTCAGTTTGAGGCCACGGATGCCCGTAGAGCCTTCCCCTGTTGGGATGAGCCAGCTATCAAAGCTACATTTGACATCACTCTGATAGTCCCCAAGGACCGAGTAGCTTTGTCAAATATGAATGTCATCGATCAAAAGCCATATCCAGACAATGACAGCCTTGTGGAAGTGAAGTTTGCAACCACACCCATCATGTCCACATATCTTGTAGCATTCGTTATTGGTGAATATGACTTTGTGGAGGATCAGTCGTCAGATGGTGTGACAGTACGTGTCTACACACCGATTGGGAAGGCAGAACAAGGGAAGTTTGCACTAGAGGTTGCGAAAAAGACCTTACCTTTCTACAAAGACTACTTCAGTGTTGCTTATCCACTGCCTAAGATTGATCTCATAGCTATTGCTGATTTTTCTGCTGGTGCCATGGAAAACTGGGGCCTTGTAACTTACAGGGAGACGGCACTGCTGATCGACCCAAAGAACTCTGGCTCGTCCTCCAGACAGTGGGTGGCTCTGGTGGTGGGACATGAGTTGGCACATCAGTGGTTTGGAAACCTTGTCACCATGGAGTGGTGGACCCATCTGTGGCTTAATGAAGGCTTTGCATCATGGATTGAGTATCTGTGTGTGGACCATTGCTTCCCAGAATACGACATATGGACCCAGTTTGTCTTTAACGACTATACCCGCGCTCTGGACCTGGATGCGCTGGACAACAGCCATCCCATAGAGGTGAGCGTTGGCCATCCGGAGGAGGTGGATGAAATATTTGACGCCATATCCTACAGCAAAGGAGCCTCTATCATTCGCATGCTGCACAACTACATAGGAGATGAGGACTTTAGGAAAGGAATGAATGCCTATCTTTTGAAGTTCCAATATAAAAATGCATCAACAGAGGACTTATGGGATAGTCTGGAACAGGCCAGTGGCAAACCCATTGCTGCAGTTATGGACTCTTGGACCAAACAGATGGGCTTCCCTATTATTGTAGTGGACCAGGAACAGCAAGGCAATGACCGTGTCCTCAAGATATCTCAGAAGAAATTCTGCGCCGGCGGACCACATAAGGGTGAGGATTGTCCCAGTTGGATGGTTCCCATCAGTATCTGCCTTAGTGGGGACACTACGCGCAAGGCTCTGTTGGACAGCCCGGAGACCACCATCACCCTCAACAACTTTGGCCCAGACCAGTGGGTCAAGATCAATCCAGGCACAGTAGATTTCTATCGTGTCCAGTACAGTTCCTCCATGCTGGAGAGTCTGCTTCCAGGCATTAGAGACCTCACCCTGCAGCCTGTGGACCGGCTGGGCCTGCAGAATGACCTCTTCTCTCTGTCACGTGCAGGCATGATCAGCACGGTGGAGGTACTGAAGCTGTTGGAGGCGTACATCAACGAGTCCAACTTCACAGTATGGAACGACCTCAGCAGCAACCTGGGAGTGCTCTCCTCGCTCCTCTCCTACACCGACTTCCACGATTACATCGAGGAGTTTATCCGGGACCTCCTCACGCCCATTGGCCTCAAGCTGGGCTGGGACAGCAAGCAGGGAGAGGGCCACCTGGATGCCCTGTTACGGTGTTTGGTTCTGGGGAAGCTGGGGAAGGCAGGACACAAGCCCACACTGGAGGAGGCCATACGGAGATTCAAGGACCATGTGGAAGGAAAACACATCCTGTCAGCAGATCTAAGGAGCCCAGTGTACGTAACAGTGCTGAAGCATGGGGACAGTGCCACATTGGACACAATGTTGAAGCTCCACAAGCAGGCTGACATGCAGGAGGAGAAGAATCGCATTGAACGAGTACTGGGCGCCATCTCTGCCCCTGACCTCATTCAAAAGGTCCTCAACTTTTCCCTCTCAGAAGAGGTTCGTCCACAGGATACAGTGTCAGTAATTGGGGGTGTGGCAGGCGGCAGTAAACAAGGCAGAAAGGCGGCCTGGACGTTTGTGAAGGACAACTGGGAGGAGCTGTTTAACCGCTACAAGGGTGGATTCCTCATATCTAGACTCATTAAATCCACTGTTGATGGGTTTGCCATTGACAAAATGGCGGCTGAAGTGAAGAGTTTCTTCGAGAGCCACCACACACCTGTAGCGGAACGTGCGGTGAAACAGTGCTGTGAGAACATTCTCCTCAACGCCGCCTGGCTGAAGCGTGATGCAGATGACATCCACCAGTATCTACTGCTTCGTAAAAGTTCCACCATCTAAGAAAAGCATCCTACCCACCTGCTCCAGCCCCTGCCTTGGCCCCCACACGGCAAGCCAGAGAGGGAGACCACAGCGCACTTAAAGCAGGCTTCATTTCTCAAAAGAAACGTAATTTTAAAAAGAATGATGTGGATCTCAGGATCCACATAGAATTAGTGTGGCTCCAATGTGGATCTCACTTCAGCCTATGATGTCAGTTGTGTATGACGTCAGTCAATATGATGTCAGTCATCTCTGATGTATCTATGACGTATGTATGACATATGACTCCAAATTTGGGTAAGGTTTCAGCCCAATCAGATCCCTATTGTCATGATGTTACAGTATGTAAAATATTCAAAAAGTATAAAACACATACAAATTAGAGGAGGTACCTCTGTGGCCTTTCTTGCAGAGCGTATACAGCATGTTTTCTTGGCAATAATTCAAAACCTATGGCAAAAGCACAGATTCTGCATCTCTGAAAATACACATTAATATGAATACAACATATTAGCAACATATTAAAGATAATAAAATAAACACTGATGAGAATCATCTAAATATGGTGAGCTGGCTTTGAAAGCCTCTTATCAAGTTGCATGGAAGGCTTCTAAAAAAAGGTGTAGGGGTCCCTGCTTCGTCTTTCTCTCAGCTAAGTGGTTCTTGGCCTGACAAACGTTGAAGACTCCTGTTGTAGAAAATGTTCCATAAAAATCTAAAAAGTGTTCATGGACTTATCTTCACCCATCTATCCCCCCATCCATGGCACTCAACAGCCCATCACATGTCGTAACCCCAAGTGTCCCAGCTCTGTTCAGAGTCAGACTGGATGCAAACTAGTATGGCAAAACAACAAATCATACACATTAAAAAATATATATATATCCGCCACACTTGATGGAAAGAAAATATTGGCTTAACTAGAAAAGTGTCCTCCACAGGTCTCCGCTGGGCCGGGTTGCCTACCTACTGTAGGGCCTGCAAACTTTGGTCATAGCCACTTGGAATAGGATCTGAAAAATCTAATTTATAAATCTTGACCCCAGAGATTCTGTGTACCGATTTGTGAGTTTTAGACAAAATCTGTAGTAGTAAGACTTATCCATGGAATATTTCTTGTGTGTGTGTGTTCTTTTTTTTCCTTCTTTTTTTTTTGTTCTTTTGTTTTCTGTGTTGATTAAATGGAATACCTGAAAAGGAGAAAAAAGGGTACAGTGGAAAGAGACAGGAAACATGGATAGGGAAGTGACATGCAGCAAATGCCGGGAATCAAACTGGGGGACTGGCTGTCAGGCATTAGAACCCATGTGGTATGTGCCCTAACCACACAGCTATCGGGTCACAGTGTTATACATAGAAGAGGACTTCAGGAAACATGTTTGTAAAGAAGAACTGTGAGTGAGAGAAGAATGACTGGAAACCTTTAAAGATTATTTCTATGTCCATTTACAGCGCAAGCCTACGGTAAACTGCCCACCACCGTAGTCATTATTAAGTAGTTTACTAATAGCTTGTTCATGATCTGTGAAGACATAGTTATATCATTAACCAACTATTAACGAACATTTAACAAGGAATTAATAAGTCACACTTTCGCGAATGATCTATTAACTATTTATACCCAAAATAGTTCATGCATTTCCTCCCAAATCTTACTCTGTATTGACTGTTCAAATGGCCAAAAGGAATCTTGTTTTTTACTGTGTAGTTTTAAATCAAACCATGTCATGTTATATGCTACTTCAGTGCTCTTCAAAACCGATATAACTGGGACCACTAGAGAACATTGTAGATGAAAATTTCATGAACAGGAATCACATTATAGACACTGAGAAATTTACCACATATTTTAACAATGCACAAACATAGTACAGTGATTTTCGAAGTGGGATCCGGGCACCCCAAGGGGTCCTTGGGGGGTTTCCAGGAGGCCCCCAGCCACATGAGTAGTAATTTAATGTCACTATAATTCAGTTCACTTGAAATTATTACAATACAAACAAAATAACACCTTACAATTATGTCATTTAGACCACTGAATTCAATTGGGGCAGAATAATTTGAAATGGGGGTCCATATTTTGGGGTACATTAAATGGAAAAGTTTGAAAATCCATGGTTTACATAGGTCAGTTGATAGTATGTTTGAATGTCTGTCTAAAGTGGGTTTCTGAAAGTTATGCTGAACACAGTCGTGGTCTTTCTTTTAATTGTAGGCTTTCAATTCTAGCTAACATATAGTGATGAAGAACCATACCAGTGGTCTGACATGTTTTGCCCAATGATGATTCCTGGTATACTTGATATTATTCTCAAGTATTTCAGTACGGTATTGAAATCAACCTACAGATATTTGAAACATGCTTGATTAGCTATTTTTGGTTATATGTCAGTTATTTATCAGCACATTTTGTTGATGCAATGTTATCCTTGCATTTGAATGTATTTTAAAGCACAGATTGATTTGAAAGGTCTAGCCATGAATAGCAATTCAAATTCTAACATCAGCATTAACTACAGCACGATTTATGTTTAGCCAACAATGACATTCCGGTAAGTTCAGTAATGGACACATGACATGTATTTTTCAGCTGGTATGGTCCTCTAAGTATGTGACACGCCAGTGGTGCCTCCAGCTTGAAATGGTGCCCCAAACAAATGCCAGATAGGGATTTTGCCCTTGTTGCTGTGCTAGTGACTCCTACTGGTTGGTTAGAGTGCCTGTTCAGGGGGGAGGGCATCTGGGGAAATGGGAGAAGTAAAGCTCACCTAGTGAAATTCAGGTGAAAAGAAGCTGCTGGTGACTCATGTGAATCAGAAGAGGCATGTGGTTTCTGCAATACACCCTCCCTAGACCAACACTGGGAACTGGGAACATAAGTGGAAAATAACTAAAATTGGAAGAAGTGGGCTGAAAGATTAAAAAGAAAAGAAAAAAGAGAGAGATTCCTATCCAAGAGTATTATTTTCAGGTTTCCAAAAGCTATTCCAATCTTGAAATCCATCCATTCTTTAGTGCAACCATATATATTCCTCATTCAACTAGGCATTCAATATGCTTAATATAGTTTTGTGCCATTATGCACATTATTAATCATTACCATAAGTTGTGTTTAATGCCTATTCATGGAAAAATGCTTCTGTATTTCTCAGTTATGCACAGCTCACACATCTAAACCATATAATATGTATGATATTGAACATAATCGTCTTGTTCATAAACTTTCATTATTTGAGGCTCTCCCATAGGACATTTTCTCCCTGCTTTTTTGAGCACGATGGTTTCTTGAGTTGTGCATTAATCCTGTTCTTTACCCACTCAGAAAAAGGCCACAACTCAATCAGTTTCCCGTCCTCGGGAACGGCGGCCTTTAAAAAATGACTCCATACCCTGAGTTGACAGCCCTGAGATGGGAAGAGAGGAATTAATCTCACAGAGAGATCCAGAAGAAAAGAATAAACTGAGAAGAAGCCGGGGTGAGTAAGGAAGTTGTGTGTGTGTGTGTGTGTGTGTGTGTGTGTGTGTGTGTGTGTGTGTGTGTGTGTGTGTGTGTGTGTGTGTGTGTGTGTGTGTGTGTGTGTGTGTGTGTGTGTGTGTGTGTGTGTGTGTGTGTGTGTGTTGCATGCGTGTGTGTGTGTACATACATGCATGAGCGGGTGTGTGTCCGCGCGTGCGTTTGTGGCTGGCTGGCTGTGTGTATGTGTGTTGGGGGGGTGGAGGGGGTTCTACACACAAATTATACACAAATTCTATTGCAGTATAGACGTACACGCACGCACACACACACACACACACACACACACACACACACACACACACACACACACACATACACACACATGCATGCATGAAAAAACACACACAAACACACAAACACACACACGCACGCACGCACGCACGCACGCACGCAC